>NC_036869.1:20225912-20354296 GCF_002910315.2 Salvelinus sp. IW2-2015
TACTGTGTGAGAGCGTGTCCGGGAGGAACTTTTCAACTTACTTTTTAGAAAGCTGGCCTCTTAGCAGTTTACTTCTTGATTAGTGCCTCAGCTGCATTTTTCATTTCCTCCTGCTCTACCTCTTTCTCACGTTCTCTTTCTCTTTGATCTCTCTCTTTTGGACAATCACCTCATCTTCATCCCTCCATACAATTCTTTCATCCTCCATCCACTCTTCTCTCACTCCTCATCCCCCCTTCCCCTCCGGACGGCAGCAGCTCAAGGGCGTGTCCTCGCTGAGGAGGGTGTGTATCTCCCGAGCTCCCCCGCTCATCTTGCTCGGGGGGGAGGAGGTGGAGGATGGAGCTCAGGGAGTACGTTTGACCCCCCCCCAACCCTCACCCGGATCCTCACACCATAGAYAGTGCTTTAAGACTGCATGCGCGTCAAGTGCATTTAAGTTCTATCCCAAGACATACATTTACACGCTGACATATCTCATGTCTCACACAAGCGATTTCACACGTTCGCGTTTCGCACAGTGTTGTCTCAGCGTTTTCCGATTCAAACACACACATTCTCAAGTCGCAGACAGCTGCTTGACACGTATACGAACATTGCAAGCACATCATCACCAAAACCTCCTTAGACATTCCTTCAAAGGTTAAATAGGCTTTTTAAGCGTTTTATTTGTCAGCATCTTGACTGGGGCTGTGTAACTGTGGCCTCTTCTCCCCCCTGACCTTCCCCTCTCACGTCTCGTCCTCTGAATGCAGTTCTCTGTTTGGCCTGAGTGCTCCTCATAACCCTGCTTCACTACTGGTACTGTTGACTGCAGTGATGACTATACCCAGCACAGCACACTGTGACACACACTCCTGCATCTTGCAATTCTAGCAGCTTTGCTGTGTGCGTTTTCTTTTCTCTGTGTGTGTGTGTGTTCTGACAGACTGTCAGTGATTGACTGAGTGAATGCGTGTGAGTCAGCCAGCCAAGGACTGTGTGTTTGAGAGGGCGGCAGGGGACAATGTGTGTGTGTGTGTTTGAGAAAAGTATTAGCCTGCCTAAACCAGCATGGTTTGCAGATGTACCTTTTCTGTGTTGTTTCCTGCTCTGCTGTGAGGATGCTTGTTGGCATGTCTTTGACCACAGTTGAAGACAGCGCCCTCTAGGATAATGCCGTGCCATTACAGGCATAGTTTTCCCCTCACTGCACTTTGAATTGTGAACGACACTCCTCACAGCTTATGTCTCTCTCACTGGTCAGCATTGTGAGAAGATCTCACGTTTTTTTTGTCTTCATACACTAATTTCTCTCTCTCTTCGTGCTTTTTTCCTCCCCCTTCAGCCCAGAGAAAAGGGTCGCATGCGATTCCACCGGCTCCAGAATGTCCAGATCGCCCTGGACTTCCTCAAACAGAGACAGGTACAACTGACACACACACACACACACACACACACACACACACACAACTGCCGCTTTCAAACCCACTCAATATTTCAGCAGGTACTCACTCTCTCAGCAAAACACATTGAGCCAAACTAAAGCCACACTCAGACGTCTGCTGTTGGAAATAGATTTTTGTTTCTTTATTTAGTTTGGTCTATTTTGCCATTTTTAAAACCCCATACAAAGCACATCCATAAATAAAATCATTGAGATGACCTTTCTCCCGGCCCCCTGTCCCAACGTGTCAGCTCTGCATGACTGGGCCTCCCAGATGACCACAGTCRCACCTCACGCGTCACTGCCCAATGCTGCACCTCTGTCTTAGAGACACCTGCTCCTACTTGACAKGGACTGCATCTCCGTAGCCTTCAGCGGCTTCCTCTCCTGGTTTCATTGCTTTTATGTGCACTGGTGTGAGAAAGCAGGATGGAATCAGGAGGGTATTCACACAATATTTATCAGTATTCAATTGCCAATCCGGTGAGAAAGAAGTCATGTGATGACTGTTAATAACATGAAGCCACATGGTTTACTAGCTCTGTTCCAGGTCAAGGCTTAGTCACACTAGGCCTGGCGTTTAATCCTCCCATTCTACATGTTCCAGGTCAAGGCTTTAGTTCACCACTAGCCTGGTGTTAAATCCTCCCATTCTACATGTTGCAGGTCAAGGCTTAGTTCCACCACTAGGCCTGCGTTTAAATCCTCCCATTTCTACATGTTCCAGGTCAAGGCTTAGTTCACCACTAGGCCTGGCGTTTAAATCCTCCATTCTACATTTCCAGAGTCAAGCCTTTAGTTCACCACAACCTGGGTTTAAATCCTCCCATTCTACATGTTCCAGGTCAAGGCTTTAGTTCCACCACTAGGCCTGGCGTTTAAATCCTCCCATTCTACATGTCCAGAGTCAAGGCTTTAAGTTCACCACAGGCCTGGTGTTTAAATTCCTCCCATTCTACATGTTCCAGGTCAAGGCTTTAGTCCCTCACCATAGGCCTGCGTTTAAACCCTCCCATTCTACATTGTTCCAGGTCAAGGCTAGTTCACCACTAGCCTGGCGGTTAAATCCTTCCCATTCTACATGGTCCAGGTCAAGGCTTTAGTTCACCACTAGGCCTGGCGTTTAAATCCTCCCATTCTACATGTCAGTTCCAGGTCAACTTAGTTCACCACAGCCTGGCGTTTAAAATCCTCCCATTCTACATGTTCCAGGTCAAAGCTTTTATTCACCACAGCCTGGTGTTTAAATCCTCCCATTCTACATGTTCCAGGTCCAAGCTTTAGTTCACACTAGGCCTGGTGTTTAAATCCTCCCATTCTACATGTTCCAGGTCAAGGCTTTAGTTCACCAACTAGGCCTGGCTTTAAATCCTCCCATTCTACATGTGTCCAGGTCAAGGCTTTTAGTTCACCACTAGGCCCTGGCGTTTTAAATCCTCCATTCTACATTTCCAGGTCAAGGCTTTAGGTCACCACTAGGCCTGGCGTTTTTAAATCCTCCCATTCTACATGTTCCAGGTCAAAGCTTTTTAGTCACCACTAGGCCTGGCGTTTTAAATCCTCCCATTCTACATGTTCCAGGTCAAGGCTTTAGTTCACCACAAGCCTGGTGTTTAAATCTCCCATTCTACATGTTCCAGGTTCAAGGCTTTAGTTCACCACTAGGCCTGGTGTTTAAATCCTTCCCATTCTACATTGTTCCAGGTCAAGGCTTTAGTTCACCACTAGAGCCTGGCGTTAAATTCCTCCCATTCTACATGTTCCAGTCAAGGCTTTAGTTCACCACTAGGCCTGGCGTTTAAATTCCTCCATTCTACATGTTCCAGGTCAAGGCTTTAGTTTCACCACTCGCCTTGGTTAAATCCTCCCATTCTACATGTTCCAGCTCAAGCTTAGCTTCACCACTAGGCCTTGTATTAAATCCTCCCATTCTACATGTTCCAGGTCAAACTGGTGAACATCCGGAACGATGACATCACAGACGGCAACCCCAAGCTGACACTGGGCCTCATCTGGACCATCATCCTGCACTTCCAGGTCTGTGCTGCTCTATGTGTTCTAGTTCTATGTTGCGGTTTGCCACCCTGCCCCGTACATTGTTTTGTGTTGTGTTCTTGGGTTGTGTACATGGCACGCTGGCTACTTCCTGTGAGGTTTTACACCTTGAGGGTCTTTACCTGGTTTAATGAAAATGAATCAATAAAAACATCCGATTTCTATGCTGTGTCTAATCTGTGGTTGGTTTGCCAGTCTGCTATGCAACCAAATCGCTTTTTAATAACAGCACTTTTTTCCAAATAGAGTTTACAGTTCTACAAATCATGATAATTCACACCTCGTGGCATTTGTTAGTGATACAGCTGTTTGCGGAGACCTCTCTGTCCGTAYGGGCTAAAGACAGTCATTTATTATTTCGGCTAGTTCTCCCGGCCWTGGTCCGTTGTGGCCTGCAGTCTGGTTCCAATCACTTAGAGACCGAGGTKGTAACAATCCTAAGAGCTAATGGTGGATACCGATCTCTCGGCCACGTCCTCTACTGTAGTATTGGGTGTGTGTGTGTGTGTGTTTGGGCGCAGCTAGATAGTTCTGTGCCAGGAGCAGACTAGATTTAGAAGTCTTTAGTTTATCTTGCCGGTGTGGGAGTTTACTTGTTGCTTTGTCTGTAGATGCTATGCCGACCTGCTTGATCCAGAGATGGAGACGGCTCTAGGGAAGCCTTATAAGGCTCTGGTTTGGTGTTTGGCACGTGTGTGTGTGTGTGTGTGTGTGTGCGCACGCGTGTTAATTTTGAAGACACTCGTAGCAGTGTTTTAAAAGATGGACACGAGTGGCTGTGTGTGTCACATAGTTTACCTTGGCATGTCCTTGTGTTGTGGTGGAGAACCACCACCAGGCAGGGCATTGCAGTAGGTCAGGTCCCAGAGCACTAGCACCATAGAGGGACACACATATAGCTGGCCTCAGGAACCCAGGCGTGAATGTTTGGACACTAATCATCCAAGCAAACCCAAAGCTACCCTTCCTGTATCCACAAATAATACTTCAACTAAATGTTCTCCTTTTTAGAAGTCGAACTTCTCTACAGAAGGTAGAAAAATACAGAAATGAGAGCACCATTTTGTCAGCTCAGGAACCAACCTTTTAATTATTAGGTTTACAATCAGCTGCACTTCCCATGCCCGGCCACTAGGATGTGCTGTGGGCAAAGCAGAGCGATGATAATATTACCTCACAAGGTGACACCGGCAAGAAGGTTGCCACGGAGACACGCCGCATGACTACGCAGCCACTTCATTCAGCATGATTCAGCAGAATGGTGTGAGCCCAGGGGGAGAAAGGGCGGGAGGGAGAGAGGGGGTGGTAAGTGATGCAGAACGAGGGAGAGAGGTAGAGGGGGATAACTCTGCGCTGATGGACAGAATGGGGGCTGAAAACTACTGTTGCACTGAAGGAGATAGAAGAGGAGGAAATGAAAGGGAGAAGATGGAAGGATAGAGCAGTCGTTTTACAGTTGTGGATACATTTAATCAAACCAAATGTTATTTGTCACATGCTTCATAAACAACAGGTGTTGACTAACAGTGAAGGGCTTTTCCCAACAACGCAGAGAGAAATAATWGAAAAATAGTAACATGAGGAATAAATACGCAATGAGTAACGATATCTTGGCTATATACACTGAACAAAAATATGAACGCAACATGTAAAGTGTTGGTCCCATGTTTCATGAGCTGAAATAAAAGATCCCAGAAATGTTCCATACGCACAAAATATTATTTTTCTCAAAATTTGTGCACAAATTTGTTTACATCCATGTTAGTGAGCATTTCTCATCTGCCACGCTAATCCATCCACCTGACAGGTGTGGCATATCAAGAAGCAGGTTAAACAGCATGATCATTACACAGGTGCAACTTGTGCTGGAGACAATAAACAGCCACTCTAAAATGTACAGTTTTSTCACACAACCCAATGCCACAGRTGTCTCAAGTTTTGAGGGAGCGTGCAATTGGCATGCTGACTGCAGGAATGTCCACCAGAGCTGTTGCTAGACGATTGAATGTTCATTTCTCTACCATAAACCGCCACCGTCGTTTTAGAGAATTTGGCAGTACGTTCAACCGGCCTCACAACCATAGACCGTGTGTAACACGCCAGGGATTGTCTGAGACCAGCCACCTTTATAGCTGATGAAACTGTGTGTTTGCACAACCGGAGAATTTCTGCAAAAACTCACTGTCTCAGGGAAGCTGAGCTCGTCATCCTCACCAGAGTCTTGACCTGACTGCAGTTCGGCGTAGTAACCGACTTCAGTGGGCAAATGCCCAACTTCGATGGCCACTGGCAAATCTGCCCGGTACAGCAGATTGCTGACAGCGTATATGGTGGTGTGTAGGCGAGCAGTTTGCTGATGTCAACGTTGTGAACAGAGTGCCCCGTGGTGGCAGTGGGGTTATGGTATGGGCAGGTATAAGCTGCGGACAACAAACACAATTGCATTTTATAGATGTCAATTTGAATGCACAGAGATACCGTGACGAGTTCCTGAGGCCCATTGTTGTGCCATTCATCCGACGCCATCACCTCGTGTATCAGCATGATAACGCACGGCCCGTGTCGCAAGGATCTGTACACAATTAGTAGAAGCTGAAAATGTCCCAGTTCTCCCATGGCCTGTATACCCACCAGATATGTCACTCATTGAGCATGTTTGGGATGCTCTGGATCGATGTATTTGGCTAAGGTGTATGTAAACCTCCAACTGTATATATGTGCATATATGTATGTGTATATATACAGTTGAAGTCAGAAGTTTACATACACCTTAGCCAAATACATTTAAACTCAGTTTTTCATAATTCCTGACATTTAATCCTCRTAAAAATTCCCTGTCTWAGGTCAGTTAGGATCACCACTTTATTTTAAGAATGTGAAATGTCAGAATGATAGTAGAGAGAATGATTTATTTCAGGTGTTATTTCWTTCATCACATTCCCAGTGGGTCASAAGTTTACATACYCTCAATTAATATTTGRTAGCATTGCCTTTTAAATTGTTTAACTTGTGTCAAACCTTCCACAAGCTTTCCACAATAAGTTGGGTGAATTTTGGCCCATTCCTCCTGACAGAGCTGGTGTAGCTGAGTCAGGTTTGTAGGCCTCCTTGCTCGCACACGCTTTTTCAGTTCTGCCCACAAATTTTCTGTAGGATTGAGGTCAGGGCTTTGTGATGGCCACTCCAATACCTTGCCTTTGTTGTCCTTAAACCATTTTGCCACAACTTTGGAAGTATGCTTGGGGTCATTGTCCATTTGGAAGACCCATTTGCGACCAAGCTGGAACTTCCTGACTGATGTCTTGAGCTGTTGCTTCAATATATCCACATCATTTCCCCCCCTCATGATGCCATCTATTTTGTGAAGTGCACCAGTCCCTCCTGCAGCAAAGCACCCCCACAACATGATGCTGCCACCCCCATGCTTCATGGTTGGGATGGTGTTCTTTAGCTTGCAAGCTTACCCCTTTTTCCTCCAACGATAACGATTGTCATTATGGCCAAACAGTTCTATTTTTGTTTCATCAGACCAGAGGACATTTCTCCAAAAAGTACAATATTTGTCCCCATGTGCAGATGCAAACCGTAGTCTGGCTTTTTTAGGGCGGTTTTGGAGCAGTGGCTTCTTCCTTGCTGAGTGGCTTTTCAGGTTATGTCGATATAGGACTCGTTTTACTGTGGATATAGAGACTTTTGTACCTGTTTCCTCCAGCATCTTCATAAGGTCGTTTGCTGTTGTTCTGGGATTGATTTGCACTTTTCGCACCAAAGTACGTTCATTTCTAGGACACAGAACGCGTCTCCTTCCTGAGTGGTATGACGGCTGTGTGGTCCCATGGTGTTTATACTCGCGTACTATTGTTTGTACAGATGAACGTGGTACCTTCAGGCGTTTGGAAATTTCTCCCAAGGATGAACCAGACTTGTGGAGGTCTACAATTTTTTTTCTGAGATCTTGGCTGATTTATTTTGTTTTTCCCATGATGTCAAGCAAAGAGGCACTGAGTTTGAAGGCCTTAAAATACAGCCACTGGTACACCTCCAATTGACTCAAATTATTTCAAGTAGCCTATCAGAAGCTTCTAAAGCCATGACATCATTTTGGGGAATTTCCCAAGCTGTTTAAAGGCACAGTCAACTTAGTGTATGTAAACTTCTGACCCACTGGAAATGTGATACAGTGAATTATAAGTGAAATAATCTGTCTGTAAACAATTGTTGGAAAAAATACTTGTCATGCACAAAGTAGATGTCCTAACCGACTTGCCAGAACTATAGTTTGTTAACAAGAAAATTGTGGTGGTTGAAAAACGAGTTTTAAGGACTCCAACCTAAGTGTATGTAAACTTCCAACTTCAGCTGTATATATGTGTGTGTATATACAGTGGGGAGAACAAGTATTTGATACACTGCCGATTTTGCAGGTTTCCTACTTACAAAGCATGTAGAGGTCTGTAATTTTTATCATAGGTAGACTTCAACTGTGAGAGATGGAATCTAAAACAAAAATCCAGAAAATCACATTGTATGATTTTTAAGTAATATATATATATTTTTAACGGCTACCGAATTCAATGGCTGTGATGGGAGAACTGAGGATGGATCAACAACATTGTTGTGACTCCACAATAATGACCTAAATGACAGAGTGAGAAGAATACAAATAAACATATAAAAAAACATTCCAAAACATGCATCTTGTACAAGATAACCAATCCTATATGAACATGATTTTATTGAATAATAACACAAAATACAGAAACTGAAAATGACAGACGAGTACATCAACTTAATGTAGATTACATATGTGATTGTGAACAATGTGTAAAAAGTCTGAACGGCACATTATGACCTGGGATTTGCAAGGAGCAGCAATGTCATTGAGAGTCACCAGATGGCATGCTAGAAAGCACGTATTCATTTATTGTAATGATTACGGGCAAGGATATAGGGTTTGGTTTTAGCAGGTAAAATGTGGGGCCAGGAAGCACTGCAGGGCCAGGAAGTAGGGAGGGAAGTTATTCCAGCAAACTGTCCCCCTAAAGTTCGCTGCTGATTGGACGACTCTGTCAGGCCAAAAGGAGAATTCGTCATTGGACGCAGCTCTGTTAGGGGTAGAACCACAGGCCTATGACTCCACACTCTGTCATGTCTAGTTAAGACCAGTTCTTCATTATTTCAAAGATGTGTCACGTTAGCAAAGCATTCTCTCCGACTGCAGGCTAGACAAGTTGCTGTCTCGGCGGTCCTTCTCAACACCAGCCACTTCAATTCAATTTTCGAGAGAGACAGCCCTGCTCCGGCCCTCAAGGCAGCAATGTCTGGCAGTTGTCCTCTACTCGGTACTTAATCCATCAGTTGAAGTCAAGGTTTGGCTACGATGTTCACTCACCTAACGGATAATAGTTGTCTCTGTCATTGTAAATAAGAATTAGTTCTTAACTGACTTGCCTAGTTAAATAAAATCAAATAAAAAAGGACACCTTCCCCAAAAAGTGTTGTTTTACAACAATATATTCTGGGGACAAGCCTTGTAGTATACTATATGGATCATTGCACATGTTTGTGACCTACCTACAGCATAGAAAAATGTATAGCGCTATGTAAATTCAGTATGCATAATTTACCCTGATGCAACAGTGATTCAAGGTTGGCTGCAGCTCCTCACTTTGACCACTAGGGGTCACCAGTTATCCTAGCTTCATAGATGACCTGGCGCACTAACAATGCTCTCAGCCAACAACACCCCACCCCTCTCACAAACCCCGCCTCTCCCTGAGCTGTGGCTGCATGCGATTGGCTAATCCACTCTGGCCTGGCTCTTTTAATTTGTGCATATCAAATTTTATTAGTCACATGCCCCCGAAATACAACAGGTGTAGACTTTCCCGTGAAATGCTTACTTACAAGCCCTTAACCAACAATGCAATTGAAGAAATGGAGTAAAGAAAATATTTAGTAAATAAACTAAAGTCAAAAAATAAATAATAAAAGTAACAGAACACAGTTACATAACAATATCAAGTCTATACACARGGGKTACGGTACCGAGTCAATGTGCAGGGGTACAGGATAGTCAAGGTCATTTCTATAGACCACCTAACCTCCATCATTTAGAGGGTGAAACACCAAAACCGACTTGAAATCAGCTTTTGTGTTTTATGTTGTGGCAGAAAGAATTGCATAGTAAATGTGACAGCTTTCAGGTAGCTAATTGGTAGTTGYAGGCTTCCAGCACATCATATCATATCCAGAGACCTGATTTCGGGTCTTATTGTCTGTTTTCCACTGTGGAGGTAATGGGAGAGCTGTGGATTGGACTCCTCTACAAGTAGCTGATCTACCATCACCGGAGAATACTATGCGTTTATGTTTGTAATGGTATTTATTTTGGGTCTGTGGGTAGATCTCTAAGCTGCCATACACTGCCTCAGGTCCTTGTGTGTGTTTAATGATGTGGACTGTGTGTGTGCCCTGTGTGCGCTCATACAGTTGTCCACCACCCACACACACGCTGAGATTTGAGTGTTTAAGGTGTGTGTGAGTGGGAAAAAGCTTTAACTGGTGCAAAGGCTCTCTTGCGTTCTCTCCCTCATTTCCCCATCYCTCTCTGTATCCCCCTCTCTCTTGCCGTTACATCCCTCTTGCTCTTTTCAGAAACTGCTCAACACCCACCCTCCTCTCTTGCATCCTTCCCTCTTCTTCAACTTTTTTAATGATCTCGGTATTGCAGAGAATCAACACCGATTTATTTTTCTGCAGCAGCTGGCCTACCTGGGAAGCTTTTGAGTCGTGTCTTTGTGGAGCCCGACCGATTTATCGCTTCACCGATCTTAACAGCTGATATTGGCCTTTTTACCAATACATCGGTGTCGGATACATAGTAACCAATATTCAATACTTAGTATATATCGTCCTTATCTAATAATTAATTCATGATGTCATTAAGAAATGTACTTCTGAAACACATTTCTTGGACAAGTGCTATTTTGGATGACAATTTATGAGAACTCATTTTCACTGCTGTAACAGTCTATTTAAGCGATAAGGCACGAGGGGTGTGGTTTATGGCCAATATACCACGGCTAAGGGCTGTTCTTAGGCACGACACATCGCAGAGTGCCTGGATACAGCCCTTAGCCATGGTATATTGGTCATATATCACAACCCCCCCCCCCTGATATACCACGGCTGTCAGCCAATCAGCATTCAGGGCTCGAACCACCCAGTTTATAATGGAGGATATATCATATCAGTAAACTTTGCCCCCCCCCCAAAACAAAAAATCTATCTGTATCGGACCCCCCAAAAAATAGCATATCGGTGTGTGTGTCTCATACCAAGAGAGCAGTAGAGAGTATGCCAGAGAGAGAGCGAGAGGAGGAGAGAGGGAGGAACGAGGAAGCGGATAGGAGGAGGAGAAAAGAGGGTGGGAGAAAGAGAGCTAGAGCTGCAGAGGTTGTGAAGATAGAGCGTTTTCCTCTCTGCCTGCGAGCGAGGGAGAGCACGACCGAGAGAAGCCAGCGACAGAGAGAGGAATACAGGGCTGCCTACTGTTACGGTGTCTCCCGGTTTCCCCTGGATCTACAGACCTCGGCTCACACATACACACGCAGCTGATTGGAGGATCGCCCAGCCCTGCAGGCACACACACACACACACACACACTCTTGCTCTCTCTTCAGCTGCACACACACACATTTTGCGTCTCTCCCGGGAACGCTGTGTTTATTGGATCAATCCGACCATGGCTGTCTGACGGGGACCTTGTTCTCCCTTCATCCGGATCCCCCTCTCCTCCTCCATCTCTCTCTATAACCAGCCAAGGAGCTCCAGACTACCGGACTTATCCTCTGCCTTTGCCTTACCCAGTCAGCTGTTCGTTTGCAGGCAGCGTCAGGAGGACGGCTAAAGCCGGGGGATACTGGACCTTCCCTAACCAAGTCTAACCCAGTTTAGCCCAGCCTCCTGTAGCCCAGCCCAGCCACCACTGCTAATTCCATTAACCAGGCCAGAGGAGACGAGTGGAGAGGGAGTGCCTTTTTAACCAACTGCCTGTCTGTCTGCGTGGTTGTCTGCAACCAGACCCTCTTTGCATGCACGCCTGTGGCCTCACACTGGGAACACATACAGACCTGGATGATTGTGGATGCTGATGTACTGGAGCAGGGTTGAAGACTGTCAGCAGGGCTGACTGAAAAAGCCTGCCTGGCTGACAGACAGTTCTAAGGTTGGAGATGGACTGAGGGGTTGGTGATTGGATAGTACCAGCCACCAGCACGATCTCCCAGCAATCCTCCGTTGGAGGGGGGGATGAGCTCAAGGCCGGTATCGATGGGGGAGCCACGTGACGTCTGGAAAGCTCAAGGTTGGGTCTCTACGCCCTTCCTCGCCGTGCTCTGGATTTAAACCTGATATAGCACCAGAGACCAAGCTACAGGAACCACTACCAGCTTCCCGAGTCGTCTGGATTCTCTCTGAGACACCGCTGCAGGTATCTTACCACGCCTAATGCAATGTGTGATTGGTAGTCATTGAAGGATAATGCAGGACACCTACCATTCAGGATCTCTTCACCTCTCTTCCTGGTCCCATGGTTACCCGTATCACTTGGAGACTTTCAAGTCCGCACCGTAGCGTTGCCCTAACGCGCGTTCAACGCCCCCCCYCCCCCCCCCCCCCCCCGYAGGTTTCCTTCGTCCTGAGACCTCTCTGTGGTTAACAACCGGGGAAAACTGAAGGAGATCAAACGCCACCTGACGCAGCGACTCCATGAACAGGGGGGATGGCGGGGAATGGCGAGGAGTCTGAGTCGTGGCCGTCGAGGCTCTGATTTTGAGTTAACAAGCTGTCAGAGTATTGGCTGACTGTCCACTATCACCCACCACCAATCTGGATGGTGGATATTAGCACGCTGTCTCAGCAGAATGGGACACCACCGGCTACTACAGAGCTAATGCCGTCTCCACTTCTACTACTATGACTGTTGTTGGCCGTTACGGCGCTGACAGCAATAACATTATCGCAGGAGCGGAGAGTTATTAATAATATATGATTGTGGATTCCTGGAGGCGAGCCTGGATAAAGTACGTGGATTACAGTACCCCCGGAACGACAGGGAAAACAAATGACCAACAAACTGCGTGTGTGCAGGATGGCGGAAGCAAAGTGGAATTGCAGATGACTGGATAAAAAAAAATATTCCGCTGCCGAGCGACTGCGGTGATGTGCACCGAGTCAGACACATTGCATGTGTGAGTGTGTGTGTCCGACACTGTGTTTGTGTGTGTGTGTGCACTGCAGCTCCCTCGCGTCTCACACTCTGAGGAATTGCAGATATGAGATGAGACGAGCACTGATTCCATCGCAGGCAACGCCAGAGACCCCATGGACTTCTCTCACGCACACGCCGACATTGTGTGTGTGAAACGACTGATGCGCTGAAGAGGACGCTGCAGTGCTCTGACTCACCGTCTCACACATCAGACTCTCCTAGCCTCGTTCAACATGTAGTATGTATGAGCCACGTTGACTTTCGTTCTCACCTGCCAAACTTTGGAGGAATGAACGACTAAAGCCTGAAGCCAAATCTATTTTCTGGTAAGCTGTGCTGAGTCTGCTGACGTGTTTCTGCCTCGGTGTCCTTGACGTTAGTGCTGGGACCCTGCTGGGACGTCCGTGACCTGCCCGTAGAGGCATAGCGACAGTGTGGGGGGGGGGGGGCCTCGGAGAGCGAGCAAGAGCAGACAGGGCTGACAGCGGTGTTGGTGAGGCAACAGCTGCAAAGAGAGGAGGAGGAGAGGGGGAGGGAAGGCGGGGAGAGGAGCAGCTACGGACAGACGAGAGCTGTGACACGCAAGCCTGCAGCATGCACCTCGGCCGGGTGGACTGAACCAGACCCTATGAGAAGGTGACGAGAGCCCACATCCCGTCTCGCCATTGTCACTTTCTATACTCCTGGCAAGCAACCATAGCTAAACCTGCTGTCACTAACGTCACACCGCGAGCAGGTGTCACATTGATATCGCTTTCGTCCGTCACTCTCTGCTACTCTGGTGTGCCTGTCCACCTGAGTGTCTGTTTTTTGCGTTCTATTTTTGCCTCCTCTGTCCTTCCCTTGCCTCAGTCATTCAGTCTGAGATGGGAAGCTCGATGGGTTGTGTGAGGCCTCCTAGGGAGGGAGGACACGGCTTCCCCCCACTGTCCCCCAACCCCAAACGGCGCCTCCGCTTCCGGCGTAAACGCAAAGGAAAGAAGCACCAGAAAGGAGGGTCGTCGGTAGGCTCGGAGGTGGAAAGCGTAAGGATAAGCAACATACCGGAGGAAGAGGATGAAGAGGACAAAGGCACTGTCACGGAGGCAACCACGGCCTCGTTCAACACCATGAGTGACGTCGGAGCCAAAATCACCAATTTAACTGTGCCTCATGTCCAAACGCAATCCAGACTGCCCCTTCCCAGTGCTCTCTGTACGGACTCCACGAGTGACAGCATTGGGGGGTTGGGTGGTAGCAGAGTGCTGGAACTATCCCCTGAGCCAAGCCCAGTGTGGAGAAGGCTGTCCTACCCCGGAGCTGGGAGTGAGGACAGGGGACGAAGCATAAACATAGAGGCCCCAAGCAGCCAAGGGCAAACCCAGTGAGTACCCCACCCCCACCCCGACCCCAGATAACCCTGACCCATCTTTCCGTCCAGGTGCACACCACCCCTGGTGGGGGTCGCGTCTGCAAAAGTCAGGGAGCGAGAACAAGGGGTCCTGGAGAGGCCTTGTATACGAAGACCCAAGAAAGAAGGGAACGGGGGGGAAAAACCGAGAAAAGGAGAAAGAGGAGGTGGGGATGAAGGCGGGGTAGCATGGACGCTGGGGTTGCTTTTAACAACCCTTCGGCAAAGGAGGCAAGGGGTGGTCCACATTCGCTGAGGTGGAGGGCCGGCTGTGTGTTGTGAGGACAGTCTACCCCAGTGACTTTGGGTCCCGGTTTGGAGAGGGGACAGTTTACCATGACAAAGAGGTAGAAGTAGAGGTATGTGCCGAACCTCCAGCGCGTCCCCTGTGACTGGGAACATCCTCAAAGTACATCTTTCTGAGGAGGACAGCAGGAGAGCCAAAATGGATGCCAGGACCACTTTCCTTATGGGGACCCAGGAAGCTACAAAAGTCAAGGAACTCAGTCTGGGATAACCAGCGCAGGTCCAAGAGGGACTATTAATTACAGAACCCACTTTTCCTCTGCCTATGCCAGCGATCTGCCCCGCACCTCCCAGAGACGGGGGGAGCCACCCAGCTAAGCAGGTTTGGCTTGACCCAAAGGAGAGCCAAAATGGACACCTCAGGTCTCAAATTGACAACCGACCTTATGGGGACCCAGAAACTACAAAAGCCAGAGGGACCCTCGGTACAGGACCCTCTGTCCTCGGGCTATGCCAGCGACCTGCCACTAACCTCCCCAGAGGCAGGGGGCGCCACCCAGATAGACTGGGAAAGCTCCAGAGAGACTGGACTCTGCAACTGACAGTCCTCTATCTCCACCCCAGGTCACCACAAAGCAGTTCCCTCAGGTCAGGGGCTTTTTTCTCTCTTTCTTTCTCTTTTCCACTCGCTCTCTTTTACTCTGGAAATGAGGCTCCATATTTGGGGCTTGTCCAGAGATCAGGCCGAGAGAGCATATTTCTGAATGTCCGTTGCCCTTTTACGTCTTGTAATACTACTGTCATACGTCTTTGTGTGAGAGAGATCATTTGTACATTTTGCTGTCTTTCTCTCTCTCTGTGTGTCTCTGTGTCCTGGTGTAGCCACTGCAGAAGGTCCTCTTTATCCTTCCGGAGTCTGTCTCCAGAGCCTAAACGCCACAGCACAGACCTTCTCTGCATCTCTCCCCCCTTTTCTCTTTCTTTCCCTCTCTGTCTTTCTCTCTATTTCCATCTCATCACTCATTATTTTCCTCACACCACCCACTCTTTCCTCTTGTTACTTTGACTTGTGTGTGTGTTTTTCCTTAAATGGCAGGGTTCCTGACAGCATACTTTAACTTGTTATTTTGCAATGATTGTTTTTATGAGATCATACGGCTCCAAACAATGGGGTTTATGTGTGCCTTTGGGGGGGGGGGGGGGGGTCAAGTAATTATATTTCTATGCCTACTATAGTGTAGGCCTTTAACCACACATTGCTGGTGACCTCTTTACTGTTGTTACCAATAATCAACCTCAGTTGAAATGGAAGTTAGTTGATCTAGACCTTTCTTGCTCCAAAGTGCTTTACATTGATCTGTAGCGCCCTGCGTCAGTATATTATGATGCTATGTTGTCTTTGGCCTGTGTGTCTCACTTGATGCGCGGTGCTGAGTCACAGGAAAGCAAGACCAACCACACACACACACACACACACAGTTGCTTAGAGCCCGGTCTCCACAAAGGCTCCCTTTTTACGAGTGTTTTAGCTAGGTAACGATCAATACTTCTTTCTCGATTGTGTGGGTGTGTGTGTGTGTGTGTGTGTGGGTACGTGATGGCTGCCTTTTTGGCGATGTCTGGCCTGCCCTCATCTGAATAAATAGGGTTTCAGATGCGCATTCATCAACACTGTACTGCTGCATCTAGCCCCAGAGGGGATTCCAAATACATTATATCCTCCCATTCGCTCTTTTCTCTTATCCTCTCTTTTTGTTGTATTTTGTCTGTCTCGTTCCCGCTCCCCACCAACTATCTAAATATCGCTCTAGAGGTCGACCGATTACTCGGCATGGCCGATTTTAATATGGCCGGTTTCATGTTTTTCATAACAATCGTAATCTGGATTTTTGGACGCCGATCAGGGCATTACATTGCAATCCATGCGAGACTGCGTGGCAGCTGACCACCTGTTACGCGAGTCAGCAAGGAGCCACGGTAAGTTGCTAGCTAGCATTAAACTTATCTTATAAAAAACAATCAATCTTAACATAATCACTAGTTAACTACACATGGTTGATGATATTACTAGTTTAACTAGCTTGTCCTGCGTTGCGTATAATCAATGCGGTGCCTGTTAATTTATCATCAAATCACAGCCTACTTCGCTAAACGGGTGGTGATTTAACAAAAGCGCATTCGCGTCAGGGTATATGCAGCAGTTTGGGCCGCCTGGCTCGTTGCGAACTGTGTGAAGACAATTTCTTCCTAACAAAGACCGTAATTAATTTGCCAGAATTTTACATAATTATGACATAACATTGAAGGTTGTGCAATGTAACAGCAATATTTAGACTTAGGGTTGCCACCCGTTTGATAAAAGAATAAACGTTTTGTTCTCGAAATTATAGTTTCCGGATTTGACCATATTAATGACCTAAGGCTCGTATTTCTGTGTGTTTATTATATTATAATTACGTCTATGATTTGATAGAGCAGTCTGACTGAGCAGTGGTAGGCAGCACCAGGCTTGTAAGCATACATTCAAACAGCACACTACTGCGTTTGCCAGCAGCTCTTAGCAATGCTTGAAGCACAGCGCTGTTTTTGACTTCAAGCCTATCAACTCCTGAGATTAGGCTGGCAATACTAAAGTGCCTATAAGAACATCCAATAGTCAAAGGTATATGAAATACAAATGGCATAGAGAGAAATACTCCTATAATTCCTATAATAACTACAACCTAAAACTTCTTAACTGGGAATATTGAAGACTCATGTTAAAAGGAACCACCAGCTTTCATATGTTCTCATGTTCTGAGCAAGGAACTTAAACGTTAGCTTTTTTACATGGCACATATTGCACTTTTACTTTCTTCTCCAACACTGTGTTTTTGCATTATTTAAACCAAATTGAACATGTTTCATTATTTATTTGAGACTAAATAGATTTTATTGATGTATTATATTAAGTTTTAAAAAAGTGTTCATTCAGTATTGTTGTAATTGTCATTATTACAAATATATATATAAAAATCGGCCGATTTTAATCGGTATCGGCTTTTTTTGGTCCTCTAATAATCGGTATCGGCGTTGAAAAATCATAATCGGTCGACCTCTAATTACCTCGTCTCTATCCCCCTGCATGTCCTCCATGTTCTCTTTCTCCCTCCTCCTCTCTCCGTCCATCCCTCTCTCTCTCCGCTCCATCCCCTGCCTCCTCCCTCCATCCTCTCTCTCTCTCCCGATCCTCTCTCTCCTCCATCCTCTCTCCTCTCTCTCCTCTCTCCCAATCCCTCTCTTCTGCCTCTCCCTTCTCATTCCATCCCTCTTCTCCTCTCATCCATCCCTCTCTCTCTCATCCATCCTTCTCCTCTGCTCTCTTCTCCACTCTCTCCCTCCATCCCTCTCTTTGCTCGCTCTCTCTCCATCCCTCTCTTGCTCGCTCTCTCCCATCCCTCATCTCCTCCCCATCCCCCCTCCCTCCTACTCCCACTCTCTCCTCTCCATACCCTCTCTCGCTCTCTCTCTCTCCCATCCCTCTCCTCATCCCGCCTCTTCTCTCTCTCCATCCCTCTTCTCGAACTCTCTGCTCCTCCATCTCTCTCGCTCTCTCCATTCCTCTCTCTCTCTCTCCATCCCTCTGTCTCGCTCTCTCCATCCCTCTCTCGCTCTCTCCATCCCTCTCTCGCTCTCTCTCCATCCCTCTCTCGCTCGCTCTCTCTCCATCCATCCCTCTCTCTCCCGTCGCCCTTTCCTACTTCAAAGGATCCTTTCTTTAAATGGAGACTATTCTGAGCCCCAGGAGGCAAGTGTATCATAGCAGTGTACAGTAAGTGTGTCGTAGGCCTAGCGTTTCTAGCCATTCTCGTTGATGGTGATAGCACCACCTTGCCGTCTCTCAAGCGGTGCGTGCGTGAGGCACTCTATTCTATGTTAAGGCACTCTAGAATCACATGAGCCGGTGAGAGAATGAGTCCGAGCACAGCACACACTGAACACACTTTGATGTGTGCATCCTAGGGTTCCACCATCTTACAGAGCATTCATAGTGTGTCTGTCCGGCACGTGACTCCTGGGGGGGGGGGGTGGCAGCAGGCCCCTGGCTGCTCGCGTGTGTGACGGTGTAGCTGTCTGTTAGTGTTTGTTAGTGTCTTATTTAAGCGTGATGTCACCAGATAATTGACACCATGTGCCCTGTTTTTGTAGTGTAAAATCGCTACCATATGTTACCCAAAACAACCGTATTGCTCATAATACCTGGATCAGAATTTAGGATAAACACGTCCATGAGAAGGTGGTAATTATGTGTGACGATTTCAATTGACCAGCGCAAACATGTAGTATGCGGTCCAATCACCAGCTGCAGTATTCTAAACAGGTTATGGTTTGCAGGGGGGGGGGGACTGAGTTACATAGGATGGTACAGTACCTGGGTGTCGATTGGTAGAGTGAGGCTGTGCTTGACTCGTTTATCGTTTATTGCTAGTCACTGAAGGGCTCAGGGCCAGAGTCAAATAGATGGAGTGGCCCTGTAGTTGGATGTCCGTGCCTTAATAATCTTTACTATAAAAGACTCACGTCACGGAGGAGCTGTGTTTTTTTGGGGGGTACACACAAGGTGTGTGTCTGTCTCGGTGTTTGCCGTCGGTTTGTACTGTATGTGCGCGTCATGTGCATGTTTTGCCTTGTTTGTTTACGCAGGCCATGGGTTTTGCTCTCCCGCTCTCTCGTTTGCATGCCATTCCTCCTCTCCCTCGCTCACCCCCCCCTCTCTCTCTCCTTCTCTTTTGGTTGTTGCTGCAGTCTCCTGGCACTCACTGGACTTTCATTCTGTTCTATATTAGCACTCGAGAGAGAGAGAGAGAGAGAGAGAGACAGACAGACAGACAGACAGACGGAGGGAGGGAGGGAGGGCCGGCAAGACGGGAAGTGAGAAAAAGGGATGACGGAGGAATACTGATGACAAGAACCAGGCACTGCCAGATACTGCATCTACAACAGCCACCCTTTGTCATGATGAACAGATTAAAGAAAGAAAGACAAGTGTAGGGAAGGAAGGGAAACGAGTGGGGGGGTGAGGTGGAGGACGGTTGGCTTAAGTAGGTTATAAGCGCTTTGACCTCAAAAAGAAAAGAGGGATGAAAAAGAGGAGTGAAACAGCAGATTGATGTGAAGGAGAGACGGACGACTCAAAACAAGGAAGTGTCTGAGGAGATCAAATCAAAAACAGATCAAATGAGGAGAAGTGACAGAGATTGAAGGGGTGGGCTGGAAGGAGGCCGAACGAGGGGGGAGGGAATGGGGTAGATGGATGAAGGAATGAACAAGTGGAGGAGGGAGAGGGGGAGATTGTGGTGAGAAAACAAGCTAATGAGCTGGCCAGAATAATGAGAGACCGAAGGAGAAAAGAACGCTGGCTCGGGCTTAAGGCCTATTGGTTAAAGGACAGAGCAGTTGAAGGATAGGAACAAAGACGACAAGTTGAATCAAAGTGAATAGAAGACTAGCACGTTGATACAATTCTGCTGACTCACTGTGTGTGTGCGTGTACGTTTGCATGTCACGTACATCCGTGTGTGCGTGGGCCTGTGTGAACTATGGGTACAGCGATTGTTCATTAGTTTGTCATGACACTAAAGATATGTTTGAAACAGTGTAATGAATGCCCACCGTGGGTTACAGTCGGGTAGTAGGACAATGTCATGAATATGAGAGGATGATGTAGTCTGCAATGAGTGTCTGTCCCTAAAGGGAAAGGGTGTGCATCCCTGCCAGCTGTTGTGGCTTTCATATAACACGTTTTTTCCTTACCATGATTACACAGTAAGAGCAGGCTGTGTAATCATTTTGACCAGCAAATAGTAGTTATTTGGAACCTTCTACCAATACTTATGGATGGATCCAAGCAAAGTCATCCCAATATGTATGTTCCATATTCATTAACCCTCACCTCTCCTCTGGTCTCTCCTGATCCAACGTTTATGAGTGGGGAGTGTGTGTGTGTTCATAATGAGTGTTTCCTGTACGAACCATATCCTCTCTGTGTTCCAGATCTCAGAGATCTACGTGAGCGGTGAGTCAGGGGACCTGACGGCGAAGGAGAAGCTGTTGTTATGGAGCCAGCAGGCCACAGAGGGCTGGCCTGGCCTCCGCTGTACCAACTTCTCCTCTTCCTGGCGCGACGGGCGCATGTTCAACGCCCTGCTCCACCGATTCAGGTACACACACAATCACCCACTGAGATGCATGCAGACACACACACACACGTTCAGTTCTGACCCCCCTGTCTCCCTCTCTGRTGGTCTCCAGGCCAGACCTGATTGACATGGAGGTGGTGGCGCAGCAGAGTAACCTTGACAACCTGGAGCAGGCCTTTGAGATCGCCGAGTCGCTAGGGGTGACCAGACTACTGGACGCTGAAGGTAACCCGTCTGCCTGCCTGTCTTTGTTTGCGTCTCTGTCCGTCTGTGTTTCTGTCCATCTGTCTGTGTACTTCTAGCCTCCGGCCGTTCTACGGTGTTTAAAGGTCTGGTATCGTGAGAGTAGTGTACATCATGATACTGTCTGTGTTCCTCTGTGTTCCGTTGGTCTGCCTCTCTCTACCGTTTATAACGTGTTGACCTTTCCTCTCCCCCTTTCATCTCCCCGTCTCTTCCTACCGCTCTCTCTCTCTCTCTCTAGATGTGGACGTTCCGTCTCCAGATGAGAAGTCGGTCATCACGTACGTCTCCTCCATCTACGATGCCTTCCCCAAGATCCCAGAGGGAGGAGAGGGCATCGCCGCACACGTATGTTCTTCTCCTCTCACGTTCACTTCAGCTTGTATCAATGTACAGTTGTTCAGTCTGTGTGAACGAATGCATGGCTGTACTCTTATTGGCATGACTGCTCAAGGGACATCATGTTGCCAAAGCTCTGGAGCCAATAATGGACTCCATTGATCGCAGTCTGCAATTGAAGTATATTGATAGCTGACTGTCAATGAACCAGTCCGATACTCCCTCTCTGTCTCTCTCTCTCGCTCTCTCTATCTTTCTCTTCCCCCCTCCTCTCCCTTTCCTCCTTCCCTCTTTCTCTCTCTCTCAGGAGGTGGATCACCGCTGGGCAGAGTACCAGTCTCGTTTCTCCACGCTGCTCCAGTGGAGCAGGCAGCACACGGCACTCATGGCCAACAAGAACTTCCCACTTAACCCTGTGGAGCTCAAGGTGAAGAGGGAGGGAGGGAAATGGTCAAGAAAGGGAGTACGGGCGATGGAGAGAATAAAATAGGCAGAAGGGAAGGGTAGAAAGAGAGAGAGGCAATAAGGGGATGAGGGAGAGGATGTGGGTAAAGATGAAAAATAAATGTTTATAAAGCATCTCCGAGTAGGAGTGCTGATCTAGGATCAGCGATTTAGATAATCATGAATATGATTATATAGACGGGGGGGGGGGGGCTGTTCCTAGATCAGCATTACTACTCTGAGATGCTTTATGAATACGATTCATTCATAAAGACAGTCTATTATTGACATCTAGGCTTTTGTCAACACCCTGTCACTGTCCCACAGGCACTTTACAATGAGTACGTCCATTTCAAAGAGACGGTGATCCCTGCCAAGGAGCTGGAGAAGAGTGGCGTTGAACACCTCTACAAACTGCTGGAGGTAGGCGATGGAGGGAGGAAGGAAGAGAGACTTTTGATTTCTAAAACCTATTGAGACTCAATAACCACAAGCGCTGTAAAATGTCAGCTCAAACCTACATTGATGGTAAACACCGATTTACCATCCGAGAGACTGAACTACATATCCAGGCAGATACTATTATTACCCTTGAGGACACAGCCTCATTTCAACAACATATCATATTATGGCATGTTTGGCTGGCATTAGTCTTGTAGAAAACTGAAACTCATAAACTCAATGACCGACAAAAGAGAGAGAAACATGGAGAGATTGACAGAGAGAGATGGAGAGCGAGAAAGAAAAGGATTTGAAGAGGTGACCTGGTTTCTGCCACCACGAGCGGGCCACACTGTGTGTGTGTGTGTGTGTGTGTGTGTGAGATCGAACACCCTGTTCTCTGCACCAGGTCATTTCAACCCCATGCCACTGCCTTGAGACAACAAACTATAATTCCTCCTATCAAATCCTCTTTCATTTCCCCTCGGTTCTACTTTCCCAGTGTCACCACTGCCCTCCTGACACTCCTGATCAATGACTCATGATGACTCACAACCCCAAGCATCCCAAACATTTATACTTCAAGACCTCGAAGAGATTTGTGTCCTTTTTCCACGTTTTGTTTTACGTTACAGCCTTATTATAAAATGTATTAAATCCATAAATAGACATTTCTGCAAATGTATTTTAAAAATATAGCTTATTTACATAAGTATTCAGACCCTTTGCAATGAGACTCGAAATTGAGCTCAGGTGCATCCTATTTCCATTGATCATCCTTGAGATGTTTCTACAACTTGATTGGAGTCCACCTGTGGTCAATTCCATTGATTGGACATGATTTAGAAAGGCACACACCTGTCTATGTAAGGGCCCACAGTTGATAGTGCATGTCAGAGCTAAAAACAAACCATGCTGTCGAAGGAATTGTCCTTAGAGCTCAGAGACAGGATTGTGTCGAGGCACAGATCTGGGGAAGGGTACTTAAGGATTTCTGCAGCATTGAAGGTCATCAAGAACACAGTGGTCTCCATCATTCTTAAATAGAAGAAGTTTGGAACTACTAAGACTTCCTAGGGCTGGCCGCCCGACCAAACTGAGCAATCTGGGGTGTAGGACCTTGGTCAGGAAGGTGAGGTGACCAAGAACCTGATGGCCACTCTGACAGAGCTCCAGAGTTTCTCTGTGGAGATGGGAGAACCTTCCAGAAGGACAACCATCTCTGCAGCACTCCACCAATCAGGCCTTTTGGTAGAGTGGCCAGATGGAAGCCTCTGTAAAAGGCACATGACAGGCCGCTTGGAGTTTGCCAAAAGGCACCTAAAGACTATCAGACCATGAGAAACAAGATTCTCTGGTCTGATGAAACCAAGATTGAATTATTTTAGCCTGAATGCCAAGCGTCACATCTGGAGGAAACCTGGCACCATCTGCAGAGAAGAATGAGAGAAACTCCCCAAATACAGGTGTGCCAAGGTTGTAGCGTCATAGCCATGAAGAATGAAGGCTATAATCACTACCAAAGGTGCTTCAACAAAGTACTGAGTAAATGGTCTGAATACTTATGTAAATGTGATATTTCAGTTTTTTTCATAAATTTGCAAAAGTTTAGAAAAACCTGTTTTTGCCTCGTCATTATGAGGCATTGTGTGTAGMTTGAGGGGAAAAAACAATTGAATCCATTTTAGAATAAGGCTGTAACATAATGTGGGGAAAATGAAGGGGTCTGAATACTTTCTGAATGCACCGTATGCGTTATAGAAGTTAAAATGATGTGCATGTTTGTGTTCGTCAGGTATGGATGGAGTTTGGGCGCATCAAGCTGCCCCTGGGCCTGCACCCCAACGACCTGGAGGAGGAGTGGGGCAAGCTGATCCTGGAGATGCTGGAGAGAGAGAAGGCCCTGCGGCCCGCTGTGGAGAGGTCGGCAGCTCAGACATACTTAACATTATAACTAACCAGAACCTTAAAKCTGGAATCCTTAATGGTGAAACAGCCAAGCCTGTCTGCAGTTTTAGAACAACAAATAAGTTACTGCAAACAACAAACACTTTCTTCTCCTCTGACGTCATTGCACACGCAATAAAAGAGCATAATATGTTGAGCGTTTAAACGTGCTGCACGACACTCCTCAGCTCGGCAACAAAAACGATAACAACGGTGGTGGGGGGGCGGCCAGTGGCGCCTTTCCCCCAATCTGCAGAATCTTTAACCCTGATTTACTTATTTTAGAGCTAGTCTGTTTATACCAGTAGTTATGGAAAGACGAGGCCCTGTGGCTCGCTGTGGAGCACACTAACATCTCAGTATCATCAGGCATTTTCACACCGATTTTAATTTGCACGTGTCTGTACTCCGTTGTATTGTGGAAATGTCGTCCTTGTCTTGATACTTCAGCAATTTAGTCTTAAAGTTCAATAGGCCTAACTTGATTACCCGGTAGATGTTTTATGGTTGTTATGGTTGTACAGTCAACACATTCCATAGACACTGGCTGCATACGAAATGGAACCCTATTCCCTATATAGTGCACTACTTTTAACCAGGGCCTGGTCAAAAGTAGTGCGCTGTATAGTAAATAGGATGCACTTTTGGACGTAAAAAATGTGTGTTTCATAGCTTGTTGACACTGTGTTGACACTGTGTTGACACTGTGCTGACACTGTGCTGACACTGTGCGTCTCCCTCCAGACTGGAGTTATTGCTGCAGATGGCCAATAAGATCCAGAACATGGCCCTGGACTGTGAGGAGAAGCTCACCCTGGCCAAGAACACACTGCAGGCCGTGAGTGATGCTATCCCTGTTTCTCTCTCTCTCTTTCAACGAGGACTTGCTTCTCGGAGGTTTTTGTATTTCCACTGTATAGGCACGATGTGCCTCTTTCACTGTGGTGTACTGTGTCTTACTCATTTCTTCCCCGTCCCTCGCTCTCCCTTTCCCCTCCTCTTCGTCCTCTCTTTTCCCACCATGTCTTCTCGCTCCTCCGTCAGGACATGTCCCAGGTGGAGAGTGGCGAGGCGGTGCGTTGTGAGAGGGAGCTGGGTTTGTACCTGCAGGACTGTGAGGTTCTGATCAGACGGCTCAACGTGGACCTCCACGTCCTCCGAGACCAGAAGTACTACCAGGTGGAGCAGCTCGCCTTCAGGTCAGTGGAGGGAGAGGGGGTGTGTACGGACAGAAAATGAGGCTTCGTTATACTGTGTAGCTCTGTTGATAGAGCATGGTGCTTGCAACGCTAGAATAGTGGGTTTGATTCCCGCTGTGGCCACCTGTACGTGAAATGTATGTACGCATGACTGTAAGTCGCTTTGGATAAAAGTGTCTGCTAAATGGCATAACTTTGAAAAAATATATATACACTTCCGTTCAAAAGTTTGGGGTCACTTAGAAATGTCCTTGTTTTTGAAAGAAAAGCACACCAGTCTCAACGTCAACAGTGAAGAGGTGATTCCGGGATGCTGGCCTTCTAGGCAGAGTAGCAAAGATAAAGCCATATCTCAGACTGGCCAATGAAAAGAAAAGATTAAGAACACAGACACTGGACAGAGGAACTCTGCCTGGAAGGCAAGCATCCCGGAATCGCCTCTTCACTGTTGACGTTGAGACTGGTGTTTTGTGCGTACTATTTAATTAAGCTGCCAGTTGAGGACATGCGAGGCATCTGTTTCTCAAACTAGACACACTAATGTACTTGTCCTCTTGCTCATTTGTGCACCGGAGCCTCCCACTCCTCTTTCTATTCTGGTTAGATCCAGTTTGCGCTGTTCTGTGAAGGGAGTAGTACACAATGTTGTACRAGATCTTCAGTTCTTTGTTTCTGGCCATTTTGAGCCTGTAATCGAACCCACAAATGCTGATGCCACAGATACTCAACTAGTCTAAAGAAGGACAGGTTTATTGCTTCTTTAATCAGAACAACAGTTTCATCTGTGCTAACATAATTGCAAAATGGTTTTCTAATGATCAATTAGCCTTTTAAAATGATAAACTTGGATTAGCTAACAMAACGTGCCATTGGAACACAGGAGTGATGGTTGCTGATAATGAGCCTCTGCACGCCTATGTAGATATTCCGTTCAAAATCAGCCGTTTCCAGCTACAATAGTCATTTTACAACATTAACAATGTCTACACTGTATTTCTGATCAATTTTACATTTTAATGGACCCAAAATGTGACCCCAATCTTTTGAACGGTAGTGTATATATTGTTAGGCTTGGTTATACTGTATGAACCACGAGCATCGGTGGTGTATATGTGACACCGCAACAGTGGAGGTCCAGTTCACCTCCGGTTGTCTTCTGAAGAGCAGGTTGACTGTTTATGTGTATTTTGTGTGTCACAAGAAAAAGGTGTCCCTTTTTGTGTGTCTTTTGGGGGGGATTTTAACACATTTGTTCCCCTCCTGCACAGAGTGTCCTGTCTACACGAGGAGCTGGTCTCTCTCCGGCTCCAGTGCTCCAGCGTCTACAGGAAGGGTCACTTCTCCCCGGTGACGGGGGGAGACCGGACGGCCCCGCGGGGGAGCGACAGTGGTCTCTCCCTGTCCACGGGGGCCCAGACCCTACTGGGGGCAGTGGGGGTGATGGGGGCAGCCCTGCTCAGGAGACCCATGTCCCGCTCTCAGCTGGTGGCCATGTCATCCTCGGAGGACGAGGGGAGTCTCCGGTTCGTCTATGAGCTCCTGGGATGGGTGGAGGAGACACAGGTAAGAAAGAAGGGGTGTCGGTAGATGGAGGGAGAAGGGGATTGATAGGTGGAGGGAGGGAGTGACGGACGGGAAAAGGGATGCATGAGTAGAACTGATTGTGTGTCCGTCAGGACGTGCTGGAGCGTGCCGAGTCGGGGGCGGACCTGCCCTCTGTAGAGCAGAACCTTCAGGACCACCAGAACATCCACACTGCCGTGGAGGAGCTGCTGCACAGCCTGAAGGAGGCTCGCAACTACGAGGTACACACACACACACACACACGCACACACACTAATACATTCTAAAACACATTCTTAGGCACTTCAAGATCCACTGAACATGCTAATATATATATTGTAAGCACAAACGAACATGCACTGAAAAGACATGTGAATATGCAGTACATAACAGCATGACACTCACAAACCTAGTGAGGAGACACAGAGAACGGTTTTGTTAAGCCGTTGTGATCTCTTTCTCCTCAGACGAAAGTCTCTCGTAACTTCAGGAGCAATTATTCTGACACTCTGGCCAAGCTGGAGCAGCAGTACTGCAAACTACTGGTGAGTGGGAGGGCTGTTTTCCTCTGTGAATGTGTGCCCGTGGGGTTGTGTGTGTCTCTGGTATGTAGTGTGTGTGTGCACCCCATTGTATCCCAGTCTGCCCACATTCTCAGTTAATCCCATCAGGGTGTGAATGAGCTAGCTAAAGGCTCAGAGAAGCTAGCGAGTGTTAAGCAAGACAGAGTGTGGCCTTCAGAAGCACCTGCTTCTACCACATAGCCCCTTGATCAGCCCTGAAGAAATACCTGGATTCTTCACAGCAGGGAGTTYACGTGTGTGTGKGTGTGKGTGTGKGTGTGKGTGYGTGTGCGTTTGCCTCTGAAATAACCTCAAACTCCTCGTAAATGTATAGCGCTAATGCCTAGATACATTACTGCATCCCATCCTGTCTTCACAGGAAAACTCATCGTGGCGTATGCGCTGCCTGGAGAGCCTGCATGCGTTTGTGTGTCACTGTACAGAGGAGCTGATCTGGCTCAACGAGCGAGAAGAGGAGGAACTGGCCTACGACTGGAGCCACAACAATACCAACGTCAACGCCAAGAGAGATCTATACGCCGTGAGTGGACAGGGATAGATACACCACATACACACACACACACACACACACATACACACACGGGGGAATAAACATTTTTTGGGACCGTTTGACACAGATATTCCCCTGGGTGCTCTTCTGAATGGTCTGTCATCTTCTCGCAGGAAATGAGGTCAGAGCTGGAGGAGAAACAGGAAGTGATGCACTCGCTGCAGGAAACGGCCGACCGGCTCTGTCAGGAGAACCACCCGGCCAAACAGACAGTGGAGGTGAGGTTGCCTAGCAACAGAGCCATTAAGGCCGTTCATTGGCCTTTCAAAATATTGTCTTTCCATCTACGGTACTTGTCGTTAGAAACAGTGCTGCAATCGATGTTCACCTGAAAATAAGATTGTCAGTATATTTTGTACCTAATGTTTGGGTTGCGGAGCTTGAGTGTGATTCAAATAAGGAGCTTGAGAAATACGTATCCRGCAAGCAACATGGACTAGACTCACACTCACACACCCATCCCATGTGCCGTTCCATYTCCCCAGGCGTACAGTGCAGCGCTGCAGACCCAGTGGCAGTGGGTACGCCAGCTGTGTGTGTGTGTGGAGCAGCATCTCAAAGACAATACTGCCTACTTCCAGGTTCGGAGATTTGAGCAAAGCTTAGCCCACGTCCCTTTTACACATTATATCTGATACTATTACGTTATACCTGTAATATCCATCTGGTCCTTTACGATGTCAATTCTTTGTTGGTTTTCACGTAGACGGCGTCATAAAAGATCAAGATGAGATGAAATGCACTTTATTTGCCTACGTTTAGTTTGTCTATTTACTACTAATCTATGTTTTGACTTACCCTTAATTGGGAGTTTAAAGCTATTTTATCTTCAGAAGCGCTTTAATACTAGATTAAATATTGGGTATCTCATMGGGTCGGGCAGCTGTGGATGGATTATATATAAGCTCCTATTCTGATCTCTGTGTTTTGTGTTCTTATTGCCACCTGTCAGTTTGTGAGTGACGCACGGGACTGCGAGACGTACCTGCGTCAGCTCCAGGACACCATAAAGMGACAGTACACCTGTGACAAGGACAGCAGGCTGGGCAAGCTGGAGGACCTGCTGCAAGACTCTATGGTACTTGTACATTCATTTATAATTCACACGTTTCTATGGTACTTCTAGTGCTGTTGGATCAAACGCACTCAAACGTGTTCATCCGAACCGGATCAAACACACCTCAATTCCTCCACCAACTCGTCAAATTACCTACATCCCTGCTAATAGTTCCAGTATTGCATGTGACCTACTTAGCCAAACAGCGTTGGCTATAATCATTTAGGTATCTGCCAGTGAAAAGCTTAGGCACATGATTATAGCTTATCCACATTTAAGATAATAAGCTACTGGTAATTGCCAAAATAAGGGAAACACCAACATAAAGTGTTTTAATAGGGCGTTGGGCCACCACGAGACAGAAYGGCTTCAATGCACCTTGATCATACATTCTACAAGTGTCTGGAACTCTATGGAAGGGATGARACGSCATTCTTCCACGAGAAATTCCATAATTTGMKGTTTTGTTGGTGGTGGTGAACGCTGTCTCAGGCAAAGCCCCAGAATCTTCCATAAGTATTCAATTGGATTGAAATCTGGTGACTGACACACACACACACACACACACAGAATATGTTTTACTATCATTGTGGGGACCTAAAATATATTTCCATTCAAATATCCTATTTTCCCTAACCCCAATTGTAAACCTAACCCTTAAGCCTAAAATAGTATTTGTCCTCGTTGGGGACCTGCAAAATGTCTCCATGAGGAAGAATTTCTTGTTTTACCGTCTTTGTGGGGACTTTTGGGGATTTCTATTACCCATAAGGATAGTAATACACACACACACACACCCTTTCAACCCTCTATGCTTCTTTGAGAACCCTCTTTCAAAGTCACTGAGATCTCTTCTTCTATGGTAGCCTAAATAATGGGCAACTGAACATTTTTCTACATGACCCTAAGCATGATKGGATGTTTTAATGCCTTAATTAACTCMGGAACCACACCTGTGTGGAAGCACCGGCTTTCACTATACTTTATATCCCTCATTTACTCAAGTGTTTCCATTATTTTTGCATTTAAATGTACGTCACTTTGACACTCCTGACATATTTAGTAACCGTATCCACTGCTAGCTAATGGCTCCAGTGTTAGCTACAGCTGTCGCATAAGGCTAATGTCATGCTAATACTGTACACGTTAGCTAGCTGTTGATACTACAAGTCTTTAGCTACCTCACCTAGTCCCACAGCTGCTTTGGGCCGACGCAGTCTAGCGAGCGCTAATCTACTCTAGTGTACCTCTGCTGATTCACGGCCCCTGTGGCGCATGGCCACTCTGCCAGCGCCATGCCCACCTGACACACGGCAGATGGCACACTGGGAAGCGGGCACGGCTCCACAGGACTGAGCACTGTGAGCAACGGACATATCCTCTCTGGGCATAGAGATCAGAGGGAAACGTGTTTACATTGATACAAAATATTTTGAAAGTATGATTGTGTGGTTTATATCGAGGAGGGAATGGATGGTCAGGATATATACACTACCAGTCAAAAGTTTAGACACACCTACTCATTCCAGGGTTTTTCTAGRTTTTTACTATTTTCTACATTGTAGAATAATAGTGGAGACATCAAACCTATGAAATAACACATGTTGATTCATGTAGTAACCAAAAAAGTGTTAAACAAATCAAAATATATTTGAGATTCTTCGAAATATCTACCCTTTGCCTTGATGACAGCTTTGCACACTCTTGGCATTCTCTCAACTAGCTTCACCTGGAATGCTTTTCCAACATTCTTGAAGGAGTTCCCACATATGCTGAGCACTTGTTGGCTGCTTTTCCTTCACTCTGCGGTCCAACTAATCCCAAACCATCACAATTGGGTAGAGGTCTGGTGATTGTGGAGGCCAGGTCATCTGATGCAGCACTCCATCACTCTCCTTCTTGGTAAAATAGCCCTTACACAGCCTGGAGGTGTGTTGGGTCATTGTCGTGTTGAAAAACAAATGATAGTCCTACTAAGCGCAAACCAGATGGGATGGCGTGTCACTGCAGAATGCTGTGGTAGCCATGCTGGTTAAGTGTGCCTTGAATTCTAMATAAATCACAGACAGTGTTACCAGCAAAGCACCATCACACCTCCTCCTCCATGCTTCACTGTGGGAACTGCACATGCTGAGATCATCCGTTCACCTACTCTGCGTCTCACAAAGACACGATGGTTGGAACCAAAAATCTCAMATTTGGATTCATCAGACCAAAGGAGAGATTTCCACCGGTCTAATGTCCTCGTGTTTCTTGGCCCAAGCAAGTCTCTTCTTCTTATTGGTGTCCTTTAGTAGTGGTTTCTTTGCAGCAATTCGATCATGAAGGCCTGAATTCATGTTGTCTCTGAACAGTTAATGTTGAGATGTGTCTGTTACTTGAACTCTGAAGCATTTATTTGGGCTGCAATCTGAGGTCCAGTTAACTCTAATGAACTTATAGCAGAGGCTTCTCTCTCGTCTTCCTTTCCTGTGGTGGTCCTCATGAGAGCCAGGTTCATCATAGCGCTTAATGGTTTTTGTCACTTCACTTGAAGAAACATTYAAAATTCTTGAAATTTTTCGTATGGACTGTCGTTTCYCTTTGCTTATTTGAACTGTTCTTGCCATAATATGGTCTTTTACCAAATAGGTGCCATCTTCTGCTATCTTTACCCCTACCTTGTTCCAACACAACGGATTGGCTCAAACGCATTAAGCTAAAAGTTAATTTGTGGAATTTCTTTCCAAGGCACACCTGTTAATTGAAATGCATTCCAGGTGACTACCTCATGAAGCTGGTTGAGAGAATGCCAAGTGTGTGCAAAGCTGTCATCAAGGCACAGGGTGGCTACTTTGAAGAATCTCAAATATCTCAAATATATTTTGAATAGTTTAACACTTCTTTTGGTTACTACATGATTCCATATCTGTTATTTCATAATTTGATGTTTTCACAATTATTCTATAATGTAGAAAATAGTAAAAAATAAATAAAAACCCTGGAATGAGTAGGTGTGTCCAAACGTTTGACTGGTACTGAACATGTAGATRTGTTTTGCTGTTATCCTGAGTGTATTTGTTTGTGTGTCTGGGTGCTAGCCTCATTTCAAGATACCAAATGATGAGCACATCACTGCACTCAGTTTGAGCCAGCATGTGTGTGTTTGGTGTGAAATGKGGTGTTAAGCGCTGGGCGGTTGATTAAATTTCCAGTGCCGTGTGTGTGCGTGTTCTCACTGGGGGAAGATTAAAACAGACTTTGACAGATGCCTCATTCGCTGTGTTCCATAAAAACAACCACCAAAGCCCTATATTAGACCGATGCAATGCCTTTGTGAATGGCTAACTAATGAAGTTACAGTACCTCTACCCATTGTACTCACAATTCATTCTTCCAAATAATACAATGGATAATGGCTATACACCAAAAATGTATCCGAAGTGACTGTTTCTCTCCTCCGCCATTTTGTTTCCCGCGTTGGACTCTTGACTCATGGTCCACCTCTAATAGCACTAACCCGTTGCTAATGCTAGTTCAATGTTAATTCGGCCTGTGTGAAATTCATCTCTGAAGTGTAATGCTATTAGCATATTAGTGCTTCCCTCACTCACTCTAGCCCTTAGCTCTCCCAGTGCCTTGAGCCTCTGTTAAACTGTAATGAAGCTTTCTGTCAGGAAGTTAGTCCATGTGATGAAGCTTTCTGTCAGGAAGTTAGTCCATGTGAATGTATTTCTACATGCCACCATGAGGAGTTAAGCTAATGCCTTTTTTAATGTTTAATGGCTAGCTTGAAAGCTAATGCTAGTGCTGAGTTAGCTAGCAAACACTGTCCCAGTGTCACCAATTTGGCGATTTGTAAGCTAAGCTACTGGGCCCTATAGCTATCCTGTTGAGCTGAGAAGAGAGAAGATCCCTGCTGTACATGATCAATTGGGGTACTGTGGAGTCCAATGGAATCAATATGTATGGAAATGATAGTAAAATAATAGGAAATGGACTGAAGATTGAAAGGGATATGTTATCATGTAAGACTATGCCTATAGATCACATACAGTATTACAAAAGCTGACCACTTGACTGACTGACTGATTTGATTGGTTAATTGATTGTTCGACACCCTCACTGACCAATGGCTGTACCCTACAGGAGGAGAAGGAGCAGCTGATTGAGTACCGCAGCTCTGTGGCCAGCCTGGTGGGCCGGGCCAAGACGGTGGTGCAGCTCCTCCCCCGCAGCGCGGAGAGCACCCTGGGAAGCACCACGCCCATCCGCGCCATCTGTGACTACMGGCAGATAGAGGTACCACACCCACACTGTCATGACAATACCAGGGTCCTGTTCATTAGGCACCAAACGGAGGAAAACAGAAGGACACAGGGAGGGACTGTGTGGAATTGTCCAATCACTTAAAAAAAAAAATTACATAGTTTTCCGTTGCAGGACATTTTGAAAAAAAAATCTGTTATGTGTCCTTGTGAATACGACCCAGGTCACATTACCCCACTTCACCTAACTGTATCCTTCTGCCAATTTGTTCCGTCACTACCCTGCACAACCCCTCTCAGCCCCACCTACACCTTAGCAATCCAATACGGTGCATTTTCAAGCAATCGGCTGTCATCATTGGCTGCTTTCGCCATGCCATTGTTGGTGTATAGAACCAGTCCATTTGTCAGCTAAAAAACATGTTTTCAATAGTTGCTTCAATAGCATGTATTATTCAACCATGAATTTAAACTGTGACCCCCCCCACATAGGGGTTCAACAATTTCCAGTGTTGATTGGAAGATTGCTGCATTAGAGCTATTGAAATGTTTTTGTTGTTGTTGCAGCCTAGTAGTGCCACTACACATCACTAGATATCATTATGCTTTTTGAGAACAGATACAAATGGTAGATTTTGGCAGAATGGGCTCAATTATCCTTAGGATTCGTAATCATGTTTTTTTGACTGTCTTCTACTCAATATTTTTCGTAGGGATATTCAGATTTTTTTTTAAACGGCTCAACTTTCCCATCGATTTATTTTTCAGCTGAGAACACAGCAATATTGGATTATGCCATTCTATCACAATGGATCGGCAACACTCGTTAAAAATCCCCTGAAGGAGCCCACGGTAGCCGCTCCGAAGTCTAGTAATGATTCATGAGAAGAGAATTCCATTTGGCCACTGACACCCGACTCGCCTCACACTCACATGTGAAGCCTCTCCACCGCCCAAAGTGCTRTGTGATGCTAGCAGAGAAGCTAAAAGCTATGAATTATGAATTTCTCCCACCTGTGCAGACTCAGGCAAACATCTGAAAATCTCAGTTTCCACTCCTGTAATGTTGCATAGGGACAGGAAGTGGCTCGGACACAGCTATTTYAGTTCTGCTGTGTGAGTCTCTCTGGGACTAGGACGGTTTTCCCAGTGTGAGGTACCGTTACATTCTGGTCAGGTGGAGGTGCAGTGGTTACTGCAGGGGTGCGTCTCAATAGTCATGAGTGGCTTCTTCTACTCCTCTCCTTTCCTTCATCTGCACCTACTAGAAACACACACACACACACACACTTAGATTGCCACCAACTACGGGCTCCTTTTAAAGAAGACACACACAACCCGGTCTTCATGACGCTATCCCAAAATAATCTTTCATATGTCTTCTTTCTCTCCATCCTACCGTTTCCCCTTCCTACCCTCTATCTCTCACTCCTTCGTCTCTTCCTCTCTCTCTCTCCCTTCTCGTGTGTCCGCCGGGCTGTCAAGGCTAACGTTCAGGTATTACTGCTGATGTTCTCCTCCTCCTCCTCCTCCTCCTCCTCCTCCTCCACCTCAGCGCTCAGCTCTCACACGGCACACTGAATACTCCCTGGTTACTCTACGGTCCTATCAACTGATTTAGGATCTGTTAGTTTTCTTTATCTCGGTTGGATTTACGACCTATATGAGCTAACGGTCCAGATCAGTTGGTAAGGGTGAAGTAGACGTACGACTGACCCACAGTATCCCAGCTTATTCAGCCAGTGAGACTATGTTTTAGCCGCAGTCGTAAGCTTTTCTGTACATTTACGTTGCAGTGTTTCTGTGTGTGCAGGGGGTGGGKTGAGAGAGGGGACAGTTGTGATTATTATTATTTGACCCTGCTGGTCATTTATGAACATTTGAACATCTTGGCCATGTTCTGTTATAATCTCCACCCGGCACAGCCAGGAGAGGACTGGCCACTCCTCATAGCCTGGTTTCTTCCTAGGTTTTGGCCTTTCTAGGGAGTTTTTCCTAGCCACTGTGCTTCTACACCTGCATTGCTTGCTGTTTGGGGGGTTAGGCTGGGTTTCTGTACAGCACTTTGAGATATCAGCTGATGTACGAAGGGCKTTATGMATACATTTGATTTGATTTAGATGCACAGGCCTCGCTTTGCTGCTCTAGACATTGTCATTTTTAACATTTTCATTTTTCCAGACCGTCGGGACCACACCGCACAATGCCAAATTGAGTCTCTTACTGCCCTAGCTYTCTGTATTTGTTGGCCAGATGTCAACAGATCTTCTAATGAGTGCGGGGCACATGTAGACATTTTCAGTCCCATGGATACTCTTATAGTTCCAGGGTTTTTAAATGGCTGCTCAATTCAATATGGCACCGTGGTGATTCTAGTGTCTTTTTCAGTTGTTAGGGCTTTTGCTAACCACATTAAACCCATGAACGTTTCCATTTTGGTTTGCGTTATTTGTTTGTTGCCGTAAAACTTTATTTTTCCATTTGTTTTCCCTCTTTCCCAATCTCCCAATCTTTTCACCTCCTCAACTGTCCACGTCTCTCCTCATCGATCTTCATCGATTCCTCCCCCCCATCTCTGTATCTGCTCTTCCTCATTGCTCCATCTGTATCATCCTTTTTCATTCTTCCTTCATCCCTCCTCTCTCCACCTCATCTGTCCATCTCTCTCCCACCTCTCTCTCTCCCTCTCTCTCGCTCGCCCTCTTCTCTTCACTCTCTTCACCCTCTCTCTCCCCACCTCTCTCTCCCACCTTTCTCTCCCCCTCTCCTCATCCTTCTCTCTCCACCTCTCTCTCTCCCACCTTCTCTCTCTCCACTCCTCTCTCTCCCCTCTTCTCTAGCCTCTTCTTCTCCGCCCTCTTCTCCGCCACTCGTCTCTCTCCCCTCTCTCTGCATCCTCCGTAGATACTCAGCGCGAGGTGAAGGAGTGTGTGTGTTTGGAGAACTCTCAGAGGACTAAATGGAAGGTGATAGCATTTCCCAGTGGAGAAGGTAGGCCATGGTGGTCAGTCTGCTTCACCGTAACAGCAGCCCAACCAGAGGCCATGGACACGCGAAGCAGGTACACAGTCATATAGCACCACACACACCACACCACCACCCACACCCACACAACACAGTTCACATATTCATATAAACATGTGCACACACGAGCAGATACAAACACCTTTCACACACACACGGATGCCCATACACACTCCCGGTAATGACCGCTGTCTATTGAGAGTGTTATTGCCGTGTGTTGTGGAGTGGAGAGTCGTGTACCAGGACAGTGATGTCTCTATGGCACATCTAACGACGTAGATGAAGAGTGTGGTCTCCTGGCACTCTGCAGAAAGAGATCAAGGCGGTATCTCCTGGAGCCTAGCCACGGTTAGAACATATGTTTTAATGTTCACAGTATACGTCTCTTGGTTTGCCAGCATCCTGTTGCTGTCCGTCTCTCGGTGTTCGTGCTTCAGCCACATTTGTCTCCACTGAGTTGTTCTATTGCGTTCTTATGGTTTCTGGTTCACACTATATTTCTTCTTTGCTTCTCAGGCCTCTTTTTGGTCTCTAACCGCATCTCGCTGCTGCGTTCTCTTTCTCGTTTCCTGTTGCTCTGTTCCGTCGCCCACTCTGCTCTTTCTCTCTCGCCTCTTCTCGCTTTACTTGTGCTGTGCTGCTTTGTCTTCGTCGACGTTTCTTTTCTTGCTTTTCTTTCTCTTCGCTTTCTTTCTCCCTTTCTCTCTTTCTTCTCGTTTCTTTTCCGCTGGTTTCTTTCTCGCTGGCTTTACGCTTTTGACCCGGTTTCTCTTGTCGCTTCTTTTCTTCCCTTTCTCTACTCCCTCCATTTCTCTCCTCTCTCTCTCTTCTCCGTTTCTCTCTTCTCTTTTCTCTCTCCTCTCTCTTTTTCTTCTGCCCTCTCTCTCGCTTTCTTTCTCTCTCTCCAGCTGATATCTCATATGACTTACTTTATGGTGTAATGTCCCTCTGTTGTCAAATGTCTCCCTCTTTCCCCTCCATCTGCTAATATGTTCATATCCACTTCTTACCTATTACCTATGACTAAGGTCTTAATGCATGTTCATTAATACACATATCAACATGTTTTTGCACCATGCACCACAATGGAAAGAGGTATCTGGCTTTATGGCGCTATCCCTGTCACGTTGAGRAAAAAAAAGCTTTTTTGACTGGACGAATCAAATCAATCAATCACCACTCTTCAATTTAGCTCACGTACACCTATCTCTTTCCCTCTAACCCCTCAGGTACGTTCCCAGACCCCTGTGGCCAGGGACCAGGCTCTGGACCATTTGGAGGCCCACCTGGCTGACTTCCTCTCTGACAGCAAAGAGAGCGCCCTCTTCAACCCCGCTGAGAGACGCGAGCTGGAGAGAGACGCCCACACCGCCCAGGAACACTGCCAGGACCTGCTGGTCAACATGGAGACAGGTAGATGGACAGATATGGTGTCTCAGTCCCAATTCTCCACCCTTTTCCCTGAAGTGTGCACTTGTTCACTCCCGTGCTTGTATTTAAAAGCGGAGGATTGGTGTTGGAGGCCATGCTTACACACATCCTTTGGTTTTAAATGTATCAGGGTAAGTCACGTTTCAGGGGAAAGGGTGGAGAATTGGGAGGCAGTTGGGGGTTTGGCTTACTTTGCTCACATATTTACTTAACTTTACTTGCTTGGTAGTATTGAGATTCATCCAAATTATTGATAGTGCACTAAAAAGACATGTGTTTCTGTTTTGCATGGGGACAGGTAGATTGACAGAGTGCATCACCTCAATTACTCGAGTCTTGGCTTCATCCACATTTGGGACATGAGGGCAACATTGGGAATTCTAATGAAAGGGTTTTGTGATGGTGCGTTGACCCAATTAAGTGGGATKGAAATGAAATTCTCTCTTGTCTTATCTCCCCACTCCCGCTCCCCTCTGTCTCTATTTACCCTTTATCCACCCCTTCCTCTCTCTTTTCATCTACTCTCCCCCTCTTTCCACCACCTTCTCTCTCTCTGTCTCTCTCTCTCTGTCTCTCTCTGTCTCTGTCGTCTCTGTCTCTGTCTCTCTCTTCTCTGTCTCTCTCTTCTCTGTTTCTCTCTTTCTCTGTTTCTCTCTTTCTCTGTTTCTCTCTTTCTCTGTTTGTGTCTCATCTAGTGGAGAAGGATGAGTCTGTCTCTCGGTCCTACCTGTCNTGTCAGAGCTCCAGAACATTAAACTGCGTCTGGAGGAGGCGGAGCAAAAGCTGATGCGCGGCATTCAGACTCCGCCCCCTAGCAACCTATCGGGCAACAGCGTCGACAACACTGTTCAAATTGCAGAGCAAGAGGTCAGTATGGTGCTACAGCGCCATCTGCTGGTCACCAGTCTTAACCCTCGTATTCATCTACCAACAAAAAGGGGACCAGCACTAACTTTATTCAGTTGCTTTCATTTATTTTCTTGTTTTAACTTAATGCTGTATAATGAATATGCAAATCAAGACTAACCCTTATTCCCGGTGTCAGAAGCTGCAGTCGGACCTGGATGGCCTGCGGACCAGTCTTGGTGAGGTKTCGCGTCGCTGTGTGAGTTTCTTTGAGGAGAAGCCYACCTCCTCCACTGTTCCCGTGCTGCGCTCTGAACTCAACCTGGCTGTGGAGAAGATCGACAGACTACACAACCTCTCCTCTGTCTACCTGCGCAAGTACGTAGGCCAAACACACACACACACACACACACACACACACACACACACTCAAAGTACTCTCTCTTAAAACCTCTTTGGGCTAGGTGTCCCGCTAGTGTTCCACTACGACAACATCCGGTGAAATTGCAGAGCGCCAAATTCAAAATACAAAAATAGTCATATTAAACATTCATGAAAATACAAGTGTCATACATCATTCTTTATCTTAGAATCTTGGTAATCGAACCGCTTTGTCTGATTTACAATAGGCTTTACGGCGAAAGCATAGCATTTGATTGTCTGAAGACAGCGCCCTGTATACACCAGCATTAAGAACATTTTTCAAACCAACAGAGGTGTCACAAAAATCAGAAATAGCGATAAAATAAATCACTTACCTTTGAAGATCTTCCTCTGTTTGCAATCCTAAGGGTCCCAGCTACACAACTGGTCGTTTTGTTTGATATCGTCCTTCTTTATATCTCATAAAAGTCAGTTTAGTTGGCGCGTTTGATTCAGTAAGCCACCCTTTCCACTCGTTCAACATGCAGACAAAGGAATCCCAAAAGTTACCGGTAAACTGCGTCCAAACAAGTCAAACAACGTTTCTAATCAATCCTCAGGTACCCTAATATGTAAATAAACGATCAAATTTAAAACGGAATGTAGTAAGTTCAATACCGGAAATAATTAACAAAGTGTGCGCCCTCATTCACGAGCGCCATAAGACTAGAGTCCTAACGAGGGACACCTTAGAAAACTACAACTACTTGTTAATTTTTCAAAAAACACCTTTTATAAAGACTGACATCCAGTGGAAGCCATAGGTACTGCAATCTGGGTGCTTTTTGGTTGGAAATTCAATAGGCCAACATGAATGGCCTGGGAGCTCAAAAAACWAATTTTCYGGATGGAGTTCCCTCAGGTTTGAGCTTGCCATATCAGGTCTGTTATACTCACAGACATTATTTTAACAGTTTTAGAAACTTCAGAGTGTTTTCCATTCAATGCTACCAATGATATGCATATCTTAGCTTCTGGGCCTGAGTAACAGGCAGTTTACTTTGGGCACGTCAGTCATCCGAACTTCCGAATACTGCCCCCTAGCCCAAAGAGGTCTCTTAACCAATATACTTGACTAAGTATCGCTTGCTTCCCCCTTTTGCCCAGGCTGAAGACAGTGGATGTGCTGATCCACAGCTTGCAGGCTGCAGAGAGCCAGGTGAAGAGGTACGAGAGCAGGCTGAGTGAGGAGGACATCGTCCCGGCAGACGCCAACGCAATCCAGGCCCTACGGGAACAACTGGGGGTAAGAGACTGGCACAATGAAAGAACAAACTATCCACTAATATCCCACTAATTCAGATACTGTACAAATGCATGAAAAAGTTATTGATGTAGGCGTTGCATGGACCAAGATTATGATTTGTTTGTTAGTGTGTCCACGTAATGATTCTCTGCCCTCCCCCCCCCCCCCCCCCCCAGACGTGGCAGTCAGAGCTTGAGGACCAGGAGGGGGTGTTGAGCTCCCTGCAGTCGGGGGTGCAGAAGGCCCGGGAGACGGGGACTCAGCTGAACAGGCTCCACCCAGACCGCAGCCCGGAGCTGGAGCGCTACCAGGAGAAAGCCGCCCAGCTCACCGAGAGGTGGGCCGGAGTCAAGAGACAGATGGACACACGGTGAGTGGTGGTGGATGGATGGTTTGAGTCAGTGTTAGTCATATCATTTTTATGGAAGTCTTATGTGAAACTTAAGCCTTACTCTGTATTTGTACTGTAGGTTTATGCTTAAATGAATACAGTATGTCCTTGAGATGGGGACAGATTTGGAAAACCACCGTTCTGGTAAATTGTGAAATATAGACGAGCATAGACCAGGGATGAACAACTAGATTCATCCGCGGGCCAATTCTTTCTGGAGCGGGTGGTCGGTGGTTCGGAACATAAATAAAAAAAAATGAGACTGCAAATTGACCGCAACAAGCCCAAACGGACTAAAACATAATCATTTCAAACCTTGATTACATTTGGGAACATTGTCCTGTGTAGKGTGCCGTCTTTCAGATGGGACGTTAAAACGGCTGTCCTGACTCTGTGGTCATTCAAAATCCCATGGCGCCTATTGTAAGAGTAGGGGCGTTAACCCACGGTGTCATAGCTAAATTCCCAACCTAGCCACATTCCATCATGGCCACCTAATCATTCCTAATTGGCGTATATCACTCCTCACCTCTCCACCTGATAGCTGATGTGGTGGTCTCCGTGCTTCACTGAGGTGGGTGCTACACGTTGATGGTAGCTGAGCTGAGTTTCACCCTACCATGTAAAGCGCTTTGAGTTCCTCGCTAGAAAAGTGCTATATAAATCCAATCAATTATTATTATTATTATTATATCTTCACTATTATACAATCTCTCTATTATGCGTGGGAATACTTGGGAACAGATTATTTAAAGATGAATTCAAATCACTTGGAGCTGATTTGCTGTTGTTTTTACGGTCTTTTATGTCCAACAATGAAAATAATTTGTATTTATTTATTTTAGCTCATAAAACTTGGGCGGACGAATAATACCACTCGCGATGCGCCAGTTGGGGAACCCTGGCATCGACCCATATCACTGATTGGGTACATTATTGAATGTTGTGGTGTGTTTGTGTGCRTGGATTTCCTCCTTGTTGTTCCAGGCGAGCCGAGCTAGAGGCTCTGGGCTCGGTCCTGCAGCACTACAGAGACGGCCACTCTGCTCTGATCCACTGGATAGAGGAGACCACTGAGAGACAGGAGAACACYCAGCCTGGACAGACTGACAGCAGAGTCCTGTCTGAACAACTGGCAGAACAAACGGTGAGCGGGATGGATGGAAACCGATAGAGGCAGAAAGACAGATCCAAGGAGATCTGACAGAAAGGGAGAGAGAGAAGGACTACACAGCAGATAGATATTGACCCAGCCATAGAGAAAGGTTAATTGAAAGAAAGAAAAAATAGATGAATGATAGCTTTGTTTAAATAGGATATTGAGACTAATGGCTATTGAAACGAATGAAATGATCCGAGTGTGACTTCTGTAAATGACGTCTGTTCTCTTGGACCTGATTCCCCTCCTCAGGCATTAGTAGCCGAGATCGAAAAGAACCAGACCAAACTAGACGAGTGCCAAACCCACTCCAAACAGTACTGCACCTCTGTCAAGGTACAGTACCACAGCACTTTGTCATTGTAATGTAAAGACACGTTTTTGGGTGATCGGAAACGGACTCATAAGTAAGCATTTCGCTGTTAGTCTACACATATTGTTTTACGAACCGTGTGACAAATAACGTTTTCATTTGATGCCCAAAAATATGATGATTCATGCTAGGTGTTTTTCGCAAGTCATACATTTTGAGTTGTGGTGGGCTACAAGGTGTACTGGATTATAAATACATTTGATTGATCGGATACCCAATTTCCACACAAAATGTCCTATACCAATACAACATAAAAAGTTTTTTTGAAATCAGTTCGTTGTCACGATGTTACACGTATCCATATTTGTCCATCAGGACTACGAGCTACAACTGATGACATTCAAAGCCTTTGTGGAGTCGACCCAGAAATCCACTGTTAAGAGGAGGAGGATGCACTCTTCATCAGACGCCATCACGCAGGAGGTAAGGAGAGGGAGACGATCGTCGCAATGTAATGTGGATAATGTATTTATAGAAACATGTGTGTCAACGTCTGTGTGAAGCCAAGAGCAGAAACATTTCTTTGCCATTCCAGTTCATGGACTTGCGCACACGCTACACAGCCCTGGTTACCTTGACGACGCAACACGTCAAGTACATCAGCGATGCACTGAGAAGACTAGAGGAGGAAGAGGTACTGTATGTCTCGCTCTTTTTCCGTTTTTCATTCTCTCTTCTGTTTTTTTTCAACCTTCCTCTGTGTCTGTCAGATTTATTGTCTGTACCGCCAATCAGTTTCTATCATAGTGACATAATCTCCGCATCCACCCCCCCTGCAGAAAGAGGTGGAGGAGGAGAGGCAGCAGAGGGTAGRCCAGGTGTCAGAGCTGCTGGGCTGGGTCAAGGGCCTCCAGGGCCGAGCAGGGGACCCCTCCGCCGAGTCATCCATCGCAGCGCAGGAGGTACAGAAATATGAAATGCATCTAGTATATTATGGAATTGAATATTATATGCATCCACTGTTCTTTCTTATATCATACTCTCTGAGCCGATAAAATAAATTTACCAGTTTTAACTTTTTTCAAATGTTCATTTGTGTTGTGTTCATAGGCCGTGAGTGAGCAGTTAGCGGCTAAGAAGGAAGAGGTGGCTCAGGCGATCAGGAACACCCAAGTCTTCCTGATGTCTAAACAGGCCAGCAAGTAAGTTCAGATTTCTCCTACACACATGCATACCACTGTATAAACACACGAATACTGGATACTCACTCATTAACATCTCACCTTTGTCCACACACCACACGCATGTGGCAAGCTCCACCACACACACACACACACACACACACACACAAGTTCAAACTGACAGAAACATTTGTCCTCTAGGTTGTCCCCAGAGGAACGTGTCCAGGTGACCTCCCAGCTGGATGAGCTGACGGCCACCTACAGCCAGCTGTGTGACCGTTCCACCGCCCGACTGCAACAGCTGGAGCAGGAGCAGGCCAAAGAGGAGCAGAGAAAGGTAGAGCGGATGGAGGGAGGAGAAGGGAGGTTGCGCGGCTACAACCATAAACTCACTAGCGAGTTGCCAATGTGAGCTTACGACGTTGCTGTTCAAGTGTGTTGCTCACTGGCAATGTCTGTCTGCCTTCTGTGACTTTGAGGTTCTGAAWTGGAATATGCTCGCGAGCCGTGTTTGTGTGCAAGCGAGAGTGTGTCGCATGTTGTGTGTCGCCCGTCACCCCGTGTGCATTTTTTTTKACACCCATCATCATCACCACCATCATCCCCCATAATGAATGTTGTCGACTCATAGACTTGGTTTTGCTTTAACAGACATTTCATGTAATTGCATGGAGTGAGCCCCCCCCCTCTCACTTGCACTCGACAACCCGCTTGCAATCATGTCACCCGGCATCACCATCATCAAACACATCTGCATAATGGCTAGTCTATGGCCCCCTATTGGAATAGCAGTCGTAGAGCCGAAGAAGTCATGCTACCATTTAGCTATAGTAGCTTTTAGATAGGAGGTGCGCCCTCAAAGTCCGCCTTCGTGGTCACGAGATAGGCACCCGACCATATGCTCCACATCACCTCTGAGCACTCATTCGTAGACAATAGGTGTGACCCTAAATTACAATGGTCATTTACTGTCCCCGCACTACGTTCCGGACACGACCTTGTGTTTCATCCATGCACCTACAAAAGCCCATTACTCTTCGTAAACGCGCGCGCATACTCGTTCACATAGTCGAAATCCAACCACGCTGTCATGTCCCCCCCCCCATATACATCAGTCCAAATGTGATGGTATGCGAGTGTATCAGTGATATATATATAATGTATGAGAGTGTGTTGGTGTGTGTGCGYGTAAATTCCCACCCRCGAGTGTGTTTTCTATGAATGGTGTGTGTGATTTTCTGGGTAGTTCTATACACAATGTACACACGTTGCATCAAAGCACTTGTCAGAGAAGAATGTCTAACTGCCAGTGTCGGCTTAGTGTGTGAGCACCAGAGGCCAGCTACGCAAACCCCCACGTCACCGTTTGAGCATGATGTGTCCAGATCACAGTGTGTCTGTGAGCGTGTGTCTGTGAGCGTGTGTGTGTATATGTTTGTGCCGTCTAATGCATTAATATGTGTGAAATAATCAGCATTTTGCTTCAAAATCACTAACAGCTGCCAGAAGAGAATCAAGGACATCCAGCTCTGAGCAAAGGATAAGAGGGGCTGTAGTTAGGCCAAGTCAGTATGAGGCAGAATCCTGTTACCTGTGTTTAAGTTGAGCTATTCTATGTATTCTGCCACTTAGCCAGTGAGCAAAGAATCAGTCCATTGTGGGTTCAATGTAAGTCAGATTTGAGAAACTCCATTTATAATGTGCCAATGAACCGTAGTCCAAAGTAAATTGTGCCTCTCAGCCATAGCTAGTGAATGGTCCAAAGCCTATGGAGTTTATAGTATAGTGAGTCTATTGAAATGGAGTGTCAGTCAGGTGAGTCAGGGCCATCCAGGCAGTGCCTCAGGTAGATAGCATGCAGAATCCTAACGCCAAGCTTCTCATCTGTCGCTCTTCAATCTGCCGAGCCCTCGGCCTGTTAGTGTTTGCGCATCGCGGGCCAGCCCCGTACGGTAAGTAGTGCTCGCTTTCTCTTACCGTTGCTTCCAATCTGACCTGCCTTTTCTAGCTTTATCTTCTCTTTGATCGGTCTTTCTCTCCTTCCTTTGCTGTTTGTTTTTACCTCCCTTRTGGAGGTTTCCTGGTATATTGGTTCTCTGCATTTCTGTTCTCTATGTAGCCGTGCTTAGTGCTTTGTAGAACAGAGGTAAGTGTTCTTGTGCCATGCCGAAAGAGAAATAATGTGGGTGCAAAAGATTGACTCCCGAGCGGCGCAGCGGCCTAAGACACTGCATCGCAGTGCTAAATGCGTCACTACAGACCCGGGTTCGATCCCAGGCTGTGTCGCAGCCAGCCTCGACCGGGAGACCTATGAGGCTCCGCACAATTGGCCCAGCGTCGTCCGGGTTAGGGGAGGGTTTGGCCCCTCAGAATGTCATTGTCCCATCGCACTCTAGCGACTCCTTGTGGCGGCCTGGCGCATGCACGCTGACTTCGGTCGTCAGCTGTACATTGGTGCGGGCTGGCTTCCGGGTTAAGCGAGCAGTGTGTCAAGAAGCAGTGTGGCATGGCTCCTGACCTTCGCCTCTCCCGAGTCCGTAGGGGAGTTGCAGCAATGGGACAAGACTAACTACCAATTGGATATCACGAAATTAGAGAGAAAAAGGGGTAAAAAAAGAAGAACTGTATTAATACTATATCGTATTGTATCTATTGAAATATGCTTTCATCACCGTAATTATGTCAAAACTAATATTATGACTCTTTGGTGAAGGGTTATTTTTTTCTTGCTGGATACTTACGGGCTATGGATTCCTCAACAAAGAACTCATCAGACTGTTAAGTGTGTGAGTAGAAGGAAGTTCAAATATTCACTTACTTTGTCTCTCTTCACAGAGCCAAGCTGCCATTGGCGGAGTTATTGACCTGGGCACCATGGAAACTATCCCAGTCTTCCAAGCTGCTCAGCGTGGCCTCATTGATCAGGACACCTGCCATGTCTTATTGGAGGCCCAGCTCACCATGGGTGGGTTATTTCATCCTGTCTCCCCTGTGAGCCTATCACTGGAAGARGGCTTCAACTGTGGCCTGATTGATAGTATCATCAGCCAATCCCTAGCAGAGCTGGAGAGTGCCTTGCATCTTGTCGACCAGACAGAACAACTGGAGGGCCAGCTCCTCCCAGTGGCTGCAGCCATGGAGGAGGGCCTTATCAGAGAGGAGTTGGGGCTGCGTATCCTGGAGCTGCAGATGAACACAGGAGGCCTGAGGGAGTTGGGAGGAAGAAGACTGACSTTGGATAGTGCTGGAGAGATGGGCCTGCTGACCCCAAGGGTCTACACCAAGCTCAGGTCACGGGTCAATCGGCGGGAGCTCGTTGACCCTAACACAGCTGAAAAGCTGAATCTGTCTGAATTGCAGCAGCGCTGCGTCCTCAGCGATGACACCGGCTTGCATTTGCTGCCAGTCAAACAGCAGCCAGGAGGCACCGTCTGCCTCGCTTCCGGCAGGAAGGTTGGGATCTTCCGTGCTGTCCAAGAGAATCTGATTGACAGGCAAGTTACGGTGAGATTGCTGGAGGCCCAGCTATTTGCAGGTGGGATCGCTGACCCCCGTACGGGACGCCGCCTGACTGTGGATGAGGCTGTGCGTCACAATCTGATGGACCAGGACCTGGCCTGTGCCATGYTGACCCGCCAGCTGCAGAGTGGTGGGATACTAGACCCTGTAAGTGGGGAGCGCCTAGGGTTGGAGGAAGCAATCCAGAGGGACCTGCTCTCACCTCGTMTGGCCCTGCTGGTGCTCGAGTCCCTCTGGGCTTTTATGGGGATGCTCTGGCCTGAGTCAGGGGAGCTGCTGCCCATTGCAGAGGCTCTACAACAAGGGGTCATCTCGGGAGAGCTGGCTCTGAACATCCTGAGACAACGYCACACGATAGGTGCCCTGTACCTTCCTGAAACCCCCAAGGTTGTGTCCCTGAATCAGGCTAAGGAGGTCCTTGAACCCAAAGTGGCTGAGATTTTGAAAGAGATTCAGATCCCAGATGTGCTACACAACATGAACCAGTCAGGCTCCCCAAAACTAAATCGCCTAAGCTGGGGCTCCACTGGGTCATCCCCTCCCTCCTCACCACCTGCCTCTTCCCCAGAGCACACATGTGTCCCCTCATTTCTGGAGGAGATGGCCCCTGAGGAGCAGGCACATCACCGCTTGCTTTTCCATTTAATGACCCACAGTTATATAGATGCCCATTCTGGCCAGCGCTTAGTGTTGCTCGAGCCTGAGCTGGTGGAACTTGTCAAGGCTGCTACTGGTCTGATCAATGTGGATCCTAATCCTGGAGTGGTTGTGTCAGGGTTGAGTTTGACTTCAGAAAGACAGGAGTKTATGGAAGTAGTGCCAATTGTAAGTTTGGCAGATAATCAGCAGACAAGGGAAATTGGAGAGGTCCAGGAAAAGAAAACATTCAGCTTGTCTGAAAAATATATTTCCTCCAGAAAGATGGTAGAAGAAGCTGATAGTCAAGGATGGGATGGTACACCAGACATGATATTGCAGGCTAAGCAAACTGGAATTAAGGAGATGGGACAGGTAGACCTTGACTCAACCATGAGAATAAGTGAGGAGGTAGATGGAGGTGTACACRGAGAAGTAAAAAGTGAAAAGGATGAAATTGTTATTATTGAAAGTGTCCGGCCCTCAGCTGGACTACCAGAAAAGCAATTAATTACAGACTCGTATGAAGAGGGGCTGGTAGAGATTGAATCAGAGGGAGCAAGAGATAGAAGTCACAAAAAGACAAAGGATAAGGACTCACTCATGGAAGACATTGACGGTACACTTGTTGAAGCCTCAGAAATGTACTCAACACCATTTAAGACCGAGGCAGAGACTCTGATGCCAACCCAATCTGATGCCAACCCTATTCCACCATCAGAGACTAATGAAAATGAGAGCATGCCTGTGAGTGTTGGAGTTAAACATACTATGAAGGATGCTCAGAGGGTCACAGTGAAGACCCCACCCCAGGTTATGAGTTTAGAGGCAGCAGCAGTGAAGAGTGAGGAGGATGTTGAGCTGGAAAGGTTGACCTCAGAGCTTCACCAAGGGGGTCTACTGATGGAAGGAGGGCAGCGGCTTCTCCCAGATGAAGCCGTGGCTCAGGGGGTCCTCCCTGGACACACTGCAGTCAAGCTGATGGCCAAGGCAGGACTTTTCGGMGGTTTCCTGGATGTCAGTGCATGCGAATCTCTGAGCATGGAGGATGTGATGCAGGAGGGTCTGCTTGACGAAGACCTGATGTGGAGTGTGCTGAAATCAGAGAAGACCCTGGCAGGGGTAGTGGATGTAGAGAAGGGGAAGATTTGTACCCTGAAGGATGCTGCTCGGGCAGGCCTGATAGACTCCAACACAGCTGCTCGGCTTCTGGAGGCCCAGGTGGTCTCAGGGGGAGTGGTTGACCTGCGGAGGGATAAGAAAGTGTCTGTTACCCTGGCAGCCAACCTTGGGCTGATAGAGGAGGACCAACGAGAGAAGCTAGTTGCGTTGGAGAAGTCATACCGTGGAAAATACTCAGACCCAGATTCAGCGCTAACCAAAGCAACGTTGCAGCTGCAAATGGATGGGGTTGTCGATCCCAAAACRAAGTCACCTGTTYCCCTAAAGCARGCCCTTGAAAGAGGTTTGCTTGGGCAGGAGGAAGTCTATCAAGCCTTGTCCCAGCAAGTGGCAGAGGGTGGCATCGTGCAYCACAACTCTGGAGTTAGACTGTCAGTTGCTGATGCTTTGCAGCGAGGTYTGGTAGACCGTGCCATAGCCSCAGAACTRGGGGAGTTAGAGAGAGCATGTCAGGGGGAAGTCGCCCTCTCTTCAAACCCAGATGCTGCCCTCCTCCAGGCGTCCACAGGTGCCATTTTGGACCCTGATTTAAAGTGTAGACTTACATTGACAGAGGCTGTCTCCGATGGTCTGCTCGATGAGAGCACTGCCAAGAAAGCAATGGTTTCTCCAGGTGTAACACAAGGTTTGTTGGATCCACAAAGTGCCCAAATTGTGCCGTACTCAGACCTTGTAAACCAAGGCAAGATTGACATTAAGAGCGGAAAGCGCTTCTTGGAAGTGAAGCMTTTCAAGGGAATCCAGGATAAGCAAACAGGTGAAATCCTGAATTTAGCTGAAGCAATTGYATCTCAACAAGTTGATCCGGTCCCAGCACTCAGAATGTTGCAAAGCCAGGCAGACACTGGAGGGATTATTGATATTTCCAATGGAGCTAGGCTCCCTCTGCCTAAAGCCTCTAAGAAAGGGCTGGTGGGAGAACATATGGCCAGGCTCATTGCCACCAACCAGGTTCTGAAAGGGGGCTTGTTTGACCCTTCCACAGGGCAGAGAGTCTCTAGCCTGAAAAAAGCTGTCAAAGATGGGCTTATATCCAGAGAAATGGCTGCAGAACTCCAGGGCAACTTGGGCTCCATGGAAGTAGAATGTGACGATGAGGATAGTTCAACACCCATTGCCTCTTCAAATGGGACCTATAGTCCTGCAGTCACATTATCAATATCCAGTCCAGACAGCCAAACCAAAATAATTATTGAAAGTTCTGAAGTTATTTCTCCATCCACACATCCAGAAGAGTCAGAAAAGGGTTATAACCCTTTAATGATCACAGAGGACATTGTAAAGACTCTAGAAGCCGGAACGTTCARGCAGTCAGAAGATCTGCAACACCATGGCTCTGTACACATTGAAGAAGAAATGGAAGATGAACAGGTCTCAATAGCCGGGAAGTCATTGGAAATTGAGTCGGACCAGTCAATCAATTTGTTGGCTCAGTTTGCAATCAATGCGAAGAAAAGGGTTCAGCAGGCCCTTCAGGAGATGGAGACTCCGCAAGATGTTACTGTTCGACCACCAGAAAATGAAAACAAAAAGGGGTCTAGACCTGTGGGTGACAGTAGTTCAGTCACACAGCAGGGGCAGTCTGCTATGGGCAAAGAACCACGGATGGACTCGACAGGGGCCATTGGCAGAGAAGGTAGGGATCAACAGGGCAGCATAGACATTTCTACACTAGTTGAGAGAGATGAAGGGAAGACAAATGTGGCAGAAGACAGTATTGAGAGCGTGGTGGAGCAAGGTAGAGTGGAGGTTGAGAGGGACACAAAGATTGAGGTCACAGAGCGTGATGATCTTGGACATGCATCACCCCCTTCCAAGGAGGCCGAAGGAAAGAGCAAAAAGAAGAGGAAGAATAAGAAGAAAGGAAAAGGGGAGGTTGACATTGAGTCAGAGGGTAAGGATAAGGGTATTGAGTCCACCAGGGGTTATGTTACCCCACAGGAGAAAGAGGAGTCCCTTGTGCAAGATGTTCAATCTGCACTTGGAAGTGCCAAGGCACATTCTGTTGAGAGGTTTGGAGATCCAGAAGATATTGGCAAAGTAAGGGAAGGTTCTACTGTTCCGCTAGGAGCCATAGAAGATGCTCTTGAGGTAGAGAGCGATGGTACAGAAGAGTATAAGATCTTCAAGGACCAAAGACGGGTGGAGAAGAACAAAACGTCTAAGATACCTATGGCATCAGAGAAGGTTGAACCTGTGACAGAGGAGATACCATCCATCCATGATAAAGCAGATTCTGAAGTGACAGTAACGAAGGGTGTTCTCGATAGCTTGGACAAAAAGTCTAAGATACCCATAGTAGCAGAAAAGGTTGAATCTGTGGCAGATGAGCGATCGTCCATCCATGATAGAGTATCCATTCATAATAGAGTTTCTAAGGATGAGCAAAAGCGGGAAGGCGAGCAGATTGTGGGAAAGAGTGATTCAGATGGGGAGAAGACGGTTTCTCAACAGACTGGACAACAGGAGCATAAGGATAGAAAAGAGGTGGAATTCACTCTGAAAACCCACCAGGCAGTAAATGACAAAGAGGCCCTTTTACGGAAGGCGAAAGAGAGTATCCTGAGGAAGGTGTTTGGGCGAGGTGTTAGTGAGAAGCAAGCTGCAGAGGAGCTAGTGGCACTGCGTCAGGTAGTGGGGAAGAAAGAGAGTTTGGTGACATCCGAAGAGGATCTTAAGACTGTGGGGAGTCCTGAGGTTTCACCAGAAAAGAGTAAAGGAATTGACAAGAAGAAAGGAGAAAGAGAGAAAGTTCTGCCTGGCCATTCTATGATTCCTGTAGCAGCAGAGGAAGTGGAAAAAGCTCTGCCATACGAGGTTAAAGGAGGAAGGAAAGGGGAGAAAGTTTCACTAGACCAGGCTAAAGAAGGAGAGAAAGCTCTGCCATACCAGGCTAGAGGAGGAGAGAAAGCTCTGCCATACCAGGCTAGAGGAGGAGAGAAAGCTCTGCCATAACCAGGCTAAAGAAGGAGAGAAAGAGGAGAAAGTTCTACCAGACCAGGCTAGAGGAGAGAAAGAGGAGAAGTTCTACCAGACCAGGCTAGAGGAGAGAAAGAGGAGAAAGTTCTACCAGACCAGGCTAGAGGAGAGAAAGAGAAAATTCTACCAGACCAGGCTAGAGGAGAGAAAGAGGAGAAAGTTCTACCAGACCAGGCTAGAGGAGAGAAAGAGGAGAAAGTTCTACCAGACCAGGCTAGAGAAGGAGAGAAAGAGGAGAAAGCTCTGCCATACCAGGCTAGAGAAGGAGAGAAAGAGGAGAAAGTTCTACCAGACCAGGCTAAAGAAGGAGAGAAAGAGGAGAAAGTTCTACCAGACCAGGCTAGAGGAGAGAAAGAGGAGAAAGTTCTACCAGACCAGGCTAGAGGAGAGAAAGAGGAGAATGTTCTACCAGACCAGGCTAGAGGAGAGAAAGAGGAGAAAGTTCTACCAGACCAGGCTAGAGAAGGAGAGAAAGAGGAGAAAGTTCTACCAGACCAGGCTAGAGAAGGAGAGAAGAGGAGAAAGTTCTACCAGACCAGGCTAAGAGGAGAGAAAGAGAGAAAGTTCTACCAGCCAGGCTAGAGAGAGAAAGAGGAGAAAGTTCTACCAGACCAGGCTAGAGGAGAGAAGAGGAAAAGTTCTACCAGACCAGGCTAGAGGAGAGAAAGAGGAGAAAGTTCTACCAGACCAGGCTAGAGGAGAGAAAGAGGAGAAAGTTCTACCAGACCAGGCTAGAGGAGAGAAAGAGGAGAAATGTTTTCTACAGACCAGGCTAGAGGAGAGAAAGAGGAGAAAGTTCTACCAGACCAGGCTAGAGAAGGAGAGAAAGAGGAGAAAGCTCTGCCATACCAGGCTGGAGAAGGAGAAAAAGTTATACCAGACCAAGCTAAAGGAGATAAAGAGGAGAAGGTTATACCATCTCAAACAGACCAGCTTAAAGAGATGATGCCGGGAAAGAAAAATAAGAAGAACAAAAAATCTAAGATGCATAAAGTGGTAGAAAAAGTTGAACCTGCGACAGAGGAGAAGCCATCCATCCACAATAGAGCAGAYTCTGAAGTGAAATCCACCCCGGCTGATCTAGAAAGCTCAGTCTCTGGGGAGGAGCAGAAGATTGAGAAGCAGCAAGACAATAARTCAGACGGTGATGTTACAACGGTGGCAAGTGGTGAGGAGCTGAACAAAATGGCTGCCTCTACCAAGAGTCTTAGTGGAGTTGACACCAATCAACAAAGATCAACCCACACCACTGCACCGTACCAAATCAATGCACACCTTGAGGAGAAAACTAAGGAGGATATTTCTTTGAGGAGAGAAATTGACCCACATGGCAAGGAAATTGAACAATTTAGGATTGGTACACCTGAGAAGGATGTCCACCCAGACACYCATCGTGTTATTGACGTTGTGGATGCCTCTCCTGAAGCCCTTGTATCCATGTCAGGCGCCCACCTGGTCAAGGCCTCTGTGGCTCCAGGTACCCAGACTGCTAAGACCACAGAGGAAACTGATGCACATCTGGTGAAAGATACTGAGGAGGACCGGTGTCCGAGCAAACAAACTGATCTTCCTGGCAAGGACATTGAACAACTAAGAATTAGTACACCTGAGGAGGCATTTTTGGCACCTGCTACCCAGCCAGCTAAAACTACTGGCAAAGGGAAGAAGAAGAAAACGAAACAGCAAGAACAACAGCAGGAGCAGAAACTTGACAGTCCCACTGAAACTGAGTGTAAAGAGGAACAGTACCTTGAGGAGTCCACAGAATCAGGACAGTCCTGGTCTGACGAGACCCCACAGTCTGATGCAAATGAGATTGTTGAGTCTGATACAACAGAGAGCTGGGAGGAGGATGGAGAAATCCAAGAATTGGAGATAAGGAAAGAGAAGAGCCCAGCTAAGACGGGAAAGGTAAGCAACTGATGCATTTAGTAGGTGAAAAGCAAATTGTCTCTACTTGATCATACATTATCTGTATTGTGTAACCCAGTAATAAGCTGTCAAATGTCCATTTTTTTRKKGGAAAATTGCCATTCAGACTGATGCTTATCTGACATTCCCTTTCCATCAGTCCTCGTTGCTCCGCCAGGAATTCCTGGAACATGACCAGCAAATTGTGGCTCTGCTCTCTATGGTGAGACACATCGAGGTTCGCCTCAAGCAGCAGCAGCAACAGTCGATTGGTCGCAGCCTCATTGCCCTTGATGACATCATCAAACAGACAGAGGTAAGAGATGTAGTACCTGCAAATGTATGATGTTATCACAATAGAAATCTTAGGTTTCAAAATTGACCAACCTTTTATCTCAGACCTTGGATCTAGAACTTTGGGATTTAGAATCCCAGGTCAAAAAGGAAGTGGATGCTGCTGGGCAGCTGCTGGAGCCCCGCCCACAGGAAGTACCACCTCAGCTACTATTGGCCTTRGAAAAGGATGGGCGAAGCTTAGCTCGAGGTTACGAAGCCGCCAGAGGGGTTTCAGAAAACATYCTGCAGGGGATGCGCGCACACAGAGAGGCACATAAGGTAATGGGACAGTGGATTGAAATATGAGATCTGTGTGTTTTTGGTGTTTAATCCACYATTGCACCCTTTGCTAATCAGTGCTGTTTGTTTCTCTTTCTCAGGAGGCAGTGACTGGGGAACAGAAGTCACTTGGAGGRCGAGTAGAGGATCTTCTCTTCTGGCTGAAGGAGACTGAGGCACAAATTACAGGAATGGATGGGCAAMCCCAGGGCGAGACTCCTKCTCAGCGCACMCAACAGCTCCAGCTATGCAAGGTTACCGCACTCACTCCACACTTCAAGTTTGATCTTGTTACCCTCTTCTTGTGCACTTTCAAGTGTGCAATTAACAATCTCRTTSGGATTCMKYCTACACGTTGCTTCATTTCCAGCTMGTCCTCAGATCATGATCTCTCCTTTCTATCTCCCTTCCTCAGGAGTTGCAGTCGTCTCTCTCGGCACGCTCCAATGACGTCAACGCGCTTGCCTTTGACATCCAGGTGTTCATCTCGGAGCGGGCTCAGGACCTGGCTCCMGAACAGAGCAGGCACCTCCTTGGGCAGCTRCAACAGCTCCAGAGGGGCTTCCACCGAGCCGCTGGCCAAGCCCACGCCAAGACYGACGCCCTCGCCGCCCGGAGAGAGAGGGAGGAGGAGAGGCAGCGCAGACGCGAAGAAAAGGAAGAGGAAGAGGAGGAGAGAGAAAGAGAGAGACAGAGTGCAAGGGASAGAGAGGTTGGCAAACCGCTGGCTATGTTGCGCAGTCCCATTTGGAGTTCTGGAATAMATGTTTAACATACTCACAGATACATTTTCAATACATTGAATCATCAGTAATAACATACTTTACCATACAACGATTGCGGTCATGCTATCATTGTTTCAATTCTCCCTTTCTACCAATTCTCCCTTTCTGTAACTGGCTAGTCCTTATACATATTATTAATCCTGTCCAYCAAAGCAAATATGCCAACTTCAAAAATTATTCTTATTTCCCATATTTACAGACTCACCATCACAACCAACCCATATGTCAAAATGTATCGCTTACATCAGATTAGCAAACAACCGCTGCTGCTGCGAAGGCTAAGACACCGTATAGGGRCCGGTACTACTACTCCCACCACAAGCTTCTATTCCGAATGTGTGTTTGCTCCTCTGCATGTGTCCCTGTATAACACCTGTGTGAATTAACATGTCTGCCTTGCTCTTCCAGATTGCCACAGGAGGAAATACGCTTGTGCCACCACGGAAAAGGCTAGAGAGTTTATTTTTATAAATCAGAGAAGCCTTGCTGTGGCTTGAACGCTTTCYTTTTGTCCTCTTCTCCCCTGTTGTACGACACGGGGAGGAAGGAACAAAGGCCAAATGAGGACACCGTTTGTTTGATTGTCTTTGTGTATCGTCGTTGTTTTGGCTTGACTGACCTGTTGATGATGCTGTGTCTGTATCTGTCGATCTGTCTGTCTGGCTGTGTGAATTCTGGACACATCATGCTCAACGTCTGGCGAAGGGTGCACAAATGACATTCAAAGGGTTTAGAAACAGGCAAGCGTGCACTTAATGGAAGTGTGAATGGGTGTTGAAGAGAAGTGCAAAAAKATCTGCTTTTTGTGTGCTCCTGCTCAACTGAGTGGAAAACGACGATAGGGGTCTGATTCAACGTTGTGGACTGACCACTGTTCATTAGCACAACGGSCAATATTACTTTTCTCACTCTTTTTTTTTTTTGCTTACATTTTTCTCTTTCTACCGTCATCCGTGTCTCTCCAGGTGGTGCAGCAGCAGAAAGCAGAGTGCTCACAAAAATTGGAAGGCCTTACAATGTGGTTGGCCGGAGCTGCCAGCGTGCTGGCCAATCAAAGAGCGGGAGCAGAGTCGGGTGACGTGAATGTGCTGCAGCAGAAACGGAGCGAGCTGAAGGTGAGAAACGCTCCGTTTTTTTCACATCCATGTCTCAAGAAAGGAGATAACACGCCTGTGTTGTTTAGTTGCTCCCAGACTTCTAATGTAGCCAGGTTTTGACCTCGCTAGGTCTCTTCGAGGACCCACAGTTACAGGAGCGAGACTGCATTCAATCTGTCGGAGCGCCTTAACACTGTGCATGTATTCTCCTTTCTCTTCACATGCAATTTTGTACAGCCTGCTCCAGGGAACTATGCCACACTACCTGTAACCTCTCTATATCTGACCCTCTCTCTCCCCCAGGAAGTACAGAAGGACCTGCAGACCAGAGGCGAGGGCGTGGCGGAGACCATCCGCTCGGTGGAGGAGTTCCTGGCGGAGCACGGTGACAGCCTGAGTCCAGAGGACAGGGCCAACCTCCAGGGGGCACTCTCCCGTATGAAGGAGCAGTACAGTGCCCTGACGGACACGGCCTACTCCTCCCTGGCCCAGCTGGACACGGCCATCAGCACCRCCGTCCAACAGAACACACAGAGGGTAAGCGTAAAGTAGCAGCGCTGCTGTCGAACACAGCACGTGGATTTTATTATTCTCATCTATAAGGAACCAAGGTCCAAGATGTGTATCTTTATGGATACTGTTTTGAGTACTGAAAAATTACTATGGAAATAGCTACAGTGTGGCAATTAACCCAGAGGAAAAGCTCTTTACTTTTCTGTGGCAATTATGGTGAAGGGCCTTTCTTTCCCTGACTGCACTTTCATTGGTAGAAATATACGTTTGATCRTGTTTCCCCTCTATTTTCTTCCCCTATAGGCGAAGGCAGTAGAGGAGCTGCAGGAGACGCGGTGTCAGATCGACTCGCTGCTAGAGGAGCTCTCCTCCCTGAACCAGCCTGGGAAAAGAGGAACTGGCATGACTGTTACTGACCACCCCTCCTCGCCAGAGGGAAGACTACAATCACACAGCGACATGCTCCAGGTCAGACATTCTCCTTGCTGTTTATTCACAAAGGGAACGTTTGTTCATGTTGTGGTATACAATTAAATGCACTATGAAACGTAATGCTTCAGAAAAGGGCTCTAAAACCGCCTTTTTAGGTGCTTGGCAGAGGTTATTGGATGACAGTCAACTTGCATCCCAATAGTCTTAAGGTGGCTTCCTCATCTCTTTTCCTACCTTTGGCTCTCTCTGACCCATTATGATCTTTGACCCCTCTACAGGCAGAGCTCCAGCAGCTCCAGGCCCAGCAGGCMCAGCTGATGCAGGTGTCCCAGAACGCTCGCTCCCTCCTGGACCAGCCCGACTCGGCCGTGCCAGCCGAGGAGAAACGGCGTCTGCGGGACCAGCTAGACCAGCTCCAGACCCAACACCAGGAGAAGCTGCGGTCTTGCCAGGAGAGGCTGAGGCGCTCGGAGGCCCTTAAGGACGAGCTGGCCAAGTTCCTCCAGGAGCAGGGAGGCCTGGGGACCTGGCTGGAACAGAGTGAGGGGGAGCTGTGTTCCCTGGGRGAAGGAGAGACGGACGCACAGGGCCTGAAGGGGAGACTGGAAGAGCACAAGAAGGTACATGTTGTTTTTTGATTTTCCTWGACTAGTGTGAGTTAGAGAGAAAGCTACATTGCATAGCCATAGAGAGATGGTTTACATGAGCAAGATGCAAGAATATAGGCTTACTGTAACAATAGATCAGGGTTTATATTGGCAGCTGGTAGCAATATTCACTCCTACTGTCAGCTGTATACACACAGTCATGATACTMAAGAYRCTAARTYTACYGTTTCAAACKTTGKAACTGAACACATTCTTGACTGTATCGAACTGACCTGTAACCTGTTGTCTTCCAGCTGGCGGAGGATGTGATCTGCCACAGGGCAGACCTGCGCTTCGTGTCCATCTCGGGTCAGAAGGTGCTGGACTCCTTCCAGGGGGCTCTGGAGAAGGTAGGAGGGTCTGACCCAGCCCTGGAGGAGACCAGGCAGCTGGTCACTGACAAGCTACAGGACGCCAACCACCGCTACACCGCGCTGCACACCAAGGTGGGTCTCATAAAGAGTAGGGGGATTGTAGTCTTCATTACCACTGGGCTTGGTGTACCAATACATACTAGGAGCATATCCRAAATGGCAGGGATTGTGTTGAGACTCACTATATTCAGTTAAGGTCCCTATGAAATATAAGCCTTATTCATTATTTTACATTATTTTTATATAGCTACAATATCTAATAATTCATATTATAGCAATAACCATAATTGAGGCTGTGTGTAGAGATATTCAACATTGCTGTCCTGTTCATCTTTTGTTGATCTATGCTTACACCCCACCCCCCGTCTTCCTTCTCCAGTCGTCAGATCTGGGCGGGCGTCTGTCGGGTCTGTTGGAACGCTACCAGCAGTACCAGGACGAGGCTGTGTCGCTCCACACCTGGCTCAGCGCCCAGGAGCAGAACCAGAGTATAGCCGGACCCAGCGGAGAGACCGACACACAGACACTACAGAACACACTGCGGGCCGTACAGGTGAGAGAGAGCATAGAAATAGGTGGGGTGTGCGGAATGATTTTATACAGTATATACATGTGACTGAACGAGGCGACACTATCGTTCAGTCACATGTATATAGAACTCTGTTTTCTATTCCCTGCACCTCAACATTTCTCCTCCCTTTTCCCTTTTCTGTTCTTTTTCTTCCCCCTCTCTCCCTGTGTTCTGGTCAGCTGTTGCAGGATGAGCTGGCGGAGCGGTCAGTCCAGTTGGAGAAGGTGAGGAGGGYAGGCAGAGAGCTGGCTAACACACAGGAGTCCCCCACTCTCAGAGCTGCCGAGATCATCAGCACTGCAGGTACACAAGCTCACAACTACACCACCGTACAAAGGTTTGGGGTCACTTAGAAATGTCCTTGTTTTTGAAAGAAAAGCACATTTTTGGTCCATCAAAATAACATCAAATGTATCAAATACAGTGTAGACATTGTTAATGTTGTAAATTACTATTGTAGCTGGAAACGGCTTTTTCTATGGAATATCTACATAAGCGTATAGAGTCCCATTATCAGCAACCATCACTCCTGTGTTCCAATGACAAGTTGTGTTAGCTAATCCAAGTTTATCATTTTAAAAGGCTAATTGATCATTAGAAAACCCTTTTGCAATTATGTTAGCACAGCTGAAAACTGTTATGCTGATTAAAGAAGCAATTAAACTGCCTCTTTAGACTAGTTGAGTATTGGGGATTAGCCATTTGTGGTTTCGATTACAGACTCAAATTGACCAAAAACAAATAACTTCTTCTCTGAAAACTCGTCAGTCTATTTTCTTGTTCTGAGAAATGAAGGCTATTCCATGCGAGAAATTGCCAAGAAACTGAGATCTCGTACAACACTGTGTACTACTCCCTCACAGAACAGAGCAAACTGTCTCTAACCAGAATAGAAAGAGGAGTGGGAGCCCCGGTGCACAACTGAGCAAGAGGACAAGTACATTAGAGTGTCTAGTTTGAGAAACAGACGCTCACAAGTCCTCAAATGGCAGCTTCATTAATAGTACCCGCAAAACACCAGTATCAACGTCAACAGTGAAGAGGCGACTCCGGTGATGCTGGCCTTCTAGGCAGAATTGCAAAGAAAAGCCAATGAAAAGAAAAGTGAGATGTGAAAAAGAACACGGAACAGAGGAAATTTGTAAAAAAGTGTTATGGACAGACGAATCTAAGTTTTGAGGTGTTCCGATCACAAGAAGAACGTTCGTGAGAAAGATGCTGGAGGAGTGCTTGCCGCCATCTGTCAAGCATGGTGGAGGCAATGTGATTTCTGGGGTGCTTTGTGGGTGGTTAAGTGGGAGATTGTCATGGTAAAGGGATTTTGAAGAAGGAAGGCTATCACTCCAATTTTGCAAGCGCCGTGCCATACCCTGTGGACGGCACTTAACTGGAGCCAATTTTCCTCCTAACAACAAGGACAATGACCCAAAGCACAGCTCCGAAACTATGCAATAACTGTTTAGGGAAGAAGCAGTCAGCTGGTATTCTGTCTATAAATGGAGTGGCAGCACAAGTACCGATCTCAACCCTATTGAGCTGTTGTGGAGCAGCTTGACGCGTATGGTAACGAAGAAGTGCCCATCAAGCCAATCCAACTTGTGAGAGGAGCTTCAGGAAAGCATGGGGTGAATCTCTTCAGAATTACCTCAAAATTGACAACTAGAATGCCAAAGGGTCTACCGGCTGTAATGCTGCAAATGGAGGATTCTTTGATGAAAGCAAAGTTGAAGGTCAACTTATTATTTTAAATTAAAAAATCATTATTTAAGACCTTGTCAACGTCTTGACTCTATCTCCTATTCAGTTTGCAACTCATTTCATGTATGGTTTCAATGGAAACCAGGACATTTCTAAGTGACCCCAAACTTTTGAACGGTACTGTATATCTATTGCTCTGCCGTTCATACCCTTCTATAGTGTGTTATCTTATTCATCCCTCCACATCCTCATAGATCATGCCGTGTATCTTCTTGTCTTACTAAACACCCCCATCTCCGTTGATGTCTTTTAAATCCATCCACCTAAACACATGAGTCTATATCGTGATGGAGAAAAGTAATCACCCTGGAATTCTCTCATCCTTCCTCTCTCTGAGCCAGATGGCCTGGAGAAGAGGTTCAGCTCKCTGTCTGAGTCCGTGTCGGAGCGGGCTGAGCAGCTCCAGACGTCCGTAGCCCAGTCGGTCAGTGTCCAGGAGGGGCTGAAGGGCCTGCTAGCCTGGCTGGACGGCCTACTGCTGACCCCCGGGCCCGTCCAACCCACCGCACAGGCTGTCCAGGATGCCCTCACACAGAATCAGGTACCATAGTAGAAATACAGGTCCACAATGGAACATGGAATAGCCTGCAGCTGCTATAATCCTGTTTCAGATATATATTTTTTTACCATACTTACATAGACTATTATCTAAAAAATAATAATACACACTTCCACTTTGCAGTTGTGTTACATKAACTTCTTTTAACCCACTTCCCCTCTGTTCCAGAAACTACGCCAGGAGCTGTTATCCAGACAGGGAAGTGTGGAGGCCACCTGTGACTCTCTCTCCAAACTGCTCCAGAGCTCTGACGCCTCCACGGCCTCCGGGCTCCAGGCGTCACTAGAGAGCCTGACCCAGAGGTACGCCGTGGCACAGGCCAAGCAGGCCGAGAGGGAGGCTGAGCTCCGGGSGCTCCTGCCCAAGCTGGAGAACTATGAGAGACTGAGTACAGACTTGCAGGGTTTTACTCAGACCAGGCTGAGAGCTCTGAGCCCCGCAGGACAGCCTGACCGCAGTGTGGAGGACTACAGACAGACCATTGAGGTAAAAGGGGTGGGATGGTAAAGATTGATTTGATTTGACAGTAAAAAAAAATACATATACACACAATACATAATTCATTGACTTAAAAAAATATATAATTTCCATTGTGGTCCCTTAAAGTGTTCCCGTACCATAGATATCAGTCCGTCAGACCATAGATATGAATGTAAACAGAGAGGTGGTAGGAGGATAGAGGTGCAGACCTGTATATATCAGTGTTACAGGCCATTGAGGTGAGAGGATGGTGATGATAAATAATAGTRAAGAACCATAGATATCTTTGAACAGAGAAGTGGAAGAAGGCAGAAGGATTTCGGGGAGGGTAGGCTACCTTCAGATAACACATCTGTGTCTACGTTACTACTACAGGAGGTGAGAGCGGAGCAGGAGCAGGAGGCAGGTCAACTGAAGTCATTCTGCCAGCTGGGGACAGACCTCAGCCAAGCCAAGGCCCTGACCAGCACACAGACCCTACTGGACAAAGTCAGAGAGGTGTCCGATGAGTTCGCCCGACTGGAATCCAACATCACTGAAAGGTAAGCAGCACTGCCTCAGAAAAACGCTGAGCCAAATCCAATACAACACCAATGCAAAGCCCTGTGTATAAGCTTTGTAGTTCACTGTAGGTAAGCCCTGCCCTAGAATACACAAAACAAAGACCCACACGTCGAAATCGATTTAAAGGTCTCTAGATGCTTGTAGTGTAGCACCAATCCCACTAGGGGGAGATGGGTACAGCACAATAAGACAACACACTGTCACATTGCTGCCACCATTACAGTCTGAAATGTGACACTCATGGCATTTYTCTTCACGCTAATGCCATACAAATTCATCCACTGGTGTGGCAGGCAGCTTAGCGGTTAAGAGCATTGGGCTTTTAACCAAGGTTGCTGGTTCGAATCCCATAGTCGCCTAGGGGGAACAGCTGTCTGCCCTTGAGCAAGGCACTTAACCCTAATTGCTCCTGTAAGAGTGTCTGCTAAATGACAACAAAAAAATAAACTTCCTGTTACCAGTTGCCATGTCGCCCTGGTTAGCCTAGCCACACTTGTGACATGCCACAAGGGAGTTGGGCCTCATAGAAATAGAATGACTGGCAATGCCCCTTCTAGTGTTTCTATTTCTACTTCAGGCCTCTTATAAATACCATTGGACTGTCCGTTCGTCTAGCAAAAGATCGCAAAAGCTCCCATATAGCGGCTAATACATTGTTGGAATCGGCTAAACTTTGAACATTGAGATATTAAATAAATGATAGAGGCAAAGCCTTGAATAGAGAGAGTTTGTAAAAAGCCAGAAGGCTTTGGAATGTGTTTGTTGGAGGAGAGGAGAGCGACGTGTTGATATAGGAAAGACAGATGGATATCTGTGGATTAGGTGAAGAAGGGGTTGAGGTCAGGAGGTGAGGGGTGARGTCAGTTCCCCTTAAGGGAGTCATCAGGGTTGGTATCTGGTTACCTTCTTTCCTGTGGAGCCATAAACTGTAAGGAGGAGTGTCTGAAGGAGGATGCATATAAACTGTGATGTCTGAGATGTTTAGCGGTCTGATTTCAGCTGTACAGAACCTTTGGGGAATGATTCAACTTGGTTAAAGCTTCTATAGTGTCCGTGAGTCATTTACTCTGAGAAATAAGAACCTAACAATATATAGTGAGGGATTAGGCCTGTCTCTTAACGCTGTGAGTTGCCAACAATGGTGTGGGGGGGTGGACCGTGTTAGCTGATGGCGCAGGAATGAATGTGGTCAGCGGTTACTAAAATAAGCCTTGGTGGGCACAGTTCAGTGTCCATTTATCAGACATACARAAGAGGCTCTCACTTACAGACTGTGAACAAAACATAAATAAAACACTTTCAATGACCCAGACTGTTATATCATGATTGTTTTGTCTGTGTGCACCGCAGTCAGTGCAGTGTTTTGAAAGCAGCTGCGATTGGGGCAGAACAGGTACAAAGCAGGGGTCAAGGCCAAGGAGACTATAGCCTTGGGCGAATACGGTCGAGATACTGGTTTATCCTTGACTGCGTAACTCTCTCTTTTTGTGTCATGGAGCATGTGATTTTAATGTGATGGTTGTGTGTTTTATATGGACATGATAGTGGGATTGAATTCAAATGATCTCTCCCTCTTTCCATCTCTTTCTCCTCTCTTCATCCCTCTTTTGTTTTTCACCCGCTTTCTCAACGTCTACCCCCCCTCTATTTCTGTCCCTCTCTTTTTTTCTTCCCCCCATCTTGTTTCTCTCGCCATCCCCTCATCTTCACTTGTCTCTATCCTTCTCCTTCCCTCTCCAGGAACAACGCCACCCAGAGTTGTGAGCAGCGGTTGGGCCAGTTCCGCTCTCTCTCTGGCTCCCTCCTCAGGTGGCTCCAGACAACACAGGAGCAGCTGCCTCCCAAAGAGCCCAACCTCAGCACAGAGGCCCTGCAGAGGAGAGTGCAGCAGCTCACGGTGTGTGTGTGTCCTTTTTTWAAATTAGTACCTGGTTTAATCACACTCATGCAGCAAACAGAATCCTCAATCAATCACTGAAACATATTTCACTCATTCTAAGGTATTGCTAGATTCCGTAGTGATAAATACGTTCCAAAGCATGATAGTGATTCAGAACGACATGTCCGTGTGAATATTCATTGAGGAATTATATAAGGCCATTAATAACTTTCTGACATTTTTTTCTACTAAGGACTTACTGAGTGACTGGGAGGCCCAGGGGGTTCAGGTTCAGGAGCTGAACAAGACTGGATCAGAACTGGAGACCCTCATCATCAACATCACAGCCCCCCAGGCCAAGACAGGTAAGGGGAATGGGGAAACATCTGCCTGTGTGCGYCCCCTGCTGCCTGCATGTCCAAGTTCATCCACGCTCTGTCTGTGAGGTGTGTATTGTGCGTGTTGAAGTCTATGCTATCAGCGTGCTATCAGTGTGTGCGTGTACTGTGAGGAAATGCTATCTTTTAAGTGCAAAACATGTCCATGCAAAACTGTCTGTGTGTACAGCGTGTGGCAACCCAGAGACTGGTCGTGTTATATGCTTATCAGTGTTTGTGTTGGTCTGTACGCGAATGTGTGTTAGTGTCTGTTGCAATGTGTGTAGTTGTCTGAGTGTAGTGTGTGTGTCTCTCTCCCAGGTGTTCCCCAGATCAATGGTGCAGACAGCCCCAGCAGGGTTAATGGCATTCACACATGCAAAGGTGAGCTCACCCTCACTCCCTCATCCAAAACCAATCGTCTCTGGCCTCCTTCCTCGTACGAGATGCTCTCCAGCGCTTACTACTGTGGACGTCACTGCTTTGGCGTACAATCTGCTCGCTCGCTCGCTCCCAAAAATGCTTACCGTGTATCCATTTTCTGTCTGTGTGTCTGTCTTCTGTCTGTGAGCTTCTTACAGTATGTGTGCTACTGCAGTGTCTAACACCATTACAAATGTTTGTTGTCACTAATATTCGGTTGCTCGGGATAATAACGTCCACCAAAGTCCTTCAGTAGCTAGGTTTCCATCCAGCTGGCGACCAGGTTTTCATGCGAAATATTCAAAAATCTGCATAAAAACAATATGCATCATGTCACCAGAATAAGACCCTCGTTATTTATTGGAAAGGAGTATCAAGCTCCATCACGTTCACTTTCACCACCCTGTGAAGTTCATCACTTATTTCATCTGTAGTCTAATAAACKGCATGGTTTCCTGAGTGGTAGTGGGAGGACCACGCAACATATGACTCCATACCAATCACCAAAACACCATACCAATTAAATGGGATTGGGTTTGTTTTGATAGATTGTCGTCCTTCTTTCTCTCAGACCTGACAGAGATGCAGGTGGCGGTGGCGGAAGTGAACGGTCGTTACGAGGAGCTGGGAGGGGAACTGAAGAACAGACGGGGGCACCAGGAGGCTTCTCTGGAGCTCAGRCAGAAGGCCAGCCAGGGTACCGAGGAGCTCAGCCGCTGGCTGGGAGACCGGGAGAACAGCCTGCACCTGGGCCAGACCACCACCTCCCCCTCCAAACCTGAGTTGGTACGCGCCCAGGCCCAGGAGAACAAGGTGAGTGTCTGGACTCGGGTCAAACCACAGTCAATATTGGGGTGTATTATGTCTCTGCTAGTTGGTCAACAATGCTACATTGGAAAATAATGTATCACCCCCTAGCTGACATAAACATTTWACATTCTATTGCTTCCATTCTAAATGCTTATCCTCGTCTTTTTGTARCCAACATACTGATATGCTCTTCTTTCTCTATACTTTAGGCCTTACTGTCTGAGCTGGCAGAGCATTCTGGGAAGGTGGAGGAGCTGAAGAGCACCCTGGAGAAGCTGATAGCAGACAACCCAGACTCCCCAGAGGCAGACACCTGGAGACAACAAATGAAGGAGATCGGTGAGTKGTACTGGGATGGATGAATAGGGTCGGCCATTTTGAATAGTTGTGTGGTAAGGGACACTTTCTAACATAAGGAACCAGTAGGCCTGTATAATTTGCATGGGCATCTACCTAAGACTTTGCCCTGAATCAAATAATTAATAGAGCCAGCCATTTTGAATGGTAGATGAATCCGTTTAAGGAACATATGGTTCTGTACATTTCAGAGGATAAGAAGACCGGCTAATGTCGTAGTTATTTGAGATTTGCCTCAGCAAAGTATTTTATTTTTAATGTAGCGAATGAATGGGATGACTCCTTGTCAAAGCTATTAAAATCACCTTCAAATTCTTGATGTCTTTACCCTGACCTGATTTATAGCCCTGTGGTTTTGAAGATAGGAGCTCTGCCTTGTTCCTTTCTCCACACATTTCACGCAGGGCCTTATTTCAAAGCCATGTGGATCCAAGACTCACTCTCTCTGCTGGATACCCAGTGTATGAGTCATGAGGAAAGCGTACAGAGGCAGAATAAAAAAATAGTTTGTGGACATAAGCCTGTCAAAATAATAACTGGGTCTATAATCAAATTGTTTATTCAGTCGGGCTGAGTCACTCATGGAACCCATCAGTTTCACTGTTATGGTTCTCCACTATTTTGTTAGTCATTTTTGAATATAAGTAATAGTTGCTATGGTTTTTCACTCCAACGTTCACTTCCTATTTACTTAGACTCCCGCTGGGCAAAGGCCAATGAGACGGCAGTACAGAGACAGACGGAACTGGAGACCTGTGCYGATAGGCTGGGCAGCTTTGCCACAGCAGCCAGTCAGTTGGGTCCGTGGCTCAGAGAGAAGGAGCTGATGATGAGTGTGCTGGGACCCCTGAGCATCGACMCCAACATGCTGAACACCCAGAAACAACAAGTACAGGTACATAGTTCAGGTCCTCTATGTTGAACACATGAAAAAGAATATCACAATAGATTGTCCACAACTTGCCAATTCTGTTCTTGAATCGGCATAAACGATTACCAACAGCGTTCTTATTAATTAGTGATAAGCTGTACTAGCCAAAATGTAGAGATTATTCCTGATTGACAGAATGTTCTGACTCCTCCTCTTTCCCTTCCCTCCGTCCTCCACAGTTCATGCTGCGTGAGTTTGAGACCCGCCGGCCCCAGTTCGACCAACTCACCCAGGCGGCCGAGGGCATCCTTTCCCCGTCTGGTGGCGACTCCTCCCCGCAGGATGCCAAGGACCTAGCRGAGGTCCGGTCCGAGCTGGGCTCCATCTCTCAGCAGTGGGACGACCTCACTCAACGTCTGTCCCGRCGCTCGGAGCACATCGACCAGGCCCAGGGCACCAGCGAGCGATACCAGGCCCTGCTGAAGGACCTTTCGGTTAGCGTGGGGGCGCTAGGCGAGCGGCTGGACGGCCAGGCCTCGCTCAGTGCCCAGCCCGAGGCCCTGAAACAGCGCCTGCAGGAGACAGGCGAGATCCGCTCTGAGCTGGAGCAGAGGAGGGAAGAGTTGGGCGAGGCGGAGAAGCTGTGCGGCGAGCTGAGCGCCATCGTGGTTGAACCTTACCTGAGAGACGAGCTGAAGAAGAGGCTGGAGAGCGTGAGCAGCCCGCTGAGGAGCCTGGAGGAGAGGGCCAGTGAGTCTTCTGTCTTGCCTATGGTGTTTGTATGAATCTCTGTTGGCTTCAGTAGTATTTGTATGTGGTGGAGGCTATATTCTGGGGTTTTTGGTCTCTTTGTGGCTAGTTGTCAAGGTTTTGAATCCAGCGCTATAACCTCTCAGGTAGCTAGTCCTTCTGGTTAAATGTTCTTCATCAAAACATCTGTAAATGGATAGCGTTCAAATCCTCTGTCCTCTCCCTCAGCTGACGGTCTATCCCAGCTCCAAGCCGCTCTCTCAAGCACCCAGCAGTTCCAGCAGATGTTCGAGGAGCTGCGGAGCTGGCTGGACAACCAGGGTGGKCAAAGAGACTCTACCGCCGACTCCCTCCCCTGCCAGCCCGAGGCTATCCGGACCCTGTTTGCCCAGCAAGACGAGCTTCATCGTGGGGTGGCCAGCCAACGTGGCCCYTACGAGCTCATCCAGGCCGAGGGGGCCTCCCTGCTCGCCAAGCTACCCGCCGGCGGCGAAGAAMGATCAGCCTTACAGTCCCGGCTCGCCACCCTACGCCAGGACTGGGATGAGCTTAATCAGTGCATCGTGGAACGCCAGAACCGGCTGAMAACCGCCCTGACCAAGGCCGAGAGTTACCAGCAGCACCGCGCCAAGCTCACGCCCTGGGTGACAGAGTGCGAGAAGCGGGAAGCTGACATCCAGCCCTCCCTCGACCCTGCGGCCCTGGACGAGGCCTTGCAGAAGGCCAGGCAGCTGGGGTTAGACCTGGAGCACCATCGCCCACTCCTGGAGGATTTAAACACTGCAGCCGACCAACTCCTGGAACACTGCCGCGTCGGAGAAGAAGACATACGTGACGAAAAAGCCCAACTCAACCGTAGAGTCGACGGGCTGGCAGAAAAACTCCAGAACTGTGTTTCCCAGCTGGAAGAGTTAGCGGGTCGACTTAAGGAGTTTGAGGACGGGCGGCAGACGGTGGAGAGGAGGCTGGAGGCGGCGCGGCATCAGATCGAGGTGCAGGAGGCGCTKGGCCCACAGGCGTGCAGCAACAAGAGCCTGGAGCGGCTGAGGAGCCAGCAGGAGACGCTSCACTCGCTGCAGCCACAGGTGGCCTACCTGAGGGATCTGGCCCAGGGGCTKGTGCAGGACGCACCCCACACAGCAGGGGGKGGYGGAGAGGGAGGACAGAGGCTGGAGCAGCAGGCCCGRGACACGGACAGAGAGTTTGGAGACGTCAGCGAAAAGGTGAGAAGATGTGTGAGGARTTTAGTATAAACTGTATTTCATATATAAAAAAAGTATAAATATTTAATCGACACTCAGATGAAAGATGGAGGCCTGTATTCTGTTCAATAGAAGAATGTTCCAAAAATGAAACAGTTTTGAAAAATATAATACACAAAAACAATAAGGGTGTCTCAATACTCTTCAACGGGCTTTCCTCTTTTGAAAGCATTTGTTTGGGTTTGTTGGACTTGCACTTTTACAATTACATCATCCTTTACAATTACGTTAGTGGACAAGTAAGGAAAGGAGACAATGAAAGGAAGCCATTTATGAGTATTGTAACACAGCCAATCTATTCAGCCTGGAGTGTGGCTGATCCAAAGGAGGAGCTAGTTTTAGCAAAGGTCATTGTGTGCGAGGGTGTGAAGGCTTGTGTGTTGTGACTGAGCGTGTGTGTGTGTGAGCATGTATGTATGTGCATGTGTGTGTGAGTTGAGATGGAGAACAGAACGTGTTTAAGCTGACAGAGGAGTTCAAGTATTCAGAGTTCCAGTGTCTTATATGGTCATTGTACAGATAGGAAACTTCAGACCATTGAATCACTTTACTGAGATGTAAACCAACGAGTCAAGAGCATTGTTCTGTATAGTGATCCAGGGCCTTCAGAAAGTATTCATAGCCCTTGACTTATTCCACATTTTGTTGTTACAGCCKGAATTCAAAATTGATTCAATAAAAAAAAAAGTCTCACCCATCCACACACAATACCCCACAATGACTAAGTGAAAACCTGTTTTTAGAAATGTTTGCTAATTTATTGATGATCAAATACAGAAAGAGCTCATTTAAATAGGTATTCACACCCGAGTCAATACTTTGTAGAAGCACCTTTGGTGGCGATTACAGCTTTGAGTTGTCTTGGGTATTTTGTATCAGCTTTGAGTTGTCTTGTGTATTTTGTATCAGCTTTGAGTTGTCTTGGGTATGTTGTGTATCAGCTTTGAGTTGTCTTGGGTATGTTGTGTATCAGCTTTGAGTTGTCTTGGGTATGTTGTATATTCAGCTTTGAGTTGTCTTGGGTATGGTTGTATATCAGCTTTGAGTTGTCTTGGGTATGTTGTATATCAGCTTTGAGTTGTCTTGGTATGTTGTATATCAGCTTTGAGTTGTCTTGGGTATGTTGTATATCAGCTTTGAGTTGTCTTGGGTATGTTGTATATCAGCTTTGAGTTGTCTTGGGTATGTTGTATATCAGCTTTGAGTTGTCTTGGGGTATGTTGTGTATCAGCTTTGAGTTGTCTTGGGTATGTTGTATATCAGCTTTGAGTTGTCTTGGGTATGTTGTATATCAGCTTTGAGTTGTCTTGGGTATGTTGTATATCAGCTTTGCACATCTGGATTTGGGGATTTTTTCCCCCATTCATCCTTGCAGATTCTCTCAAGCTTTGTTAAGTTAGATGGGGAGCGGCTGTGAACAGCAATCTTCAATAGGATGGGCCACTCAAGGACTTTCACATTTTTGTTTTGAAGCCATTGCTTTGGCTAATTGTCCTGTTGGAATGTAAATCTTCACCACCTTCTAAGGTCGTTTGCACTCTGAAGCAGGTTCTCATCAAGGGTTTTCCTGTGTTTGGCTCCATTMATTGTTCCCTCTATCCTTACCAATCTCCCAGTCCCTGCTGCTGTAAAGCATCCCCATAGCATGATTCTGGCACCACCATGCTTCATGGTAGGGATGGTGTTGAACTTGTGATGAGCTGTGCCTGGTTTTCTCCAGACATTGTGCTTTGCATTCAGGCCAAATTAGTTGAATGTTTGTCTCATCAGACCACAGAATCTTTTGCTTTAGAATCTGAGTATTTCACGTACCTTTTTGCAAACTCCAGCCAAGTAGTTCTGTCAGTGGTCATTGGGTTCTCGGTCACCTCCCTGACCAAGGTCCTTCTTGCCCGGTTGCCCAGTTTGGTCGTATGGCCAGCTCTAGGCAGAGTCTGGGTAATTCCATATTTTTTTAATTTCCGAATGATGGAGACCACTGTGCTCTTGGAAACTTTCAACACTCTTCAAATTGTTTTATACCCTTCCCCAGACATATGCCTCATCACTATTCTATCTCGGTGATCTACAGACAGTTCCTTGGCCTTCATGGTATCGTTTCTGCTCTGACATACTGTACACTGTCAACTGTGGGGCCATCTGTAGGCAGGTGTGTTTCTTTCTAAATCATGTCCAAACAGTGGAATCAGTCACAGGTGGACTCCAATCAAGTTGAAGTGACATCTCATGGATGATCATAGGAAATTGGATGAACCTGAGTTTAATTTGCAAAGGGGTGTGAATACTTTTTAAATATTAAAATAGTAAATTAAATATTTCTGTATTTAATTTTCAATAYATTTTCTAACATTTTTAAACATGTTTTCACTTTGTCATTATGGGGTATTGTGTGTAGATGGGTGAGAAAAAAACATATTTAATCMATTTTGAATTCAGACTGTAACACAACAAAATGTGGAATAAGTCWAGKGGTATGAATACTTTCTGAAGGCACTGTATGTATAATTCCCAAATGTGCCATAGATAGTTACTTATAGACGGGTACAAATCAGTATGGTATTTAATCAGATACATGGTCAGAAGTCATTACATTTGACCATTATTAATAAGATAAGTTTGTCTCTTATCCCACCGCTCTGATCACATTCCTTTCCTCCACATCGCAAATGAGAAAGTTAGGACTCAAAGCAGAGAGCTAGGATACATTAACTAGGCTGAATCATGAAGCATGATTTGTCCCGCTATTTATATCATATTATTACATCAGCAAGGCGCCATGCCACTTTCAACTTGCTAACATTATTAACTGTCTCTCCGTCCTTCTCCTCCTTCCCTCCCTCCCGCCTCTAGATTGAAAAGTGCTGTTCCACCCTGGAGTCCCGTCTCCAGGGTGTGGGGGAAGTCCAGTCCTCGGTACGCGACCTCTTCTCCCGCCTGGCCGACCTGGACGACGAGCTGGACTCGCTGAGYCCCGTGGGGCGCGATGCCGACTCGCTCGCCTCGCAGGCGGACGCCGTCCGCACTTTCCTGGCTCGCCTGGCCACGTTGAGGTCGGAGCTCGAAGGTCACGGGGGCGACTGCACCGCCATGCTCCGCCGAGAGGGGTCGTCTCCCGATCTCCTCGCCCTGAGGAGAGAGACGGAGGCCCTGAGCCGCCAGGCTGGGAAGCTGGCCGAGAGGGGCCAGGCCAGACTGGAGCAGATCGGGGCAGCTGCCGAGAAGGTGGGAGAATTCTACGCCCAGGTGGCGGCGCTGCAAGGGCTACTGGGACGGGCAGAGGARGGGCTGAACTCGCAGGGCGTGGTGGGGACGGAGGTGGACACCATCAAGCAGCAGCTGCACGAGTTCAAGGTAAGAACAAGTTTGATGTTTATGGTTGGGAATGTGAATGTGCTACTACTGAAATGTATTGACTAGAATGGACAATCCCGTTCAAGTCAATGTTCCGTGATGGATGGGCCGCCGGCCATATTGACTTCATCCAGGCCTGKAAATAATCATCTTTCTATGGCTACTCTATTGTAAAGTTTTTGTTCTGCGCTATCATGTCATTTCTTTGGGCATTATGTCTTCAGAGATTAGTAAATTGGGTAGAGCTAGCTATGGTTATACTGTAGTACAGCCTCCTAGAAGTGAGCTTGGCATGCGTTTCCCAAGTGTTTTTGGTGCCGGCATCAATGAACAGCCTTCTGAATTGTCTTGTGACTCCTCAGAGAATGGAAAACTTTGTTTCTAGCCACAGCTCCAGTATTACCTAGCCACAAGCCACCATTTGGGAAACATTGCATTGCGGATTTATTAGAACCAGTTCAGCTAGGGTTGTTGTGAAAAGCTATATTTCTTCTAGAATTGAGCTTGACGTACTTTGGTTTGAATTATATTCAACAAACGTGSATAGAAATATAGCAGACATTGTGTATATAGTATTGCACAGTTGTTGCTCTGGCGGCCATTTTGTTAGAACCTCTCAGCTGGTGCTTGACTCTGACCTGCAACAGAATTAGTGCGTCTTATTGAAATAAGCAATTGACTAACACAGATCCTTTTGAAAGCYTTCAGTTACATAAGAGCCATTTCTTGGGAGAGGTCTCAGAGGAATGTACTTGACCCTTCTTGGTTGTTGAACTTTGTGGATTAAGCCTCTTCTAGCGCAGATGCTTTGAGTGCGTGTCTCTCTCTGTCTGTGGGACTATGCCTACTGTAGGAAGTGTACCGTGGCATCCTCTCTTCTATAAATCAACTCCAGCTTCAACTTTGCTCTCTCRCTACTTCCCTTCCCCAACAGGATTTTGGACGGGTGACGTTTCTTTCCTGACTCCGCTCCTACAGTGGGCTGTGAGGAGGGTGTTGTGATGGAGTGTGACCCCTCTCCTAACTCAAGTCGTTCCTCTGGCTCTCAGCTGTATTTATAGAGCAGTCTGGGGGGGGCAGAAGAGAGGTATGGGGACTGAGGTATGTAGGGGACTTGAGTGAGCTTATATGCAAGAAAGGAGTGATATATAATTCATAGGAGCATCGCAGGGGGTGTGACTGAGTTCTACAGCCAGGCAGAGACGAGAGTTTAGTCACAGCAGCACTGCTCTACTTCAAGTGTCTGACGCACTTCTTCGCCCATGCTGACTCGCTCGCGTCTAAACGTTCTTATAATGTTCCCTCAACCCCCCCTCTGACCCCCTACTGCTCCGGCGCCAGCCCTTGGAACTCGTTAGGGCCTGTCACCACGGTGACGGACGACAGGCTAAGTTTGATACCAGAGCGATTCGCACACCATACGTTTGTTTTTTTCTTCAAGCTATGCTCCCCCAGCCGTCTAGGAGAAATCCCAGGCTAGGTAACCCAGCCAACAAGAATTAGCCTACTCCTTCCCCCTCAATAGGAATCTGCTGTAGAAYGTTCCATAGGAATTTGCTGTGTCCTGCTAAATAGCCATACAGAAACAGGGCTGCTCCATTGTACTGCTACTTTCCATTGGTTTCCATTCATTGTGAAATGTTACATGATATTTCATGAGTACTATACAACACAGACAGGTCTTTCTGGCTGAGTCCATTGATATTAAACATATATATTTTTTACTGTGCTTTATGCCACATCCTCTGCACTAGAAGTACCGGTATGTCAGTACGTTTGCAACACCCCCCTTCCTATCTGTTTATTTACTAGATACAGTAGCTCTGGGGCGGCAGCGTAGCCTAGTAGTTAGAGCGTTGGACTAGTAACCGAAAGGTTGCAAGATCGAATCCCCGAGCTGACAAGGTACAAATCTGTCGTTCTGCCCCTGAACAAGGCAGTTAACCTCTCTCAGGGTATGTGGACGGTAGCGTGCTCACTCGTCAACAGCCAGTGAAACTGCAGGCGCCAAATTCAAAACAACAGAAATCCAAATTAAAATTCCTCAACATACATGTAAATCCAGCCAAGTGTCCGATTCAATAGGCTTTACGACGAACAAACCAAACGATTATTTAGGTGAGTGCTATTCACAGAAAACACAGCCATTTTTCCAGCCAAAGAGAGGAGTCACAAAAAGCAAGAAATAGAGATTAAATAAATCACTAACCTTTGAATCTCCATCAGATGACAGCTCATAGACTTCATGTTACACAATAAATAAGTCATATTTATATCCAAAATCTCAGTTACATTGGCGCGTTATGTTCAGTAGTTCAAAACATCGGTATTTTGCAGAGCGACAATCCATTTCAGAAATAGTCATCATACATGTTGAATGAAAAATACAAGTGTTACACATTGAATCTTAGATCCATTTCTCCTTAATGCAAACGCTATGTCAGATTTCAAAAAAACTTTACGGAAAAAGCAGACCATGCAATAATCTGAGTACGGTGCTAAGACGACAAATCAACCCAAAGAGATACCCGCCATGTTGGAGTCAACATAAGTCAGAAATAGCATTATAAATATTCACTTACCTTTGATCTTCATCAGAATGCACTCCCAGGAATCCCAGTTCAACAATAAATGTTTGTTTTGTTCGATAATGTCCATCATTTATGTCCAAATTCCTCCTTGTTGTTCGCGTGTTCAGTACATAATCTAAACTCACAACGCGCGTGCAAGTCCAGCGGAAAGTACGGACGAAAAGTTCCGTTACAGTCCGTAGAAACATGTCAAACGATGTATAGAATCAATCTTTAGGATGTTTTTATCATAAATCTTCAATAATGTTCCAACCGGAGAATTCCTCTGTCTTCAGAAAAGCAAATGGAACAGAGCTCGCTCTCACGTGAACGAGCGTCACGAGCTCGAAGCATTCTGCCAGGCCTCTGAGTCATTCCCCTCTCATTCGGCCCCACTTCACAGTAGAAGAATCAAACAAGGTTCTATAGACTGATGACATCTAGTGGAAGCCTTAGGAAGTGCAACATGACCCCATTTCCACTGTATCTTGGCTAAGCAAAGAGTTGAAAACCTACAAACTTCAGATTTCCCACTTCCTGGTTGGATTTTTCCTCAGGTTTTTGCCTGCCATATGAGTTCTGTTATACTCACAGACATCATTCAAACAGTTTTAGAAACCTCAGAGTATTTTCTATCAAAATCTAATAATAATATTCATATCCTAGGATTTGGGCCTGAGTAGCAGGCAGTTTACTCTGGGCACGTTTTTTCATCCGGACGTGAAAATACTGCCCCCTACCCCAATGAAGTTAACCCACTGTTCCTAGGCAGTCATTGAAAATAAGAATTTGTTCTTAACTGACTTGCCTAGTTAAATAAAAGTATATATWAAAGCTCCCTAAGATGGTGGAATTTTTAAGTAGATGATGTTAATGATTGGTTATATTGTCATTATATCAAATAAAAAAGGATAATTATAAACCTGTTAAAATATAGGACAAGCCTAATCTGATTGGAGGGTGTGTTGCTAGACTTACTGGACACTGGTTTCTGATTGGTTYAGCTGGTGTCTTGGTGAGCTTTCTTCTTCCTCCCTGTGCTGTCTCTTATTCTCTACTCCCTTGATTTATCGACACTATTAATATTGTGGTTGGCCCCCCCACTACTTTCTCCCCATCCCTTTCTTTCCCCCTCTTAATGAGAGCAAGCGGGATGGATGTTTGGCAGAAGACGAGCAGGGAGAGGAGCGAAAGGGGGGGAGAGAGAAWGAGAAATCGGTGAATAGCTGAATAGCAGTTAGCGAGCGAGAGGAAAAGAGAAGGGCGACAGCTTAATGGAATGTTCCAGTGTAAATGTAGACACAAGCTGGGCATTGCTGGCATTGACTACAGCCAGTAGTAATAGCAGTAATAATGGCACATTGTAAAAGTACAGCCGGCGCTGTATCTAGAGCATGAAGAGTTAGTCTGGGTGCATAGGAAGGGGTCTACAGGGAGAGAGAGGAGGAGTTTGAGGAGTGTGAGGTAGAGAGAGGGGGGTGGTGAGGAGTGAGAGGTAAGAGAGAGGGGGTGGTGAGGAGTGAGGCTAGGAGAGAGGAGGGGGTGGTGTAGTGAGAGTAGAGAGGGAGTGAGTGAAGGTAGAGAGAGGGGGGTGAGGAGTGAAGTAGCAGAGAGGGGGGTTGGTGAGGGTGAGAGGGGGGTTGAGGTAGAGAGGGGGTGGGTGGTGAGCTAGAGAGAAGGGGGTGGTGAAGGGTAGAGGAGAGGGGGTGGTGAGGTAGAGAGAGGGGGTGGTGAGTAGGAGAGGGGTAGAGTGTGGTAGAGAGAGGGGTAGGTGAGGTAAGAGAGGGGGGTGAGTGAGGTAGAAGAGGGGTGGTGAGGTAGAGAGGGGGTGGTGAGGTAGGAGAGGGGTGGTGAGGAGCGAGGTGGTGAGGAGCGACGGTGGTGAGGAGCGAGTGGTGAGGAGCGAGGTAGGTGAGGAGCGAGGTGGTAGGACGAGGTGTGAGAGCGAACGGTGGTGAGGAGCGGGTGGTAGGAGCGAGGAAGAGAAGGAGGCGTGGTGAGGAGTGAGACGGTTAGAGAGAGGGAGGAGGTGAGGTAGAGAGAGGGGGGTAGGTAGAAGAGGATGAGGGGAGGGGTGGTCAGGAGAGGAGAGGTAGAAGAGAGAGAGGGGCGGGACGCGGTGGTGAATAGGAGAGGTAGGAAAGAGGGGGAGGGTGCTGAGGAGTGAGAGGTGGAAGAGAGAGGGAGGGGTGAGCGGTAGAAAGAGAGATGAGGGAGGGTGGTGAGGCTGGGAGACGAGAGGTAGACAAAGGAGAGAGGGAGGGGTGGTGAGGGTGAGAAGAGGAGAGAGGGGGGAGGGTGGTGAGGAGTGCAGAGTAGGGACAGAGGAGAGGGGGAGTGTGATGGCTGAGGAGAGAGAGGTAGGAAAGAGAGAGAGGGTGGTGAGGAGTGAGAGGTAGAAGAGAGAGGGAGGGGTGGTGAGGAGTGAGAGTAGGAGAGAGAGAGAGGGGAAGTGGTGGTGAGAGAGTGAAGTAGGAAGAAGAGAGAGAGGGCAGATGAGGATAAAGCAAAGACTTCCCTTCCCTAAGATCCTCTTTCATTCACTCAGGTAGCCCACTTGCCACGATTTTCTTCATCTCTCTCCTCTCTCTCTCCTCTCTCTTCCTCTCTCCGTCTCCCCGCCTCATCTCGCTTCTCTCTCAAAGCCCTCTCTCTCTTTCTCTGCTCTACCTCTACCTCTCTCTCTCTAGCCCTCTCTCGAGCCTTCTCTGCTCTCCAAGCTCTCCTCTCTCTCTCAAGCGCTCATCTCAAACCCCTCTCTCTCAACGCCTCTCTCTCTCTCTCTCCTCAAGCCCTCTACTCTCAAGCCCCTCTGCTCTCTCCTCTCTCTCTCTCTCACAGCCCCCTCTCTCTCTCTCTCTCTCTCCCTCTCCTCAAAGCCCCTCTCTCTTCTCTCTCTCTCTCTCTCTCTCTCTCTCTCTCTCGTCTCTCTCTCTCCTCCTTGTCTCTTCTCTCTCTACCTCAAGCCTTCTCTCTCTCTCTCTTCTCTCTCTCTCTCTCTCTCTCTCTCCTCTCTCTCTCTCAAACCCCCCTCTCTCACTCTCTTCAAGCCCCCCTCTCTTCTCTCCTCAAAGCCCCTCTCTCTCTCTCTACTCTCCTCAAGCCCCCTCTCTCTCCTCTCTCTCTCCTCTCTCTCGTCTCTCTCTCAACCCTCTTCTCTAGCCTCTCCTCATCTCTTCTCCTCTCACCCCTCTCTCTCTCTCCTCTCTCAAGCCCCCTCTCTCTCTCTCTTCTTCTCAAGCCCCCTCTCTCTCTCTCTCTCTCTCTCTCAGCCCCCTCTCTCTCTCTCTCCTCTCTCAAGCCCCCCTCCTCTCTCTCCCCCTCTCTCTCTCTCTTCGGCAGCCCCCTCTCTCTCTCTTCTCAAGCCACCCTCTCCTCTCTCTCAAGCCCCCTCTCCCTCTATGTCCCGCTCTCCTCTCTGGGCATGTAATGGATCTCGCCAGGTCATTTCAAACCTAAACATGTCTGTCTGCCCTGAAAGCAGACTAGCCTGTCTGCTCCACCATCCCATCCCCCCACCAGACCCCAGTTTAGACTGAAGGGAAAAAGACTACCAATCCACAGAGATGATGTCATTAGGGGGGGTGGTAACGATTAGGGGGTAAGGTGCAAGAGGATCTTGTCAGATTAGTGAAGTCGTATTGAGTCACAAAGAGACGGAGGGGCGGATGAGAGAAAGAGGGAGGGGAAGGGTAGGGCGGTGTTGTTTTTAAGTGGCCTGCGGCAGTCTCCCTCAGTCCCTCTCAGTCCCTCTCAGTCCCTCTCCGTACATGTGGCATGTTGGCCCGTGTTCGGACAAGTCCGACTGTTTATCAAGTATGTTTTTATAGCTGGCCATACTATCTGCGTACATGTGCTCTTATGTGATCATCAGAATTCACTTGTGTGTTTAGGGGTGCTTTGTGTGCCCACTAGGTGTGTGTGTGTGTGTCTCTCGGGAGGATGTGTGTGGAGGGTGGGGAGACAGCTGAGATTCCGGATACGCCCCCGAAAAGACTGGAATTAGAAACATCCTCTGACACACACACACACACACACACACACACACACACACACACACACACACACACACACACACACACACAGAGACTCCAGGGTGTGGCTCTACTGCATGTCCCTTTGCTCCAGAGCAGCTGACATAGTCTATGGAGCGGGATAGGGATGAGTTGAGGTGTTGTGAAGTCCCCCCACTACAACTGGGAATTCCTGTATAGGGCTGGTAAGGGGGACAGAGGTGACGGATGAGGAATCCTTCCCTTAAATCATGCCATCGCGTCTCTGCTGTCCTCACCCCTGCTTTCCCCCCTCTCTCCACCCTCCCTGCTGCATCGGCCCCCATCCTGGTTTCAAATACTATTTAAAATCGTTCAAATTCTTTAGAGCGTCTGCTTTAGCCTGCCTGAGGTGCTAAGTGAGCATGGTTTGGGACTTTGGMCGTTCTTATTGGTTCAGTGCAACAGGCAAGCTCAATATAGGCCAGCTAAAGTATTTGAAATGATTTTGAATAGTATATAAACCTTGGTGAGATAGATCTGTCCCTGCGTATGGTGTGTGAGTCAGATCTCTCATCTCTCCCGCCACCCAAATCCTCAGAGACATGCTGTAAAGGATTCTGGGGTAGTCTTTTTTTTTGGGGGGGGGGGTTTATGATGTAGCTGATGTGCACGCTTCGGGTAGGATTGGGCCATAGCCACAGCTCTAGGATCAGCTTACAACTCCCTCAATTCTTGTTAATCCCCCCCCCACTTAATAATTGGGGGGGGGGAGCCCAATGTGAAATTGGCTCTCTTTTTCCTGAAGATTCTTTGATAGATAGATTACATTGAAAGCGACGTGACTTACTGGTAATATGATGTCATGTTGATTAGGTGTTCCCGTAAATATTCCCCGGGACTTGGATGGTTGCGTTCCTCATTTATCATCTTCAGAGACCTGGCCTGATTTTGTGGGTCTCCACTCCTCTGTTTGTTGATTTAGCTCCTTTTGTTCATCAACTCTTTGGTTCATTTTCGCCTTTGTTTATTTTCCATCCTAAGGGGTTGATTGGATCAGGTTAACACAGTTTTCACTAATCATAGCAGATTCATTTCAGATTGACCTTTCCTTTACCATGCTCACTGTCTGAGTGAGAACACACACTTGTGTGTGTGTGACATCTTTCTCCATCTCCCTGCTATCGGGGTCCTATATTGTCTCAGCTGTTGTGAATTAGACGGGCATGCCACAGCACATCTCTCCTCGTCCCTTATCGTCACCGTCCTCTGTCACCAGCCCAGCCGTAACAAATACACTGCCTCTTTACATAAACTACACAACTAGAATAATGTGTCAAATTAAGAAGCCCAATAATCTACGTAGAAGAATGTATGTAATGTTGGTATACACTCAGAGTTGGGAATGTGGGATACCATGGATAGTAGAATGCTGTGTGTGAGTAGAGTTGGCCCTCTCACTCACTCCTCACTGGCCACAGCGGGGCCCAGCACAGGTGTTGTTTGGATAGAGGAAGAAAGCGTTTGTTTGTGTGTGTGCGTGTCTATTTTTAATTAGCAAAACACAGAAACTGGGAACAAAGCGGAAATGTGACCTCTAATTTGGCCAGGATTAGGATGTGGGGAAAAAACTTGAACATTCACATACGGGCCCCATATTCAGACCCTAATGATGCGTAACGCCGTAGTTTGGCAACGTCTTAGGGACAATATGCTAGTCTTTCAGGTATGAAGGTGTGAGTTCTTCATTACAGAAACCACATGTGCCCACTTGGCCACACATGACTTTASTTAAACAATCTGTAACACCTAGAAGCATTGTACCCCCCAGTATTCATTTGATTGACAAGCCTGTTATTCACTATATGTAACTGTTGGCAGGGACTGGTTGACAGTTTCTGGGTGGTTTTTCATGCTTCTCTTTGTGTCTGCTGTGGGGGGGAGGGGGGCGAGGACAATGGCCGCTAGGTCAGGATACAACGCTGCTAGTTAATATAACTTGCTGCGAGGAGAGAGCGGGAGGGGAGAGCACTTCCTTGCTGCCTGGATCGATGGGAGAAAGGGGCAAGAGCAATAGAGGCAAGAGAGGGAGGAAAAGGAGGAAATCGGAAAGAGAGGAGGGAGAAAGGGGGAAAAAATGGAGAGAATGCCTTAATGACAACAGTGCTTTCTAAAAATGCGATATGGATAGATGGTGAGAGGGTGGAATTGAGTTCTGTGGAGCAGAAAGGGAAAGGCCCGAGAATAACAAGGGAAAAGGATGAGAAGAGAGAGCACACTGTCATTTTTACAGTTCTCTTGTGAGTAAACCAGCCACAGCAAAGTCAATACTATCAGTATCCTGTAGACACCTGCATATATCACCAAACAGCTCTACTGACTTTGCGGAGACGGTCGTCGGTCTACATTATGGTATGAAGTCTAGAGACCTACAGCATGGCCTTTTGGCTGACGGCTAAACGTTAATGGATTCCGTTGCTTTGAGTCCCCACTGTGTGTAGCTCACCGGGGGATTTTGGGGCCTGCTCGCCCCTCCCGCTTCCTGTCTGAGGCAGAACTGTGACTCATTTAAGCAGCCGTGACAGACCAAATGAACGGGGGATGAATGACAATTTAGAGGAGAGGAGTGGGGGGTGGACACATAGACTGCAAGAAAAGGGTCAAGGATGGAATGATCAAATCCGACACARTCAAAATGGAGACGGCAGAGAGGGCGTAAAAAATAAGTAATAGTATTGATGTATTATCTTGCCTGTGTACCCCTTGTGTTCTTCCCTCTTTCCTCTTTCTTTCTATCCCTCACTCATTTCCCCTCACTGGCGTTCCATCTCTCCTGGTAGCTGGCCCACATGTGTGCGCGGTTCAATTTGGAGCGGCTTGTGCTGTGGGGGGCATTGTAGGTCGCGCGAGACTGAGGAAGCTTTGGGGGGGGGCTGAGCAGAGGAGGGACAAACCCCTTTTGTTTCTATGAAGACGTTTTCCTTGGACGCAGCCATGACAGCTGCACCACAACTGACAGAGGGAGTGAGAGGGGAGGGGGGGGGGGGGGGGGGGAGGGAGTTAAAAAGGAAGAGTGGAGTATTTAGCGTGTTTGACATGCAGGCCACGGGCGGCTCGCAGCAACAGTTCGACGACAGAGAGAGGGGGGAGGGAAAGCGAGAGAGAACTCCCTCCCCCTATCAAGTGAAGAATGTGTGTGGACTAAAGAGCGACAGAGCGAGGGAGAAGGCAGGCATGCGTTAGTTGAGTTCACATCGGCTGCTGTCTCTGCCAGAGGTCTTTAAACGAACAGTCATAGCAACTGTAAAAGGGAAGGCAGGATAAGAGAGAAGAACGAGTGGAGGTGTAGGAACTGAACCACAACAGGCACTGTATCAGGGATACAAGGAGAAAAACAAACATGGTTCAAATCAATGATTTATATATACACTAGATGACTGATAGGGGGCGCTGGGTTGAAGCCACTGTGCCTCCATCTTGGCACTTCCCCACCGTTCCCCAAAAATATTTTGTAAGTATAAAGTAAATTTGAGATTACTAATGTTACTGTCCCCACTACAACAAAAATATACTTCCATTGAATTGAAATACTGTAGAATTCCATTCATGGAATGGAGAACTGCTCCTACTGGGTAGTGCCAATATGGCCGACCGGTGGCTTCAAAGACTCAATGGCCAATACATAGCATCAGCAATCCATATACACATCATTGGTTAAAATACTCCACTTTAGTCTGGTACCAGGGGTTGCTGTCATGCTTGCTGGATTCCCCCGACTGTGTGCGTAGATTTTTGGTGTGGCATCCTGAGGCCCCCTTTTCTGTAACACCTAGCCTCCTTTGCCCCTGAGCCCCCCCCCCCCCACACACACACACACATACACCCCTCTCCTTGCTGGATTGGGTTACACTAGAGCGGCGGTCGGGAATGCAGAAGTGGAGACTGATTGTGAATATTGACGACTTTGGTGTCTCTTCTCCATGTTGTTTTACACTGTCACGCTGGAGAATAGCAAGCGGCTGCTTGGAAACCTGTAAAAAAAAAAGAGGGGGAACAGGATAGATGGAGATTCTACTTCCTTGTATGCATATAGACTGTTTATTTTGGAAAATACAAAAGCCGTTATTGATAAGCCTCTTTTTTTTTTTTTTTTTTTTTTCTGGCTTGCTAGCAGTTCCCCTCCCTCAATCACTCTCCACTCCCCTCCATCCCTCCCGCTTTCTTTCCTTCTTTCTTTCTCTCGCTCACTGTTTCTCTGTATCATTTCCCTCTCTGCGGACAGCGTTTTTGTGCTCTGAGGGGGAGGTGATTTGCCCAGGAGATTCGGTTCTGGATTACAAAGCAGTGATGAATGTCGCAGTCTCACAATACTAGCGTCTCTCTTTCACTCCTCCTGAGCTTGTGAACACTGCGAAATAGTACCATCCTGCCTAGCAACAATCCCCCTCACCTGTGTTCGTCTTTTCATTTTATCCTCAGTCTATTTAGCCGTTAATTTTGAAAGATGATTTGCCGAGTGCTTAGCGTGGGATAATCTTCTCTCGTTATCCCGTGATTTATTTTTAAAAAGCAACCCCCCCCCCCCCCCTCTCTCTTTGGCTCCACGCACCCCTCCTTCCTCTCCCTATCTGTAGCTCACTCCCCCACCCCTCTCACATGTTTTTTTCGGGAGAGGAAACCAGCATGATTGGAGCACTTCCTGTGTTTTAATACCAGAGCAGGAAACAGAACCAGCAGAGCTGGATTTAAACAAAAACAGTTTGAAAGAGAGAGCGAGACAGAGAAGAAACGAACGAGTGAGTGAGTGAGCGAGAGAGACAGAGAAGGGGGAGTGACTGAGTGAGCGAGGGAGAGAGGAGAAATTGGGAGATTTTTTTTTTTTTTTTAGCAGCTGCAAACCATTTCAGTCTGTGTAGTGGCCTGAGAACAGAGAGACTGAGCGACAGAAAGAAAGCAAGGAAGCCTGCCTGCAACAAAAAAAACAGGAAGAAGAACTGGGATTGCGTGGCGCTTTGTTTCATCAACGGAGCTCTCTAAAAAAGATAGAAGTGGAGAGAGAAAGAAGGGAAGAAAAGGAGAGTGTCCGGGGATTGTCTGGGAGAGAGAACCGCCTGCAAGGCAGAGTCAGAAGCAGCGCTCAGACTGGGTCTCGGACTGTCTGGGTCTCTGCCCTCTGGATACAGTCCCACGACTGGGCTCACCCCCCCCTAACCCACCTACCCTCTCTCCCTAACGAACCCTCTCACCCCCTCCCGGATTCAGCCTCCGCTCTGGATTTACTGTCTCTTCTTGCCTGGAGCTGTGGATGAGCAGCGTGATGGAAGGTGGGAGATGATAGACATGCGTCTAGTCTACGCTAGGAAAAGGCTCTGGATCTCTTTGTTCTGGTTTTTGAATTGCAAGACTGACTTGTGCGGAGTGGCGGATGATGGGATTGACTTTTTCGCTGATGATGAGRATAATGATGATGTCAGCAAGAGGGATGAAAGAGCACTCCAGGCACAGAGCGGGCCGCTGCCTTCAGACACACATCACTCATGCTTTGTGATCAGATTGGGAGAGAGAAAAAGGAGAGAGAAAATATAGACTGTCTGCAAGGACACACTCACAGGACATGAGTGACTGCTCGGTTACTTTGTGTGAGATTTTTGCTGCAGTYTTGATTCCCTCAAAAGGATCCACTCTTTTATTAGGTCATTCTCATGGTTTTGGGTTGACAACAAAACTTGAACCAAGACAGAAAACCATCAACAAAGCCATTGGGACTGCACTTTTTTCTTCCCCCCCCCGCACAATCTCTTTATATCAGGGAGTAGTGGATTTCTCACCTTAAAAGGAGACTTTACACACTTCTTTGGCTGCTTCTCACTGAGACAGTTGCTCAACCCTTCTCTGCTGCTTATCCTGTTGTGGCAGAGCGAGGAGAGCAGGAAGGGAAGGAAGGAGTTGAAGAGTGGGAAAGGATTCAGGAGTAGGGAGTTGAACGACTCTGTGTGTGTGTGTGAGGGGGGAGTTGACGTCAAACGGAACAAAAAGGAACAAAGGGTTGTTATCTCCACGGCACTCACCTCGTTCTGGACTTTGGACGTCTACGAGACAGCCCCTGCCTCCTTCCTRATAACCTTCCAAACGAGCAGTGCTGATTAATATGCTGCCGGAGGAGAGGAGCATCTGCATGCAGGACACTCACTCACTGATGCTTCTCTGCGTTTCAGATAGCRCCGGGATATGCTGCTGCACTGCTATTGAGGTGACATAGTAACATGTGGACCTATGGTCTTGTAATGTAGATTGCAAACCTTTTGACATTTTGGCCATTGAAGCGGATTCATGTTTGGGATTGTGGATTGGACCGGGAACGGTTGAGCAACTGAACTCTTTTTCAACCCACCCATTAAGGTATTTTCCCCATTGTTTTCTGTGGAATACTTATTGGCCCCGTCCCCGAGGGGGGCCACCCTGCCCCTATAAAGGACCACTGCAGGCCGTCAGGGGATCTCCCCCAGGGGCAGCTGAGGAATGGGAAAGCCCCTGAGCCGGCCGGACTGCCTGAGGCAAAACCCCCGATGCCTGGGGAAGGGGGACGAGGATGAGGCCTACATCGAGGACTGCTATGTCCCCCAGCGTTCCATCTACGACACCATGCGTATTAACGAGCAGATCGACCAGGGCTCCTCCAAGCTCAGCCAGCCCTCGCGCAGCACCCTGGGCTCTGGCGGCGGCGGAGAGGCCAGCACCCTCTCCAGCAACGGCACCATCGGGGCTGACTTAGGGAGCGTCTTTGTGTCAAGGGCGCACGCTGATGCCGGAGTTAAAAGACTGGACGAAAGGGTGATCTTTGATGCCCTCAAGCTAACCGGCGATCCCCAGAGCATGTCGCCACCTGGAAGTTGCGGTGGTTCTGGTTTACCCATCACACCCTTGTCCTCTGCCTCCTGTGGAGCAGCCGCAGTAAAAAGGCGCCACCAGGGCAGCGATAAGAAAGACAACCCCAATCGTCGTTCCTGGAAGGCGTTTATGCCCCCCAGTTACCCAGAGTTTGCAGAGAGGCTTGAGTTTTCTCCTGGGGAGAGTGCTGAGAAGCGTCTGTCCGGTCCTGGGATTCCACTTTCTCTACTTCCGCCACCAACTCCTCCAACCACCTCCACACCCCCCTTACCTCCTTACTCGCCTTCCACTTTGTCGTCCGGGGGTCCTCACACTCCTGTCTCATCCTCCCCTTCGTTGACACTGAGTCCCATTCCCCCCCTCCAACAGCACCCTGTCAGCAGGCAAAAACAACTTCACCCCCTGCTCCAAAAACAACACAAGCAAACACATGCACTACCCTCCCCCTCAAAAGAACAACCATCGGTGCAGTTACCTACCCAACACCACCAGGGCTCTGGGAGCACCCCACAGCAGAGTCCCAATGCTACCGCACAGCTGGACAAAAAAAAGGACAAGCATCATAGGCGCCCGGCTGTATCTCCCAAAGCTGGTATCAAAATAATTACTGAGGAGAGCCCTGAAGCRGCCAAGGCTTCTGACTCTGAAAGAGAGACGGACTCTCCTCTCCTAGAACAAGACCTGGACAAAGCCCCTCTCCTACCCCAGTTGGCCCCACCGAAACCGGTGTTCTGCCCCCCGACCAAAGCACGCACCTGGCCCCGCAGCATGAGAGGGGGAAAGAGGTCCCACGGGGGCATGCGCCACCTCTTCCCCGTTCTGCCTCCCCTGCCCCCCTTATTGGGAGAGGACAGTGACCTGGACGAGGAGTCATTCTACCTACTGGACCCCCCCTCACCTTTCCTCCAGGAAGAGGAGGGGCTGGCCCATGGAGGGCTGCCACTCTCCCCCTGCCTCAGCCAGGAGGGGGGTGAAGTGGGACTTTTGGGCTGGGCTCCCCCTAATGGTGAGCTCCGGCAACGAACCGCCTCTGAGCTCAAATTCGAGGAGGATGAACGCAGGATCTTACAGGAGCTGGAGGAGGATGAAGTGGACATGGAGGAAGAAGGAAAAGGGGAGGAAGAAGGGACAAGAGAGGGGGGAGAAGTGGCGGATAAGAAAGGGGAAATTGAAGAAGAGGAGGAGAGGGCTAGGAGAGAGGAGAGGGAGTGGGAGGCAATGCTGAAGCTGGAGAATAGGGAGATAATTGACCAATGTTGGGAGGGGGACTCTGGAGAGGGCTGGGAACCCCAACAATCAGAGTCTTCTGGACATTGGCCCCTTCTTACCCCTCCAACAGGTTTTGGTGGGCCTAGGGCCCCCAGTGCCTCCCCCTGCCCCAGCTCAGGGGCTGGCTCAGATGACCTTTTCCTAGAGCTGGAGAGACAATGTTTAGAGGAGGAGGGAGGGGAGAGCTCTGTGGACCCTGAATCTAGTGAGGCAACAGATCCCTACACCCTAGCCAGTGTAGAGGAGGAGGATGAGGAAGAGGAGGAGCAGGAGGAAGCCACTGATGYCTGTATATATTTTGTGGAAACTGCCCCTATGGATATCGATCAAAGGACAGAGACTGATTGCGCTGAGCCCCRGTTGGAAAACCCCTTCTCAGTTTCACCACCACCTAGTCCTGAACACATGGACCAGGTCCAACTACAGAGCTCTGAACACACTGACCTGGAGGAAGCACAGCCCTGTTATGAACTCCACCAGGTTCTCGTTGAAGATGAACAATATCATATTGATGAAGAAGAGCAATGTGTAATTGATTATGAAGGCGAAGAAGAGCGGCGTTGTCCCGAGACTACTGAGATGGACTCGGTCTGCGGACTTCTCCCTGAGTCCGACTCAAGCGGGGTCCACATGTCCCAGCCAGACAGAACTGCTTTGTCCGACACCACCCAGAACGACTGTGAACACGAGCCACCCGCTGAGAGCGAGTGGGAACTGGACAGCGGGGCGTCATCGGTTCAAGAGGTCGAGGAAACAGGGTTGTGCCTCCACACGGCCTCCCCACCTCCTCCATCCCCCAGCCCACAGAACCCTTATGCCAAGGGGGAAGAACAGGAGGTGGAGGAGGCGAAGGAGAGGGYGCCAGACTCGAGTGCATGTGAGCAACCTGAGCCTAGTTGGGACAGTGAGGAGGCTAGCGTGGACCAATCCCCTGGGTCGACCCACTCAGATAGAGAAATGAGGGTTAGTACTGCAGAGGATGTTGATGAACTAACTTCCTGTCAAGAGGAGCTGTTCTCTTCAGAGATTAGTGAAGTTGCTAAGGAGACAACCTCTGTCACTGAGGGGATGACACTTGCGTCATCAGACACTTGGAACTGCTTTGTCCCCGCAGATAAGGTTTCTTCTCTGAACATGTCTGGGCAAGACATGGACCAGAGGTCCACAAGCACCCCCAAAGCTCTTGCAGACTCTCTCCCTTGTTCACACTCCCAACAAAGAGACTCTGCCCCCCCTTCACCCTTACCACTGTCCCCCGTCAAGCATGAGCCAAGAGGGCCAGGCCTGGACAGCAAAAACTCTGACGCTTTTGTGGCYACTGACAGTTTTGTTTACCTGGCGGTCTCCGTGCCACCCCCGTTCCCTCAGGACTGCCCCCCCTCCCCGCTGGACTCCTCAACACCCCCCAGCCCTGTCCCCAAACCCTGCCCTGAGCCAGACGAGGGGGCCTTCCTTTGCTCCGACAGCTTTGTTTACTTGGCCGCCCCGGAGCGGCTCCCCCAGGGGTCCGACGGAGGTTCCGCATGCGAGGACGCCCAGGAGCTGGACTATGGAGACTCGTACTCTGAGGGTACCCAGTCGGGAGTGGACTTCGTCCTTGGGTCCATGACCGGGGACAGTGACTGGGAKTCTGACKGCTCGGCCTTGGACCCCCCTTGTACCAACAGGGAGTGGGAGGAGCTGGAATCCGGGTTACTCCAGGGGCTTTTCAGGGAGGGCCAGTTGGAGGACCAGAGGGCCCCAGTTGCCACAACAGAGACTGAAGGGTCGGACTGTGAGACCCCCTCAGGGCCAGTGACCACAGGGCAGGGAGGAGCGCCCTCACCCTGCCCCGACATAGAGACCCAGGTTGAGGTATAACCGTTTTCCATCCGTCTTTAATTGAGGTTAATAATCAATGGTCARGATCCAGTCAGACAGAAACTGACGCCGCTAGTCAGTGGTTCAGTCAGTGGGTCAGTCTCAGCTTGGTAGGCTACGTTTCAGGGTAAGGTGGTGTTTATGTACTTGGTGCAGTGTCTCAAGTTCTCAGTCTAAACCCCTCTTCTCAGCACCGTCCTCTTGTCTTCATTCTGATTGGTCTTAGCATGTTCTTAGTATTAATATCTCATTGGGCTATAGGAGGCAGTGTGATCACAGTGGCTCTCAATTCATTTCAGTATTGCAAAGGCATTAGGTTGATATAGATACTGCTTGGGAAATGCAGTGGAAAAGGGGGTTGGGGCCACATAGCTTGTTGTACTGCTGTAGTTAGACTGTAAATGATTGCAGTATGATGCACAAGGAGGGGTCTGTCCATTTAATGGAAAGTACCCTCAGGCTGTCTGTGTATACGATTGTGTATGAGGGAGCATGTTCGAGAAATGTACTTGAGGCAGAACATTCCGTTAGAGAATATCATGTGCTTCTTTTTTTTATGTAAAGTGCGGTGTTGGCACTATTTAAGCGTATGGCTTATAAACCGCTGTGTGTCGTTTGCATTGACTCTAAATAACAGCTCGACTAATCTGTTTCAAATGGCCCAACTTACAGTAGGGGTGTTTTACGTACCTCACATGTTTGTGTACGTGCACATAGATCACAGGCTTTGAAGTAAGCACTTCCATCTGTTTCAATGTAACTTGTGTATATGTTCAGTGTTAGAAGGGCCGGTATTCATTTTCGGTGTATGCAGTGAGACTTTTGACTTCTTTTGACATTTTCAGACATTGGTTTTGATTACTTTATTAGATATAATTCTAAACTGTTTATAAGAGAATGGGAATTTATATATCATCACCATGTGGTTTCATTGAGCAATTCAAGTCTGAATTTGGCAGTTAAGCACACAGGCTGCACCCTTTCACGGACATTTCAGTGTGCTAGTAGTTTGTTTGCCTGGATCAAAGTCTCTGTGTGACTTCCGTGCCTTTCGGATCTGCATATCCTCAGTCTACTTTTCCATTCTCTTCCGACTCCCCCTGTGTTTGTTTGTGTGTGTGTGTGTGTGGTTCTGTACGTGGGAGTAAATGACTGTAGTATTCGGCCAGTATTTGTTTGCGCCTTACCGTCTCGTACGTCTTGCGTTAGTGTTTGCACGTCCTCACCACCACATACTGTACTTCCATCCAGTTCTCTCCCTGTGCTGTTTGTCTGTGTGTATTTATGTGGGTATGTATTTCTGGGCCAGTGTGTTTGACTGTCTGTCATGCCTAAACTAGGGCCTTCTCTGCTTCACACTGTCGGTGTGTCTGGGGTGTCCTTGTCCCCGCCTGCCTGATGGACTCCTGATTAACTCCTGATGGACTCCAGGGTTTTTATTATTAAATGACTGACTCCATCAGCTACACACACTGGTGGCCTGGTCCTCATCTCATTTACTATGGGTGTGTGCCTGTGGGCATCATTTAATTTAGTATGTGTGGTTTATGCGTAGTCACGGTCTCTCTGGCCCTCCTAAATGCAATCAGATGCCCTGTCCTGTCAGCCTGGATTTGACTGGAGAGGATTAGAGTTACAGTCTACTGTAGTACAAGGAGGTTTCTGAGGGGAAAAGAAAATCACTGTCCGTTGGCAGGGTAGCAATCTCCCAACCATAAAATTCACTCCATGCCTTCCCCTCTCTCTACTCTTTCACCCCCTCTCYTCTCTCTCTTTCTCTCTCGTCCTCCCCTCACCCTTACCCTCTTTCTCTCGCTCTTTCTCTCTCTACCCTTTTTATCTCTCTCTCTCTCCTCTCCACAGTCCGATGGCACTATTCCAGAGATAAGGAAGTGAGAAGTAAACACTAGGGATCTATGGAGGGAGAGTTGCTGTTGCCAGTAACACACAAACACTGTACGAAGTTGTCGGGGGGGAATATAAATAGAAGATAAGGGAGTGCCAGGGTCTATCTGAGCCGCTGACCTCTCAGCTATGGCCAGTCACGCCCTCTTCAATGCCAAAGGCCACTTTGGACAGGAAACCAAATATACAAGCGACTGTAGATTGTTGTAGCGGCAAGTTTGGTAATTCATGTTTTTTTTTCTATGGAAATGGCGGCCATTTTGGTGCAAGAGAGAGCACTCTGTGAGGGAAGAAATAGCTGTATGGCTGAACACCTGGTAGTACTCAAAGATAAGGCCCTGGTAAAATGATAAGGAGGGCTAACCTGGCAGGGCCAATCAGAAGAGTGTGCAAAGCTGTCATCAAGGCAAAGGGTGGCTATTTGAAGAATCTCAAATATAAAATATATTTTGATTTGTTTTTACACTTTTTTTGGTTMCTACATGATTCCATATGTGTTATTTCATAGTTTTGATGTCTTCACTATTATTCTACAATGTAGAAAAATAGTACAAAATAAAGAAAAACCCTTGAATGAGTAGGTGTTGTAAAACCTTTGACCGGTAGTGTACATAACACTAGCGCTGACCCCATTTAGTCGACTGGTCGATAGGCTTTAGTCGAGCAGTAGCAAAAAAAATGAAATATGTATATCATGGTGTACAAGACAYCTGTCTGAGTGGACTAATCCATTGTGGAGGCCGTGGGGATGGCACAGTCCATCACTCTAAGACGTGTTACAGAAATTGTATATTGTTATATTAAAAGACAACGGTGCAAMACTAATAAARAATAATATTATTTTATAACAAATGCGCTTTCTCCTGCGTTTCAGTGGTTCTGAAATAYATCAGTGAGCTGTTGAATTAGCTCCTTTCCTTAGACCATGTTGCTATATTTCATACTGTAATAGCATTGTTAACTAGCATATTGKTGTGGAGAACAATGCGGCGGAGGCAGCAGCAGAATGAAGAGAGGAGAAAACAGCCCTTGACTTATTGTCTAAGGAAAGTGAAGAGAGAGGAAACCCCAACTGAAACAGGTCTATAATCAATAAATCAGATCAAATCAAGTTTATTTTATATAGCCCTTCGTACATCAGCTAATATCTCGAAGTGCTGTACAGAAACCCAGCCTAAAACCCCAAACAGCAAGCAATGCAGGTGTAGAAGCACGTAGTCTAACTGTTAAATGTGCCTGGCTTTATACACCATCCAGAAAGTATCAGATCTCTTCCCCTTTTCCACATGTTGTTACATTACAGCCTTTATTAATACCCCATAATGGCAAAGTCAAAACAGGTTTTTAGAAACTGAAATACCTTATTTACTTAAGTATTTGGAACCTGTGCTATGAGACACGAAATTGAACTCGGGTGCATCCTGTTTCCATTGATCATCCTTGATGTKTCTACAACTTGATTGGAGTCCACCTGTGGTAAATTCAATTGATTGGACATGATTTAGAAAGGCACACACCTGTCTATATAAGGTCCCACAGTTGACAGTGCATGTCTGAGCAAAAACCAAGCCATGAGGTCGAAGGACTTGTCCGTAGAGCTCCGAGACAAAACATTTCTGCAGCATTGAAGGTCCCCAAGCACACAGTGGGCTCCATTATTCTTAAATGGAAGAAGTTTGGAACTTCCAAGACTCTTCCTAGAGCTGGCTGCCCGGGCCAAACTGAGCAATCGGGGGAGAAGGGCCTTGGTCAGGGAGGTGACCAAGAACCCGATGGGAGAACCTTTTAGAAGGACAACCATCTCTGCAGCACGTCACCAATCAGGCCTTTATGATAGAGTGGCCAGACGGAAGCCACTCCTCAGTAAAAGGCACATGACAGCCTGCTTGGAGTTTGCCAAAAGGCACCTAATGGACCATGAGAAACCAGATCTTCTGGACTGATGAAACCATGATTAAGTTCTTTGGCCTGAGTACCAAGCGTCACGTCTGGAAGAAACCTGGCACCATCCCTACGGTGAAGCATGGTGGTGGCAGCATCATGCTGGGAGGATGTTTTTCAGCGGCAGGGACTGGGACACTAGTCAGGATCGAGGGAAAGATGAACGGAGCAAAGTACAGAGAGGTCCTTGATGAAAACCTGCTCCAGAGCACTCAGGACCTCAGACTGGGGTGACGGTTCACCTTCCAACACGACAACGACCCTAAGCACACAGCCAAAACAACGCAGGAGTGGCTTCGGGACAAGTCTATGAATGTCCTTGAGTGACACAGAGACCTGAAAATAGCCACGCAGCGAGGCTTCCCATCAAACCTAACAGGGCTTGAGAGGATCTGCAGAGAAGAATGGGAGAAACTCCCCAAATACAGGTGTGCCAAGCTTGTAACGTCATACCCAAGAAGACTCGAGGCTGTTATCACTTCAACATAGTACTGAGTAAAGGGTCTGAATACTTTAAAAAAAAATACATTTCCAAAAATGTCTGAACATGTTGCTTTGTTATTATGGGATGTTGTGTGTAGATTGATGAGGGGGGGGGGGGACAATTGAATCCATTTTAGAATAAGGCTTTAATGTAACAAAAAGTGGACGTGGTCTGAATACTTTCCCGAAAGCACTGTATGCACAGAAATAAGACAGATCCTGTTAACTGCTTGAGTTTTTGTTTAATAGCCTACTGATTCCATGACACCAATTCACCAATGAATGTGACTGTTTTTAGTCTTCGCTGTAATGAAGGCTTAACAAAAAAAACGTATAACTGACAGTCTGGTACGCTTAGAATGTATTTAGTGTTTACATTGTTCCAAAAGGTCAGAGAAATTATATTAAAATATTGTAATCTATACAGCACCTGCTTGGCACACTTAATATCCACGCAGCGCTTGCTCCTTACCTTATTTTTATTGATCTCCAGTATTTTCTACAACTAGTCAAATGTATTCCTCACATCTGACTTTACCTCAAGAGCAACCAGTAAATATTACCCCGTTTCGAGTTTATTTGTCATGTCCTCTGCATCCATTTTGCTGTTATGGTGTTCGGAGTTTGTCATAACCAATTTATTGATGTGATTATGATATGCTATAGGTCACTTCCTATTGGTTACGTGCAAGAGAGGAGGGATTGAGAGTATAGGGAATGTTTTTCAGATTTCGGTAACAGAACTTTTCAGTCAGAAATGGCTGTAATTATGTTACAGCTTCAGCAACATGGACAGAGTGATAAACACTTGATGTTCTGTGGTGGTCTATGCAGCAGGGAGGAGAGGGAGACAACGTGTGCTAGTCACAGTCACTCGCTGTCATTGTTTTTTAACAAMGCCCAGCATGTCTGAGCCAGGCCCGGCACAATCAAATCAATTGCTGGTCAGACTACCTCTAGTCATTTGTGTGTYTTAATTATTTAATCAAACAGTGTGCTTAAAGCATCAGACCATCTCAGTGAATATAGTTGATTTGATTAAAACACAAAGGATATGTCTATATGGWAAAATACACGTTCAAATATATCTACCAATCRATTTGTCGAAAGAACAGACGACTCTTGGTCGACCAAGATTTTTAGCCGGGGACAACCCTACATAATAACACACACAGTCCGGTGTTCAATTTCGTTTGGTCAACGTATTTGATCTTTTCTGAATGTAACATGAGCACGCTGACACACATTCATGTTTAGAAGAAAGATAAGAGTAACATGTGTTTACATTGGAAGATGGAACAGAAAGGCAGGAGAGACTGACAGACAGGAGAGATGCTTAAACACAGAGTGCAAAGAGTGTACTGTAGGAGAACTCAGATCCGGTAACACGGACATATTTCATATGATATTGATGGCACTGAAAGACAAGCAGACATCCAGGAAGCACCTGCAAAAGAGGAAAAMCYRAAAGGGAGGGAGCGAGAGRGGGGGAGAATGAGGGAAAGGGAAGAGAGATGGAAAGGGGTGAAGGAGAGAGCGAGAGCGCAGCGAGATTAAGGCCACAATGGCCCGAGTGCAGAAATTTASCATGAGCTTGGGTTCCTTTTCAAATGCAATTTATCATCAACAAGGATGTTTCTTTACCACTGTGATGATCAATTGATTCAGMACTGCCTGGTCTGACCATCATAAACTACTGCAAAATTCTAACATGGTGGCCAGGGCAAAAAGTAGATCCTTCTACTAAAAAGGAAACCGGGGGGATAAGGATGGAGAGAGACAGGAAGAGAGTGAGAGTGAGAGGGCAGCGCAAAGGCAGGAAGAGCGGGAACGAGGGAAGATAGGGAAGTCGGTGACCGCGTAACGGGCTGTAACCCCTGTCCTTGATTGGATGGAGTGATATTGTGTCACTGTAGTTCTCTCAGAAGAGTGATCAGATTAGTCCCACTCTATTTATGTAAGTCAATACGCCCACTGCGACTTTCTCAGTAGCATGTGGACAAGCTGTCTATATACAGTAAGGGAATGTATACACGTGTTGGACTTTAACAGTAGTGTTTTACACTGTCCCTATTTGGAATTTATTAGGATCCCCATTGGCCGCTGCAAAAGCATCAGCGACTCTTCCTGRGGTCCACATGAAACATGACACAATACATGGTACGGAGCATTATAGTCAAGGACTGAACGACACACATTTAAAACGTCGCACACAGCCTGCATGTCAGTACATGCACACAATATATAGATCGAATACATAMTATAGTGCAAATTGCAATACAAGATGTGTAAAACGGCTGTGTTTCTTCACAGTCCCTGYAACTGTCCCTTTTGTGGATAAGGTTTGTGAATGAATGTATGTGGCTTGGTCTGTTGCGGTGTTCGGTGGGAAACCAACTCRTGTCGTTAATCTAGTTGGCACTACGGTTCATACTTCAACTTCAGCATGCTATGAAGGACTATAGTGTGGGGTGTGTCTGCATGCAATATTGGCCGTGACGTTAGTTCCAGTCTGGAGGTGAAATGGAGTTAAATCAGACAGTGGTTGTTTATGTTAGCTGGCGCTTGTTCGTTTGTCATGATTTAAGGTGGTGATTGTTCCYGAGTCATGCTCTGGACGCCAGCCATGAAAACTGCTGCTGGCTGCCTCTCTGCTGTACTGCGTTAGCTGGTTATCTCCATGGACACACGCATGGAAACGCACACGYGGACTTCACACACCGACTTTGAGCGCGCCCACAAACACGTGTACACACACGCACGCGCTCGGACACACGCTGACACACACTGTTTTAACACATCGGTGTTTAGTGAGTTCTTGTGGTTTTTGGTGTTTGGAGAGCGAGATAATTAAGTGATAATTCCAGAGATGCCGGTGTTTGGAGGACATATTGGCACGGGTGTTGTTAGGCCCGAGACTAAGTCGAAAGGCCGGCAAACCGTGCCAATATATCATCCAAATCTAGGGTTGCTGTAGACCTGACCCAGTCGTTCAGTCTTTTTGTTTTGTATCTATAGACGCGACCCAGTTGTTCGTTCTAAATGTTCCATTGCCATACTGACCGGCAAAGTTCTTATCCCTTGCTTACTAGCTTGCCAACTCCGGCTAATTTACAGTCACGTCAAACAGTGCAGTCAGAATAACAGCAAAGTAGCTGCATTTGCATTTGTTTAAGCTGTTTTCTAGTTAGCTTATGTGCTGTCTTGTCAGGACACTGTTCAGGCAAAAGACAGTCCACGACATTCATTTGAGCGGATTTTAATAAATGAAACCATGCATTCTATTTCCTATCCGCCACAGCTGACATAGCTACTTATTTAGTATGTCACATGTATCTGTACATTCCCCTGGATGATGGTGCGTTGGTTTAAATATCTGTCGGGGTCTGTGCTACTACTGCCGCTGCCTTGCTTCAGCCTTTTGGGTGTTGATGGTGCTGCAGTGTTCTCTTTGTYTTTCGGCCAGGATGTTGCTCCAGCGTTTTCTGTCAGTGGCGGACGCCAGTAGCTCCCTCGCTTCTAAACCAGCATTGGCCAGTTTCTGGACTGTCGTGGTCCTGATGCTGTGATTTTGTGTAYGTAGTTGTTCCCGCTGCCCAGCAGATCTTGGGTAGAAGTTCTGCCAGATAGTTCACGCCCATCGGCTCTGACTTGTACCAGATCGAGTCCCCGATACACTCTCCATTCCTTGGGTGGAGATAAAATTTAAGGGTGTTCTCCGGTCATTTCGATAGATATTTCTCCAGTGATGCCACCGGGCATAGTGGGTTCCCTGGCTGCTCGAACATGAATCCCCTCTTGGACTCCCTGCCCCTCTCCCTTGGGTCCAGATGATTCTTTGTGGCCTCGTTATATGCGAGAGTGGCGTATCTGAGAGAGAGAGAATGCGTTATTATAATATTGTTTTCCAGTAGCCTAATTACGAGTGCAACTTAGAAATGACACAAACAGGCTTTGAACAACATACCTTAGACCGTTGTCGTCTGTTTTTACGAGGAATGAGTTGGGCTGGAGGTCGAACCACACTTTCTGGACCAGACCCCTTGGTGTACCGGGACTCAGAGCCTGGGAGTTTTGGAGCTGGGCCTTGTCCTTATCGGTGATGGGAGGGTGGCTGTTTGATATTCTTTCCTTGCCTTCTTAGCTGATTGGAGGTGGTAAATTCAGTGCCCTTCATAAGGCACCAGCTGYGACCGATGGGTGGGTCATTTAGGAACCGGTTGAGCCCACTCCGGAGYACATTTCCATAAAACTGTCGGAGAAGGATGTTAAACTCTTCCTTAGTGACATTTTTGACGTCAACAACTTTTTTTTATTCTCTGCTAGACAGCCCTCAAAGCAACGCACATCCCAGTATTCGTAACTTTTTTTCCCGTTACAGCTTTTCTCTACATATTTCTTTTTTAATTGAACCTTTATTTAACTAGGCAAGTCAGTTAGAACAAATTCTTATTTACAGTGACGGCCTACCGGGGAACAGTGGGTTAAMTGCCTTGTTCAGGGGCAGAAGGACAGATTTTTACTTTGTCAGCTCGGGGATTCGATCTATCAACCTTTCGGTTACTGGCCCAACGCTCAAACCACTAGGCTACCTGCCGTCATTCAATGCAGTATCCTCCAAATCTGCATGCCTGGGTATTATTGCGATCTCTTTTTTTCCCGTTCATCCGTAGTCATGCCGCTGAAAATATAACAAAAATTCCACTCATCCATTTTAGTCTTCGCAACAAAGTATTGATTTAGCCAGTCAACTGAAAACAAGTTTTGTGTGTTGCTATGACAACCAGCTCAATTTGCTGTTTGGCTCCTTCAGACACATTCACTTTATATGGGACGGTGGAAATCTCAATTCATTATTTAAACAAAATGTAAAAAGTCTTAAAGAAATGGARGATAATGTCTAGATAATGCTTTTTATAGTGGAGATCCTTGTTATACATTTCCTAGCAGGGCTGATGAGACARTGGATTGCTCAGTGAGATGGAACAGAGTAAATGGGCATTTCAGCGTCCTTGGTTTAGCCGGTGGTAACTTGTGAAATAGACACCAGCTGGAATGTGGTTTTAACCAATCAGCATTCAGGATTAGACCCACCCGTTGTATTCGAGACTGATTGAGATGTCACACAAATAGTAGAAAGTCTGAGTTTTATACAGTTTTCTCCTTTTGAGCCAGGAAGCCAGAAACGTAAAAAATACAATGAAAAGAAATCCATGTAAACTGAATTGTGGTTAAAGTGAGAAAGCCCATGTCTGGTTGAGGTTTTGGTCAAGAGGGAGACGAGGGGAGCGAATGAAGAGAAAATGGATGTTGAGGTTGGAGGGGGATGGAGGGGAAAGTGAGAGGTTAGGAGTGAGTGACGAAAGTAAGGGAAATGTGAAGGAGGGTGGAGAGAGAGTGGAGGAGTGTGTGTGTGTGACTGTTGATCCACTGCCATGGTTCAAGAGGTGGGGAGGAATGAGAAACATCCAAGATATTTTCCGAGCTCTGGTTTAGTGGAGTCGACCGCTTTGAGCTGGCTAGCGAGAGGGAGGGAATGGGAGTGTGGACACGTGCAGCATCGTGTACACACACACACACACACACACACACACACACACACACACACACACACACAAGTTCATTCAGTCAAATACACAGAATACACACACTGTCCGGGATATGGATAGGGTAGAGTGGGTCATGGCTGAGGCTCATTGTTGTCGAGGCAGTCAGACTTCCTGTTGGAAACAGGGAGGAGGCCCATCACCGCAACACAGCTGTGACACACACAAACACACAAACCAAGACACATCTTGTTCTATTTTAGCATCCCTGTTCTCTTTCAAACTCCGACACGTCATCTCCTGGCGTGGAAAAGCAGCACTTTCACACAATGTTTACTCCAGATGAGCAGAATCCACTAAAACCGTTCATTATAGAACAAGATCAAAGACGGGCTTCCACACAACCGCTTCTAGGTGATTATACGGTGTAGAAAAACACTGACCTTAGATGAGGCTCAAAAGAGGACAAAACTCTTACTCATAGAAGTCCCCCTCCCCATCGTTCCTTCTCACAAACGCAACCCAACAGTTTTGTACTTACATTGCCATTGTAAGGCAAACGATAGTTCAAAGCACTTCCTTTGTCTTAGTATTTCTCTCATTTGAATTGAATCCAAATCAAAGTTTATTGGTCGCATACACAGATTTGCAGATGTTATCGAAAGTGCAGCAAAGTGCTTTTTGTTTCTAGATCCAGCAGTGCAGTAATACCTATCAATAAAATACAAAAACAATACACATCATAATCCATAAATAAAATATATATATATATATCAGAACGAGCAATGTCAGAGACAGGAATATAAATATATATACACATATAAGTGGTGGCAGGTAACGGTTAAGAGCGTTGGGCCAGTAACCAAAAGGTTGCTGGTTCAAATCCCAGAACCGGCAAGGTGGAAAAATCTGCCCTTGAGCAAGGCAGCAACTGCTCCCCGGGCGCCGATGACGTGGACGTCGATTAAGGTTGCAGGCGGTGAAGTTGCCGTATCAGGTGCTTATACAGGCCCACAGGATGCGCTCAATGRTGAATCTGTAGAAGTTTGCGAGGGTCTTAGGGGGCCAAGACACATTTCTTCAAACTCCTCACCACGCTGTCTGTGTGAAGGGACCGTTTCAGGTTGTCAGTGATGTGCAAGCCAAGGAACTTGACGCTTTTGACCATCTCCCCGTCGGTGTGGRTGGGGACGTGCTCTCTGCTTTCTCTTGTAGTCCATGACAGGCTCCTTTTTGTTGAAGTTGAGGGAGAGGTTATATTCCTTGCACCACTCCTCCAGGGCTCGTCGTTGGTAATCAGGCCTACCGCTGTTCTCGTCAGCAAACTTGATGATTGAGTTGGAGACGTGCGTGGCCTTGCCSTCATAGGTGAACGGGGAGTACAGGAGGTGGCTGAGCACGCACCCCTGTGGGGCCCCCGTGTTGAGGATCAGCATGGCGGAGGTGTTGTTGCCTACCTTCAACACTTTGGGTCGGCCCATTAGGAAGTCCAGGACCCAGTTGCACAGGGAGGGGTTCAGACCCAGGGCCTTGAGCTTAGGGGTGAGCTTGCAGGGCACTATGGTGTTGAGGGCTGAGCTGTAATCGATGAACAGCATTCCTACATAGGGTATTCCTCTTGTCCAGGTGGGATAAGGCAGTGTGCAGTGCGATGGCGATTGCATCGTCTGTGGATCTGTTGGGGCAATATGTGAATTTCAGTGGGTCTAGGGTGTCGGGTAAGGTGGAGTCCTTAATGTGAATTTCAGTGGGTCTAGGGTGTCGGGTAAGGTGGAGTCCTTAATGTGAATTTCAGTGGGTCTAGGGTGTCGGGTAAGGTGGAGTCCTTAACTAGCTCCTCAAAGCACTTCACGATGACAGAAGTGAGTGCTACGGGGCGATAGTCATTTAGTTCAGTTACCTTCACTTTCTTGGGTACAGGAACAATGGTGGACATGTTGAAGCAAGTGGGGACAACAGACTGGGATATGGAGAGATTAAATATATCCAGAAACACTCCAGCCAGCTGGTCTGCATATCTGAGGACGCGGCTTGGGATGCCGTCTGGGCCGGCAGCCTTACAAGGGTTAACACGATTAAATGACTTACTGACGTCGGCCACAGAGAACGAGAGCACACCGTTTTCGTGAGCGTCTGGGGTCCGCGTCGTCGGCTCAATGTCTAGTAGTCCTTCTGTTTCTCTTCCAGTCATTTCCTCCCACTGTTCTCAGAGCAACTCTTTTGTCCCAGCCCCTCGGCCAGTTCTGTCTATGTTTGGTGTTTGCCAGTTCTGGTCTATGTGTGTGTTTGCCAGTTCTGGTCGTTAGTGTGTGTTTGCCAGTTCTGGTCTGTAGTGTGTGTTTGCCAGTTTTGGCGTGTAGTGTGTGTTTGCCAGTTTTGGGCTGTAGGTGTGGTTTGCCAGTTTGGGCTGTAGTGTTGGTTTGCCAGTTTTGGGCTGTAGTGTGTGTTTGCGAGTTCTGGGCTGTAGTGTGTGTTTGGCATCTCTACCATTGGGATCCATTATGGCTCATTTCAGATCCCTGTAATCTCTATACAGCTCTATGGGAAAGCAGCCATTTTGCATTTAAGCCCCGTATTGGATTTCAGGACTTTGAGCTGGTTTTCTTTAGAGTTGGATGCCCATTGCCATCATGCTGTGTCTCTAGCCCTAGATGGTGGTCTGTTTGAGTAAAGTGGCCAGACAGGGGAAAGGGTGTGTTCAACTCCCTCTTTTCCAGCCACCCTTACTTTCCAGCGCTCTAATCCTATAATCCCTTTCTCCTCCCTCCCTCCCTCTTTCTCCTCCTCCCTCCCTCTTTCTCCCCTCCCTCTTCTCCCTCTCATTCTCAGGCGTGGAGAGGGAGCAGGTGGACAGCATTCAACCCAAGCTGCAGCGCGTGAACGCGGTGGGCCAGGGCCTGATCCAGAGTGCAGCCAAAACCACAGACACCCAGGCTCTGGAGCACGACCTAAGACACCAACCTCAGATGGAACTCCCTCAACAAGAGGGTCAGTCTGTCCGTCGGACCATCTATCCGTCTGTCTGTGCTGATGGTAGTGCTATGGTTTGTGTGTGTCTGACTGAGTATGCATATTTATGCGTTACGTTTGTTTGATGTGCGCGAATGGAATGATTTGTTTGTGAGGAATCAGGTTTATGTCTGTCTGTGTATACCCGTCCATGTCAAGACAGCCATTGTCCCCCCCTCACTCACTGCATTGTTCCTTGACCAGATTGCAGAGCGCATCGCCCAGTTGCAGGAAGCTCTGTTGCATTGTGGGAAGTTCCAGGATGCCCTGGAGCCTCTTCTGAGCTGGCTGAGTGACACGGAGGAACTGGTAGCCAATCAGAAGCCCCCGTCAGCCGAGTACAGAGTGGTCAAGGCCCAGATCCAGGAACAGAAGGTGAGCGAGAAAGGGATGAGTGGAGAAAGGGATGAGTATCTAGATGGAGAGAGTTGTAGTGAGGAACATATATTTAATTTTAATACCAGGTCTTTTCCCTATATCAGATACTCTGTCATTATGACTAAGAATTTACTGGCCATTAGAGACACGTGGAACCTAGATTTGCATAAAAACAAGCTTAATTAAGCTAAACAAACTTTATTTATTCATAGATAATAATAGAATGGGCTATTACTGTTAATTAGTCCTTATTTTCACCAAGGGACACATAACACGTGAAAGGGAAACGCACTCACACACCTAATTATCTGAGGGTTTTGGCGGAGGAAAAGCTCAATTGAGTCTGCCAGTCTGGTTGGCATTCAACACACCAGTTAACACAGATGTCGGATTACAATGTTTTTTCCCCCCGAGAAACCGAGAGGCTGAAAAAAACACTGTCTGCTCTCCCTCTTTATCTGGAACACTTCCCGTGTTTGTGTGTCGAGGAGCTGCGGCCGGTTCAGCTCCTCCACTCAGTCATACGTGTTTACGTCCGCCGCTGAACGTGCCGAGCCTCACTGAGGCTCAGTGGAGAGGAAACTGGAGATGAGTGCCGTTTCACCGGAAGGCTCGGTCAATGCCACTGAACAGTTATGAAGGGTTTCAGACAGGGAAGTACTGCCAAATTGAGCTACTACTCACCGTGGACGTCGTCACAACAAGGGTGGCCTGATATTTGAGACACGGTATTGTTGAGGAACACTGCAAAACATTGCGGTATTGAATGTGAAGTATGTTCTAGCTTATCTTACCAACTGCTTGACAACCGAAATCCTAGAAGCAGCGACTCTTCTGGTCTTGAATATACCCCTGACCCTAATATACATGCAGGACAAACATTATGAGAGTTGGTATTATTTGTGGTGTTGAACGGACCGTCTATGTCTTTCATCTTCCAGCTGTTACAAAGACTGCTGGACGACCGCAGAGCCACTGTTCAGATGATCCAGGGAGAGGGGGAGAGGATCGCCGCCACGGCCGAGACACAGGACAGAGACAAGATCCAGAAGCAGCTGGAGAGTCTGGGGGAGAGATGGGGCGAGCTGCTGGAGAARGCCMGGGCAAGGTAACGTACATTATTGCATGGACACATTCATCACGTACATGCACCACAGTCAGCGACTACATCTCAACACCACAAAAACACTCTTACCCATGCGTAGTACACACACACACACACACACACTAGCCTACCTACAGAATGCATTACCAGTACTGCAGTACACAACCCACACATTCCTGACCGTCGTATCTGAATGCTTATTTGGATCCCCGGTGAGACGTCGATATACAAAGGCGACCCAAACGCTCACCCCCTCTCTCCCTCCTCCTCCCGCCTCTGCAGGCAGTGCCAGTTGGAGGAGCTGCAGGCGCTGGCACTTCAGTTCCACGAGGCGGTGGAGCCTCTTGGAGAGTGGCTGAGTGCCACCGAGCGACGCCTGAGCACCGCCGAGCCCATGGGAACCCAGACTTCCAAGATCACCCAGCAGATTACAAAACACAAGGTAACGTGCGTGACGGTAGCGTGGATGACGGTGTCACAAGGTAACGTGTCCCCCTCGAAACACGGGTTGCGTTTTTTGGTTTCCTTTGACGAAAAGAGGTGAATGAGGACAGAAATGAGGGTTTAAGTCTCTGGAATGAAACTAGGGAGACAAGAGGATGGAACAGGAATACACGACTGGTTACTTTCCATTGAGAGAAAGAAAGGGAAGCCCAGGCTCAACCATTTTCCCCTCAACATTTTGATATGATTTGCTTATCGAATATATATTATATTTCATTAAACCTTTTTTGTTGTTTATGATTTTATGTTGTTCTTGTAAGTTATACATATTTAGCTTTCATTCGTTCCTTATGATTTCTCATTCATTATGATTTCTCATCTGCATCCTCATTTTATCCTTTATTTGTTCCCTATGTTTTTCTTCTGTTCTCCTTCACTCCTCCCCCTCTCCGCACACACCACCCCAGGCCGTCCAAGAGTCCATCTCCTCTAGAGGATCCGAGGTCGACCGCCTCGAGGCCCTCGGCCAATCCCTGGCGCCCCTCAGCTGCGCGGCCGACCGCGATTGGCTGAGGGAGCGCGTTGGGGCGGTGCGGCTAGGCCACTCGGAGCTCAGTGATTGGTGCCAACGCAGGGCCGTCATGCTGGACCAGGCCCTGGCCAATGCCCAGCTGTTTGGGGAGGATGAGGTGGAGGTGCTCAACTGGCTGGCTGAGGTGGGCCAGCGGCTGGGACAGGTGTCTGTGCAGAGCTACCAGCCAGGGGTCCTCACCCAGCAGCACAAGCACACACTGGTACGATACTAGGGTTTGGACAGGGAGTAGCTATTCATTAACACACAGTGGTAGGATACTACCGCACTACCRCAGGGAGTATTGTATTGGCTAGTAMTGTCTAGACATTGAGTAGCAATAGGAATGACTCTTATTACGTTCTACCGATGTCAAACTCGTTCCRCGGAGGACAGAGYGTCTGCGGGGTTTCGCTCCTCCCTTGTACTTGATTGAKGAATTAAGGCCACTAATTAGTAAGGACCTCCCCACACCTGGTTGTCTAGGGCTTAATTAAAAGGGGAAAACCAACAACCTGCAGACATTAGGCCCTCCATGGAGTGAGTTTGACACCACTGCTCTATAAGGTGTTGATTCTCTTTCTCTCCACCTTCCCCCATCAGTCTCTGAATGAAGAGATAGTGAGCAGGAAGAAGCAGGTTGACCAGGCCATCAAGAACGGACANTGGGCTGTAGTGTGTGTTTGCCAGTTTTGGGCTGTAGTGTGTGTTTGCCAGTTTTGGGCTGTAGTGTGTGTTTGCGAGTTCTGGGCTGTAGTGTGTGTTTGTGTGTTTGGCATCTCTACCATTGGGATCCATTATGGCTCATTTCAGATCCCTGTAATCTCTATACAGCTCTATGGGAAAGCAGMCATTTTGCATTTAAGCCCCGTATTGGATTTCAGGACTTTGAGCTGGTTTTCTTTTGAGTTGGATGCCCATTGCCATCATGCTGTGTCTCTAGCCCTAGATGGTGGTCTGTTTGAGTAAAGTGGCCAGACAGGGGAAAGGGTGTGTTCAACTCCCTCTTTTCCAGCCACCCTTACTTTCCAGCGCTCTAATCCTTATAATCCCTTTCTCCTCCCTCCCTCCCTCTTTCTCCTCCTCCCTCCCTCTTTCTCCCCCTCCCTCTTCTCCCTCTCATTCTCAGGCGGTGGAGAGGGAGCAGGTGGACAGCATTCAACCCAAGCTGCAGCGCGTGAACGCGGTGGGCCAGGGCCTGATCCAGAGTGCAGCCAAACACACAGACACCCAGGCTCTGGAGCACGACCTAGAGACCACCAACCTCAGATGGAACTCCCTCAACAAGAGGGTMWGTCTGTCSGWCSRWCYATCYATCSGTCTGTCTGTGCTGATGGTAGTGCTATGGTTTGTGTGTGTCTGACTGAGTATGCATATTTATGCGTTACGTTTGTTTGATGTGCGCGAATGGAATGATGGGTTTGTGAGGAATCAGGTTTATGTCTGTCTGTGTATACCCGTCCATGTCAAGACAGCCATTGTCCCCCCCTCACTCACTGCATTGTTCCTTGACCAGATTGCAGAGCGCATCGCCCAGTTGCAGGAAGCTCTGTTGCATTGTGGGAAGTTCCAGGATGCCCTGGAGCCTCTTCTGAGCTGGCTGAGTGACACGGAGGAACTGGTAGCCAATCAGAAGCCCCCGTCAGCCGAGTACAGAGTGGTCAAGGCCCAGATCCAGGAACAGAAGGTGAGCGAGAAAGGGATGAGTGGAGAAAGGGATGAGTATCTAGATGGAGAGAGTTGTAGTGAGGAACATATATTTAATTTTAATACCAGGTCTTTTCCCTATATCAGATACTCTGTCATTATGACTAAGAATTTACTGGCCATTAGAGACACGTGGAACCTAGATTTGCATAAAAACAAGCTTAATTAAGCTAAACAAACTTTATTTATTCATAGATAATAATAGAATGGGCTATTACTGTTAATTAGTCCTTATTTTCACCAAGGGACACATAACACGTGAAAGGGAAACGCACTCACACACCTAATTATCTGAGGGTTTTGGCGGAGGAAAAGCTCAATTGAGTCTGCCAGTCTGGTTGGCATTCAACACACCAGTTAACACAGATGTCGGATTACAATGTTTTTTCCCCCCGAGAAACCGAGAGGCTGAAAAAAACACTGTCTGCTCTCCCTCTTTATCTGGAACACTTCCCGTGTTTGTGTGTCGAGGAGCTGCGGCCGGTTCAGCTCCTCCACTCAGTCATACGTGTTTACGTCCGCCGCTGAACGTGCCGAGCCTCACTGAGGCTCAGTGGAGAGGAAACTGGAGATGAGTGCCGTTTCACCGGAAGGCTCGGTCAATGCCACTGAACAGTTATGAAGGGTTTCAGACAGGGAAGTACTGCCAAATTGAGCTACTACTCACCGTGGACGTCGTCACAACAAGGGTGGCCTGATATTTGAGACACGGTATTGTTGAGGAACACTGCAAAACATTGCGGTATTGAATGTGAAGTATGTTCTAGCTTATCTTACCAACTGCTTGACAACCGAAATCCTAGAAGCAGCGACTCTTCTGGTCTTGAATATACCCCTGACCCTAATATACATGCAGGACAAACATTATGAGAGTTGGTATTATTTGTGGTGTTGAACGGACCGTCTATGTCTTTCATCTTCCAGCTGTTACAAAGACTGCTGGACGACCGCAGAGCCACTGTTCAGATGATCCAGGGAGAGGGGGAGAGGATCGCCGCCACGGCCGAGACACAGGACAGAGACAAGATCCAGAAGCAGCTGGAGAGTCTGGGGGAGAGATGGGGCGAGCTGCTGGAGAARGCCMGGGCAAGGTAACGTACATTATTGCATGGACACATTCATCACGTACATGCACCACAGTCAGCGACTACATCTCAACACCACAAAAACACTCTTACCCATGCGTAGTACACACACACACACACACACACTAGCCTACCTACAGAATGCATTACCAGTACTGCAGTACACAACCCACACATTCCTGACCGTCGTATCTGAATGCTTATTTGGATCCCCGGTGAGACGTCGATATACAAAGGCGACCCAAACGCTCACCCCCTCTCTCCCTCCTCCTCCCGCCTCTGCAGGCAGTGCCAGTTGGAGGAGCTGCAGGCGCTGGCACTTCAGTTCCACGAGGCGGTGGAGCCTCTTGGAGAGTGGCTGAGTGCCACCGAGCGACGCCTGAGCACCGCCGAGCCCATGGGAACCCAGACTTCCAAGATCACCCAGCAGATTACAAAACACAAGGTAACGTGCGTGACGGTAGCGTGGATGACGGTGTCACAAGGTAACGTGTCCCCCTCGAAACACGGGTTGCGTTTTTTGGTTTCCTTTGACGAAAAGAGGTGAATGAGGACAGAAATGAGGGTTTAAGTCTCTGGAATGAAACTAGGGAGACAAGAGGATGGAACAGGAATACACGACTGGTTACTTTCCATTGAGAGAAAGAAAGGGAAGCCCAGGCTCAACCATTTTCCCCTCAACATTTTGATATGATTTGCTTATCGAATATATATTATATTTCATTAAACCTTTTTTGTTGTTTATGATTTTATGTTGTTCTTGTAAGTTATACATATTTAGCTTTCATTCGTTCCTTATGATTTCTCATTCATTATGATTTCTCATCTGCATCCTCATTTTATCCTTTATTTGTTCCCTATGTTTTTCTTCTGTTCTCCTTCACTCCTCCCCCTCTCCGCACACACCACCCCAGGCCGTCCAAGAGTCCATCTCCTCTAGAGGATCCGAGGTCGACCGCCTCGAGGCCCTCGGCCAATCCCTGGCGCCCCTCAGCTGCGCGGCCGACCGCGATTGGCTGAGGGAGCGCGTTGGGGCGGTGCGGCTAGGCCACTCGGAGCTCAGTGATTGGTGCCAACGCAGGGCCGTCATGCTGGACCAGGCCCTGGCCAATGCCCAGCTGTTTGGGGAGGATGAGGTGGAGGTGCTCAACTGGCTGGCTGAGGTGGGCCAGCGGCTGGGACAGGTGTCTGTGCAGAGCTACCAGCCAGGGGTCCTCACCCAGCAGCACAAGCACACACTGGTACGATACTAGGGTTTGGACAGGGAGTAGCTATTCATTAACACACAGTGGTAGGATACTACCGCACTACCRCAGGGAGTATTGTATTGGCTAGTAMTGTCTAGACATTGAGTAGCAATAGGAATGACTCTTATTACGTTCTACCGATGTCAAACTCGTTCCRCGGAGGACAGAGYGTCTGCGGGGTTTCGCTCCTCCCTTGTACTTGATTGAKGAATTAAGGCCACTAATTAGTAAGGACCTCCCCACACCTGGTTGTCTAGGGCTTAATTAAAAGGGGAAAACCAACAACCTGCAGACATTAGGCCCTCCATGGAGTGAGTTTGACACCACTGCTCTATAAGGTGTTGATTCTCTTTCTCTCCACCTTCCCCCATCAGTCTCTGAATGAAGAGATAGTGAGCAGGAAGAAGCAGGTTGACCAGGCCATCAAGAACGGACAGGCCCTGCGTCCAAGCAACCACCGGTAAAAGTAACACACCTCTAAACAACCTCAACTCGGAACAGCCAGACTGTTCCATGACCTGTCATTTATAAAGGAAATATAATAACCACGAGATCCTGTATCCACTGACTCTGTGTCTGTTTACCCCTGCATGTGAGGAAGTTTCTGCTGATCCAGGAAAAGCTGGACGGGTATCAAGTCTCGCACGCTGAGTGACGGGCGGGAGCTAGCAAAACCCTCCATCCGCGGAGCAGCCCTGGCAGCGAGCAACGATTCGCCACGCATCCACGATCGACGGTCAACCAATGTTAGACCAAGGTTGGGAGCGAGCTCAACGTAATGGAGCTGAGCCAACGCCAGCTTGATCAGACAGATCAGAAGGTAGGGTTGTATTTTATTTTTATTTTAAAATGTTACCCTTTTTTTTCTCCCCAATTTCGTGATACGATCTGCCTCCATCGCTCAGACTCCTCAACGTGCTCGTATTCTTCTGAAAATATGAACCCGCCAAAAGCTGCCGCTTCTTAAACACCGCCTGCTTTAACCGGAAGCCAGCCCGCAAATGTGTCGAGGAAACGAACCGTTTTAAACTGACCGAACCGAAGTCAGCCTGCAGGGCCCGCCACAAAGGATCCGCTAAGAGAACGATGAGCCAAGGTAAAATCACCCCCAGTCAAACCCTTCCCTAACCCAGAGTACGCTGGCCAATTGTTGCGCCGCCTCTATGGACTCGCCGTCACAGCCAGTTATGACCACCGACCAGCCTGGGATCAACCCAGGCTGTAGTGACTCCGCAACACTGCAGTGCCTTAGACCGCTGCGCCAAATCGGGAAACCCCCAGGGGATGTTTTTAACATGATATTATACATATATGCTGTGAATATACCGTATATTGTGTAAATATATTACAGTCTGCAATATTTCCAGATGTTCACTGGTCATTTTAATTAATGATTGACCAATGATTCTTGAGAATAACTTGCTTTTTCCTCTCTTGCGGATATTAGTTTTAACGCTGTAGCGTAAGTAGACTTATATCTTTAGTTTGAGATACTCAATGTGTTTCTCAATGTGTGTTTCTCTCCCAGGAGCTGAAGTGTGTGTCGGCGAGAAGGTCTGGTTTTGGACACGGTCAACGAGATGGGCAGTGCCCCTTAGACCTGGTGCCCTGGCGTGCCCGCGAGGGCCTAGACCGCCTGGTGGCTGACGCCAACCAGCGTCCGAACGGCGGACGAGACCATCCCCAGCGGGTACAGCTGGTACAGGCTGCCGTCCAGAGGTCACAACAGGTACTGCAATGTGACTAAATGAAATCAACGTTATTGGTCGCGGACACAGTTAGTACTCCGTTCAGTGATCGCATACATTTACAGTGGATGATGGTGTTGATGTCAAAGTGGGACAAATTGTATAAGTTCAGGATTTGAGTTAGCTTCATTCTCTGGGTCGATCTTTGTCTGCCGAAGTAATCCATGAGGTTTCTCTGCTGTCGTTGTCCAACAAGAGATGACGCTAATGTTGTGGCATTTCCCTCTGGTTTTCTCTTAGCATTTAGGTGGCTGTGTGTAATGCCAACCAGCTAACGCTGCTGTAAATGCTAGTAACGTCTCACTCTAATCAGTATGGGGAGCCTGAGTGTGGCCTCGCTAACTGTGTGTATCTCTCTGTGCCTCAGTATGAGGAGGCGGTGGACGCGGAGCTGACCTGGGCTGGGGAGACGGAGAGGAAGCTATCCTCCCTGGGTCCTCTGAGTCTGGAGCCTGACGTCACCGTGGCCCAGCTACAGGTCCAGAGGGCCTTCAATATCGACATCATCCGACACAAAGACACCGTGGACCAGCTACTCCACACCAGGGACGACATCCTGGAGACGTGCAGCGACCAGCAGAGAGACGCTCTGATGGTGAGGAGAGAGGGACAAAGGAGAGGGTTTAGGGAGCGCGAAAGAGGGTAGAGAAATGCAGGAAGTCAGAGAGAAGGGTGAAAAGGCTTCCAAACAGACCAAGACGAYTTTTGTAACATACTGTACGCAATGACTAATTTAAGAAAAGTTCATTCACAGGAAAATCAAATGACATGATTTATGTATGTATTATTCATATTATAATATTAAATATTATAAACAGGGAGGGAAATATTGGGTTTTGTGCTTGAAGTAAAAGCCTACAACATTAGTACACAAAATGTGAACTATTCCAGTGGTTTTTGTCTAGTTACCAAATGTGAACAATTCTAACCCCTTTTCTTCCCCTCGCTCTCCTCAGGTGAAGACTGACTCGCTATCTGCCCGCTACGAAGTGGTGAGCCAGCGGCACCAGGAGCGTTTCTCAGCCCTGGAGCAGGCCCAGGTCCTGGTGGCCCGCTTCTGGGAGACCCAGGAGGAGCTGGAGCCCTGGCTGGGGGAGACCGAGACCCTTATAGCCCAGCTGCCCCCACCCGCCATCGACACCGAGGCCCTGCGACTACAACAGGAGCAGATGAGGGTGAGGAGGAGGCTCTAATTACTGTATTTTAACGAATGTCCTTGTGAAAAGATGTATCATGTCGAATGAGTTCCTAACCCTTCTACTTTCTTTTTTTTCTTTTTCATTTCTCCCTCTTTCTCTGTGGTACTCCAACTGTACCACTCTATTAATCACACTATCCATCTTCCTCTTTACTTATTTTCCACTCTKTCTCCCTCCATCTTTCGTCCAGCTCTTGAGGGAGTCCATAGCGGAGCACAAGCCCCACATCGACAAGCTGCTGAAGATCGGCCCCCAGCTGGCCGTTCTGAGTCACCAGGAGGGGGCCACGGTGAGGCAGCGCTACAGCGACGCCGAGAAACGCTACGCGGCCATCAAGGAGGAGGTCAAGGGTCACGCCGCCACCCTGGACGAGGCTATGTCTCAGTCTGCGCAGGTATGGTTTCGTAAAAGTGAATTTGATATCGGTTTGTAGCTCGGAAGTGTGTCAGTTGTTGAAGCTTGTCTGCCGATTGCTGCCCCAATRCAACCAAGCTTCCGGCATCCATATGAGGAAATCTGACGACGTCCTTATATGGATGCCGTAAGCCTTGTTGTGTCCATATTTGGAAGTCTCAAGATGTCCTAATATGGATGCCGTACGTGCCGTCTAGCTGCTAATGGCAGGACGAGGTCCATGTAACGTTACCACACCACTCTGTAGTGRAAGAGCAGTGTAAATGTGTTAGGCATTGGCGGAATTGTCGTGGGATTTCTGTGACCAGTGCTCAGGCTATAGTATGATGGTGCTTTGGTCTCCTTGCTTGGAACTATTCTTTCTCTTTTTGCTCATTTCCATCAGAATGGAAGAGAACTAGACAATGTCGTGATCTTCAAAGGTCTTGGTCATAATATGATAGTAGTGGTAGTAGGGGTTTCTATTTGCTAAAGCTACACAGCTTCTTTGCTACACTTGTAGTAAGTAAATATTTCCGTAAGAAACATTCACATTTTATTTCAATAGTTCTCTTGTCAAATGCTCTCTCATAACACGTCATTTCATAAGTCATGAGCCACTGTTGATTATCACGRRGTGCTAAGCTGATTGTTGCAGCTRTTGATATTGCTTGGCCAGAGTGTGTGCATGTCCCTGATCTAACACAATGTGTTGTTTCTCCACCTCCCCATCCCTAATGGACCATATCACCCACTCCTTCTCTCTATGCATCCCTCTCTCTCTCTCTCTCTCTCTTTTCATTCCTCCTAAACGACCGACCTCCATACCTCTCCACCCCCTCCTTTGTGCCTGACATTTCCCTCTCTCCCTGCACTCCCCCATCCATCCCTCCTCCCTCCCTGGTTTGCTCCATCCATCCCTCCATCCCGCCTCTCACCCATTGTGGATGTGCTGTGTGTGTTGACCCACAATTTCATCCATCCTTCGTCACTGCTCACTGCAATCACCCAGCTGGTAGAGGTAAGACCACTGACTGGACCTGTACTGTATTACTGGTGCCAACCGACCACAACGTGACTTAGTACTTAGTTATTAGAATCCCTTCCTGCGTSAACCTTGTGTCTAGGCTGAGACGACCCGCTATAACTCCCGAGTATACTTTGTCCAATGTCTCTCCTCTTTCTCAGTTAGTGTGTTTTGATATTTTTGTAAATTGGCAATTCCTGTCCTTTTTTAGTAGCTTTAGGCTTCTTCTCTGTTCCAGTCCGTGTTACCCATTTTGACATTGCTCAAATGCAGTTATTTACCAAAAAACCTCTGTGACCTTTATCACYGACCACTTAGTGAGGCTGTGGTAATAGTTTGTGCTGATTTGAAAGTTGTGTGCGGTATTCCTAACGAAGTAAACTTTATTCATGTCTAGTAAATACATCTATCGTACTCCCACGTCTTGAATCACATGACCCTCCAAGTATCCAAAATGACGTGGTATTTTTCGGCAGGATCTCTGCATTTTCGCACTGTCAAAATGTCACCCCTCCCCCCCCGGATGCATATAAGTATGTATAATAATAGGAATGAAAGCCTTAAAGGCTCTGCATGGGCAATCCGTCGTCTACAGTGGCTGTACAGCATTTACTGCCATACGGTCTCTGTAGAAGACAGGCCGTTCATACATCATTGCACTTCGAAGAGCCGTTGTGAAGGAAGTCGTCAAGGAAGTGAGTTTGTGTTAATACAGGACCTCCCACCGACCAATCATGTCAATGCGGAGTTATACGGAACCCTCCGCATTGTTACAKAAATTGGGAGGCGCGCGGCATCATCGTATGGCGCTCCGGAGGCTCTGCATTTGCGTCACACGCTCCAAACAGAGCCTCTGGACAGCATATCTGGATTGAGCATAACGTAGCTATTAGTCACACAACCCACCTTCTCTTCTTAACCCCCCCCAGTTCCATGACAAGATGGACCCCCTGTTGGAGACCTTGGAAGGGGCTGTGCAGCGCCTCCGCTCCCCTTCTCCCGTGGCGGCGGAGGCGGATAAGATCCGGGAGCAGCTGGCTGAGCACAAGGCAACCGGGCTGGAACTGGACAAACTGCTGCCCTCCTTCTCTGCCCTGTGTGCCCGCGGCGAGGAGCTCATCAGTAGAGCAGCCCACGACGATCCTGCCGCTGAAGGTAAGGGYCTGAAACACACACAGAGGTAGACTTACATATACACACTTATAAACACGCACGCACACACATACACTACTGGTCAAAAGGTTGGACACACCTACTCATTCCAGGGTTTTTCTTTATTTTACTATTTTCTACATTGTTGAATAATAGTGAAGACATCAAAACTATAAAATAACACATCATGTAGTAACCAAAAAAAGTGTTAAACAAATCAAAATATATTTGAGATTCTTCAAATAGCCACCATTTGCCTTGATTACAGCTTTGCACACTCTTGGCATTCTCTCAACCAGCTTCACCTGGAATGCTTTTCCAACAGTCTTGAAGGAGTTCACRCATATGCTGAGCACTTGTTGGCTGCTTTTCCTTCACTCTGCGGTCCAACTCATCCCAAACCATCTCAAGTGGTTTGAGGTTGGGGGATTGTGGAGGCCAGGTCATCTGATGCAGCACTCCATCTCTCCTTCTTAGTAAAATAGCCCTTACACAGCCTGGAGGTGTGTTGGGGCATTGTCCTGTTGAAAAACAAATGATAGTCCCACTAAGMCCAAAACAGATGGGATGGCGTATCACTGCAGAATGCTGTGGTAGCCATGCTGGTTAAGTGTGTTTTGAATTCTAAATAAATTATAGACAGTGTCACCAGCCAAGCACCCCCACACCATAACACCTCCTCCTCCATGCTTTACGGTGGGAAATACACATGCGGAGATCATCCGTTCACCCACACCGCGTCTMACAAAGACACTGCAGTTGGAACCAAAAATCTCCAATTTGGACTCCAGTCCAAAGTACATAATTCTACCGGTCTAATGTCCATTGCTGTTTCTTGGCCCAAGCAAGTCTCTTATTGGGGTCCTTTAGTAGTGGTTTCTTTGCAGAAATTCAGCAATGAAGGCCTGTTTCACACAGTCTCCTCTGAACAGTTGTTGAGATGTGTCTGTTACTTGAACACTGTGAAGCATTTATTTGGGCTGCAATTTCTGAGGCTGGTAACTCTAATGAACTTATCCTCTGCAGCAGAGGTAACTCTGCGTCTTCCATTCCTGAGAGCCAGTTTCATCGTAGCGCTTGATGGTTTTTGCGACTGCACTTGAAGAAACGTTCAAAGTTCTTGACATTTTCCGTTTTGACTGACCTTCATGTCTTAACATAATGATGGACTGTCATTTCTTTTTGCTTATTTGAGCTGTTCTTGCCATAATATGGGCTTGGTMTTTTACCAAATAGGGCTATCTTCTGTATACCACCCCTACCTTGTCACGGCACAACTGATTGGCTCAAACGCATTAAGAAGGAAAGAAATTCCACAAATTAACTTTTAACAAGGCACACCTGTTAATTGAAATGCATTCCAGKTGACTACCTCATGAAGCTGGTTGAGAGAATGCCAAGAGTGTTCAATGCTGTTAAGGCAAATGGTGGCTACTTGAAATATATTTTGATTTGTTTAACACTTTTTTGTTTACTACCTGATTCCATAATTGTTATTTCATAGTTTCGATGTCTTMACTATTATTCTACAATGTAGAAAACAGTCAAAATAAAGAAAAACCCTTGAATGAGTAGGTGTTCTAAAATTTTCGACTGGTATTGTACTTGTGTCACACAAGGACATACACCCATCACATACATCACAAATGGACACACACACTTAACCACCCCTAGGTAGAGACAATGACTCATACACAGGACCTCAGTATAGGGACAGGGGCGAAAACAATACATGCACACACTCTCACTGTACTACAATGATCCCACTGCCAAACCTGATTCGTCTCATTTTTTTTATTCAACAAAGTTTATTTTAAACACAGAACCCCAGAAACACAAAGGCGGAGATTCACAAACAGTTACGAACTTTTGACGACTCCCAGCGCACATGGCGACACCGCCATCCCCCGCCAAAATATCTCAGTACATCACTTCACAACTATGAATGACTGCTCTGTGCAGTGGTGGTGGGAGTGTAGCCTACTGACTGGCTCTGTAAAAGACTCCACTGTTGATGTAGTCACTAGATGGCCATGCAATAACATTAGAAATTATAAGSAAGTAAATTTGCTATTTGTTATGGTTAGGTTCAGGGCTTAATAATAATACTAATTAATAATAACTTGTTATTACATGAAATTCCTCCATCCATTTTTACATAGCTAATAGCAAATAGTGTCAACTCTGTCCTTTCAAGCATGGACAAATAACACCACACTTCCAGATTYGTTCCGAACTCTCCCATCCCCCTCTTTCCCCCTCCCAGCCGTGCATTCCCGTCTCCTGCGTCTGCGCTCCCTGTGGGATGAGATCCGGCAGAGGGCTGAGGAGCGGGAGGGGAAGCTGACGGACGTCTTGGACCTGGCTGGGAAGTTCTGGGCCGACATGGCGGCGCTACTGAGCACGCTCCGTGACTCGCAGGACATCTCAGGAGCTGGAGACCCGGGGTGACCCCTCACTCAATCAAGCAGCAGATAGAGGCGGCAGAGGACGTGTGGAGGTGGGATGGAGGGTGCTGAGAGAGAGGCAGGCAGAGTACGTGTGGCAGAGTGGATGGAGGGTTGCTGAGAGAGAGGAGGCAGAGGTACGTGTGGAGAGGGGGATGGAGGGTTACGAGAGAGAGGAGGGCAGAGGTACGTGTGGAGAGGGGGATGGAGGGGTTACTGAGAGAGAGGAGGCAGAGGTACGTGTGGAGAGGCGGATGGAGGGTTACTGAGAGAGAGGAGGCAGAGGTACGTGTGGAGAGGCGAGGAGGGGTTACTGAAGAAGAGGAGGGCAGAGGTACGTGTGGAGAGCGGATGGAGGGTTACTGAGAGAGAGGAGGGCAGAGGTACGTGTGGAGAGGGGGATGAGGGTTACTGAGAGAGAGGAGGGCAGAGGTACTGTGGAGGGATGGAGGGTTACTGAGAGAGAGGAGGGCAGAGGTACTGTGGAGAGAGGCGGAGGGTTACTGAAGAGACAGGAGGGCAAGGCGAGAGTACGTGTGAGAGGCGGTGAGGAGTTACTGAGAGAGAGGAGGCAGAGGTACGTGTGGAGAGCCGGATGAGAGTTTACTGAGAGAGAGGAGGCAGAGTACGTGGTGGAGGACGGCTGGAGGTTACTGAGAGACAGGAGGCAGAGGTACTGTGGAGAGGCGGATGGAGGTTACTGAGAGAGAGGGAGGCAGAGGTACGAGTGGAGAGTGGATGGAGGTTACTGAGAGAGAGGAGGGGCGAGAGTACGTGTGGAGAGTGGAGGAGGTGGGATAAAAAGATATGGATGCATAACGCCATGTTTGTAGCAACAATATTGAATACACAAGAAAGCATAGCAAGATATTCAGATGCGTAAAATGTGGAGAAATAGTATTTTGTGGTATGAATATGGGACCAAACAACACACTAGAGAGGGGTAAGAAAAAGAGAAGATATGAATTAGTTGTGAGGATAAAGAGGAGACATATGAAGGATGGTGCCAGCATGTTAGTAGCTACAGTTGAAGTCGGAAGTTTACATACACCTTAGCCAAATACATTTAAACTCAGTTTTTCACAATTCCTGACATTTAATCCTAGTAAAAATTCCCTGTCTTAGGTCAGTTAGGATCACCACTTTATTTTTAAAAGGAAATGTCCAAATAAAGTAGATTGATTTATTTCACTTTTATTTCTTTCATCACTTCTCAGTGGGTCAGAAGTTTACATACATCAATTAGTATTTGGTAGCATTGCCTTTGAATTGTTTAACTTGGGTCAAACGTTTCGGTTGCCTTCCACAAGCTTCCCACAATACGTTGGGGTGAAATTTCGGCCAATTCCTCCTGACAGAGCTGGTGTAACTGAGTCATGTTTGTAGGCCTCCTTGCTCGCACACGCTTTTTCAGTTCTGCCCACACATGTTCTATGGATTGAGGTCAGGCTTTGTGATGGCCACTCCAATACCTTGACTTGTTGTCCTTAAGCCATTTTGACACAACTTTGAAAGTATGCTTGGGGTCATTGTGTCCATTTGAAGACCCATTTGCGATCAAGCTGTAACTTCTTGACTGATGCCTTGAGATGTGCTTCAATATATCCACATAATTTCCTCCCTCATGATGCCATCTATTTTGTGAAGTGCCACCAGTCCCTCCTGCAACAAAGCACCCCCACAACATGATGCTGCCACCTCTGTGCTTCACAGTTGGGATGTGTTCTTCGGCTTACAAGCCTCCCCCTTTTTCCTCCAAACATAACGATGGTCATTATGGCCAAACAGTTCTATTTTTGTTTCATCAGACCAGAGGACATTTCTCCAAAAAGTACAATCTTTGTGTCCGATGTGCAGTTGCAAACCGTAGTCTTGCTTTTTTATGTCGTTTTGCAGCAGTGGCTTCTTCCTTGCTGTGCGGCCTTCAGGGTATGTCGATATAAGACTCGTTTTACTGTGGAGTATAGATACTTTTGTACCCGTTTCCTCCAGCATCTTCACAAGGTCCTTTGCTGTTGTTCAGGGATTGATTTGCACTTTTTCACCCCAAAGTACTTTCATTCTAGGAGACAGAACGCATCTCCTTCCTGAGCGGTGTGACAGCTGCTGTGGTCCCATGGGTTATACTTGCATACTATTGTTTGTAGAGGATGAATCGTGTACCTTCAGGTGTTTGGAAATGCTCCCAAGGATGAACCAGAATTTTGGAGGTCTTGGCTTATTTCTTCTGATTTTCCCATGATGTCAAGCAAAGAGCACTGAGTTTGAAGGTAGGCCTGTAAATACATCCACAGGTACACCTCCAATTGACTCAAAATGATGCAATTAGCCTATCAGAAGCTTCTAAAGCCATGACATAATTTTCTGGAATTTTCCAAGCTGTTTAAATGCACAGTCAACTTCGTGTATGTAAAACTTCTGACCCGCTGGAATTGTGATACGGAATTATAAATGAAATAATCTGTCCTCCGTAAACAATTGTTGGAAAATGACTTGTGTCATGCACAAAGTAGATTCTCCTAACCGACTTGCCAAAACTATATTTGTTAACAAGAAATTTTGGAGTGGTGGAAAAACAAATTTTAATGACTCCACTAAAGCTGTATGTATAACTTCGACTTCAACTGTATTATAACGGCCGTATAGCTTGCAATGTATTTGTACTGTAGTTAGCTCGACGGTGGAGGGAAGAAAGAATATTGCAGATGGTAGTTACTGCATGTGTGCACTTACTTTGGTTGTCTGATCTGTCCCAATATGTTCTCTTCTCTCCTCTCTTTTGAATTTTTTTTTTAATAAGGCCATCAAGGCCGAGACAGATGGGCTGAGGAGGAGCTGGAGTTTGTACGAACCCTTGGGGCTGAACTCATCGTTGCCTGCGGAGAGAAACGGAGAAGCCTGAGGTCAAGAACCATTGACGAGGTGAGAGTGAGGACAGGATGAAAACTTCAAGACTTAAGACAGGATCAACCAATCAAGAGCATAATCATAATGGACTCATTGCGTTTCTTTCTTGTGTCTATGTTCTCTGTTTTATATGTTTGTGTTGTGATATATGATTTATCTTTCCTCCTTCTCTGTATCCGTTTCTCAGATGAATGCCGCCTGGGAAGGCCTGAACCCCGGACGTGAGAGAGAGGATGGAGAGGTGAGGAGGCCTGATGCCTTCTGGCAGACCAGGATGACGTTGCAGGTCACGGTGACTTGTCCAGAATGCAATCGACCGTCTTTGCATACTAGCTTAGTTGCTGTCATCGGAATTAAATCACTCTGAAGTTCAAGTTTTTGAGTAATTATTGCACTTGTCCGTTCATTTACGGAAAGTAAAGTCATCGCTTTAGAAATGTGTATGATACCTTCTGTTGCAAGTAGCACGTCATTCTGATATAGTCCATGCAAAGACATAGATATTGGCCATTTATACATCTTTCCACAGTCTAGGACTTGACTCTACTTTGAGTCATCTCACGTGAGTCAGTGTGTGTGTGTGTGTATGTGTGTGTGTGTTGTGTGTGTTGTGTGCGTGTGTGTGTGTGTGCAGGGCCATTTGACTTACCCTGGACAACACAGTGATCAAGCTCTTTGCACCATGTCCACTGTGGCCACTGATCTGGAACTGTCAAACAGCAGATCTGAAAGCTCAAGGGTTGAATCAATAATCGACTTTTTCACGTAGCTTCGATATAAATAGATATACTTATAATATTCAAAAAATGTTTTATCATCCAAATATTTATAATAATTATTGTACTTCAAAAAAACGGTTTTTGATGAGAAGACAAAAGATCATCGGTAAGTCAAAAATACTCTTCTGGTCATAGAAGTAACTATCACTTAATGATATGCTAAGCAGCTCGTGCAGGCCTAACTCCTCTCCTCCTGTGAGCAGCAGTACAAGGTGGAGGTGTACCAGCAGCAGATAGACATGGAGAAGCTGTGCCACCAGGGGGAGCTGCTGCTCAAGAAAGTCTCGGACCAGAACGACAGAGACATGATCCAGGAGCCCCTCACGGAGCTCCGACACCTCTGGGACAACCTGGGGGACAAGATCATTCACAGACAGGTACACAAACTATGCATTGGCCTCTCTTACCCAGTGACTCGCTAACTATTTCACAGTAGAGGCAGTAGCTCCAGTAGCTCTCCAGCCCCCTGTCTTAAAGAATACCATCAGAACTCCGGTCCTCTGGAACTCAGACTCACTGTTGGCTAGTGGTGCTACGCTGTTGTAGTGAACCCAATATTTGCCAAATCAAGTTTGTCAGTTAAACACATAGAAATATGGATGATCTTTTTTTATTGTTAAACACGCATATTAGATTCTACCATTACAAATTGTTGTAATGATATTAAAATGAATTGATACCTCAGATATGTACATTATATTACACATTGCAATACAATCCAACATGGTTTTGGAATAACAACTGTTTTCMCTATYCTGTTTCCTACAGCATAAGTTGGAAGGTGCTCTCCTGGCTCTAGGTCAGTTCCAGCATGCCTTGTCTGAGCTGCAGTCCTGGCTGAGTCACACCCACGCCACCCTGGACACACAGAGACCCATCAACTCTGACCCCAAGGCCATCGAGATAGAAMTGGCCAGACACCACGTACGTCTACCTCTCTACATCTATGCCTCCCACACTCTTACTTATCCTCCATTTCTTCTTTACGCCTTCATTTCTAGATGGCCWGTTTCCCAGACCCACATTAAGCCAATCCTGGACTAAAAAGCACTCTCAATGGAGGTTCTCCATYGGGAAATYGGTCTTATTAGCCTACCTCTCATCTCTCCTCCATATCACCCTCACCTCTCTTATTTTCCCTTATAGATTWTGCATGGAAGCCATTTTGTGCCAGATGCTTGCTTCACATCAATTATTGCATTGGAAAGGTGTAACCAACACACCCTCCCTCCAACCTGCTCTCTCTTTCAGGTGCTGAGGAACGACGTGCTGTCCCATCGCTCCACGGTGGAGACGGTGAACGCGGCAGGGGCTGAGCTGCTGGAGTCCAGTCCCGGGGAGGAGGCCAACCACCTCCGCGACCAGCTGGACCACCTCAACCGCGGCTGGGAGAACCTGCTACTCAAGACCCAGGACCGKCARAAACTACTGGAGGCCGCACTGCATAAGGTAGGAAGGAGAGGCGGACTGGGCTGAGAAGAGAGGCCCTGGGTACTGTCTGAGCGTAGCGAAATGAAGGAATGACACCATTTCTAGCCATTTCTTCTTACCCCTCCCTGTAATTATATATTTCTATATTATGAGTTCCCATCTTGTACAAATAGGATTATCACATTGCACTAGCAAATAGGTTATTTCACAGTTAAGTATAGGTTTAAAAACTGTACTAAATCATAACTGAGCTAAAACCACGGGGCAAATTATTGAAYGACACCGTAGCACTGCCATTAACGCACAACTCATGACTTCCCCTCTTGTTCTCTCTCCCCTCTTCCCCTCCTTCTCCTCCCTCGTTCCCCAGGCGGAGGGTTTCCATGGTGAGCTGGAGGAGTTCCTGCAGTGGCTGAGGAGGACAGAGAGCCAGCTGTCTGCAGCCAAACCCACAGGTGGCCTGCCTGAGACYGCCCGGGAGCAGCTGCAGCAGCACCTGGTAATACTGGGGATACGTTGCCCGTGCATACACTAGATATGTGATGAAGACAACACACAGTAAAGGGGATACATGTTATGATGCTGCACCCTGTCCATACAGTAGATATGAGTCACTGTACACTCTACTATCTAATCTGTATGTTGTTTTTACCCATGTGTAACGGGTGTGTTAGACATGCACAACACATAACTAGCAAACACCTGTTGTTATTGGGTGGCTACTCAAAGTATCGAATTCCTCATTCCAAACCATGGCCACGTATTTACCATTCATTATCAAGGTTATTCATTGTTCATCCGTTCAACCCTTTGAAAACATCTGTCTGTCTATAGGAGCTTCAGACCCAGTTGACCCAGCGCGCTGAGCAGTACAACCGGCTGCTGGACGCGGGAGAGTCCATGTTGCTGTCCCGCGGGGGGGAGGAGGGCGGCCCCGGGGCTGGCACCACCCAGACCCAACAGAACCTGGCCCTGCTGCAGAACAAGTGGGCCAGCCTGAACACCAAGATGGATGACCGCAGGGTAAGAGAAGAAGCTTCTGTTCTGAGACATTGAATGAAGGGCTATAAGTAAGAGCATGTGTATATGTACCCAATTAGGTACCTAATAAAATGTATACATTATAGGTTTTCACAAATAAACACCTTTAAATAGGAAGTGTATTGTTGCAGGAGCGATTTTCAAAATTACCATCACCCATTTCACTGACCAACCCCCCTCCACCCCCAACCCTAGGCGAAGCTGGACGAAGCGGTGTCGCTGGCCACAGGGTTCCAGTCCTCCCTCCAGGACACCATCAACTGGCTGACCCAGGCTGAGCAGACCCTCAACATGGCTCAGGCCCCCTCCCTCATCCTGGACACCGTCCTCTTCCAGATAGACGAACACAAGGTGGGCAATTTAGGCACCATAGAAGTATAGAGATCCTATGATATGCTATATTGGGGAGTACAAGGATAGAATACATGGCTCCCGAGCGGCGCAGCGGTCTAAGGCACTGCATCTCAGTGCTTAATGCGTCACTACAGACCCGGGTTTGATCCCAGGCGGTGTCACAACCGGCCATGACCGGGAGTCCCATAGGGTGGGGCACAATTGGCCCAGCGTTGTCCGGGTTAGGGGAAGGTTTGGCCGGGGGGCTTTACTTGGCTCATCGCGCTCTAGCGACTACTTGTGGCGGGCCGGGCTCCTGCAGGCTGACTTTGGTCGTCAGTTGAACGTTACCTCCGACACATTGGTGCAGCTTGCTGCCTGCTTAATCGTGCGGGTGTTAAGAAGCGCGGTTTTGCGGGTCATGTTTTGGAGGACGCATGACTCGACCTTCGCCTCTCCCGAGCCCGTTGGGGAGTTGCAGCGATGAGGCAAGATCGTAATTGGATATCACAAAATTGGGGAGAAAAAGGGGGTAACATTAAAACGAGAAGAAAAAAAAGGATAGAATATACTTGACTGTAATTCACATAAATATATTCAAATGTAGTATTGCAGCAATATATAAGTGAATGATAAGTTGACTCATCATATTCATCAGACATTTTGCAGACTTAATACATTTCCCCTCCACCCTTCCCTTCCTCCACTCCCTTTCGTTTTGTTAGCTGGTATGTGCTGATGAGCATGTGCATATATAGCTGAAATCATGGCACCCAGACCCAAATCAGCTGTCAGGAGGGACAAGTACGGCTAACACGCTCTCTGTCGATCTCTGTTCCCCCCCCCCCCAGGTGTTTGTGAATGAGGTGAACACCCACAGGGAGCAGGTTTTGGCTCTGGAGAAGGCCGGCTCTCAGCTGCGTTTCGCCAGTCTGAAGCAGGATGTGGTTCTGATCAAGAACCTTCTGCTGAGTGTTCAGGCCCGCTGGGATAAGCTGGTGCAGAGGTCCCTGGACCGTGGCAGACACCTCGACGAAGCCCGCAAGAGGGCCAAGCAGGTATGAGAGAGGGTTTGAAATGCTTTCTCCATATGTACGTAACTTACTTTACCCTTCACCAAATGGACGCTACACGGCAGCCATTTYGTTTCAGAAAACACCCTGCAAATCAATTAGAGATGGTCAACCAGTTTCTCTCTCCCTCCCTCTAGTTCCATGAGGCTTGGAGGAAACTGTCAGACTGGCTGGAGGAGGCTGAGAGCCGCCTAGACTCGGAGCTGGAGATCTCCAACGAGCCAGACAAGATCAAAGTACAACTGACCAAACACAAGGTACAGTAGGAGTCTCACTGTGTGGSTCTTGCATGGAAATAATAGGATTTTGAGCGATTCTCACACACAACGAACACAATATATGATTAAGCTGCATAATGCAGTGAGTTAGACTGGCATATGTCGGACCTTGTATTCTTTTTGTGCGATTTTTCTCACTCACATGTAATGGCACGAATTAATAAAGTCCTTAAAGAATATGACCCTCCCCCCCCTCGACGGGAGTATTGATGCAGGCTAAGGCGTTGTTTCTGGGGTCTGATAGAGAGAGTAGAGGAGCGCCGGTTAGTAGCGTTATAGCAGACGCGGGAGAACGAGTGGTCGAGGAGGGTGTCGTGGATAGGCCATATGAGGCAAGGCCCGGACTGCCGATGCGAAGCACACCAGTGCCAGAAACTAGATCACCTATCGTTGGAGAGAGGGTCAAGGCTGGGAGCAGGACCGTGGAGGGACAGCGTGGCTGTGGGGAAGTGTGGATGAAGAGTGAGGGAAACTACATGGCAATTGCTTTATTAAATGAGCGATCGGATGTTGGGATTATTCAGATGCTAGAGCGTTTTGATACTCGAACTCCAGTCCTGAGAAGAGCTATGATAGTGTGATTGCGCGTTTTTCGTGTGTCCAGCGACGTATAAGGTTAAACGTCAGCCGTGTTTTGGAGGGCTAGATGTATCCGCTGGTGCCGTGAGTTGAACCCCACTGTATTGGGATTAATTTTGAAACAAGCGTGGTTAAGCAGGGCTAGGACAAAGCCTGCAAACTCGGTAGCTCTCTGGACGACTCGCCATATAGATATGGACCATAAAAAGCAATTAAAGGAAGGATAGTTAAATAACGATCGCTTTACATTTCAATGTAAGCAGTGTCGACAACTACTTTTTCCCTCCGTCTCTCATCGCCGGCAACACAAGCTGGAGGGAGGCCCTGCTGTTCTCCAGGTCAGTTTGCTGAGGCCCTGCAGGCCCCTGGTGGACTGAGGCCTTGTACGTTAGACCCCAGCTGGCCTGAAAGACCTGCCAGTCACGGAGAATGGACCTGGTCTCCACCAATGGGACTCAGCAACAAGGATATGTATCTTTATTTGATATACCGATGTTAGCTATTGTTACCATTGTTAAAAAAGCAGTTCATTTAATTTACCCAGCAGCCGCATGCCAAAGCAACATTACATTTAGAATACTATTTCTCAACGTAACAACAAAAACCTGATTGAGGGCTCAATGTGGTATATATTCATTCATAACAATTTGATCGCCCTGCTCTGTGTTAGGTTCAAAACATGTTTTGTCCAATGTTGTTTGACCACTGTTTGTTTTTGTCTTCCTATGGCCTTCCAAGAAGGGTTGGGGAAGAGGACAACTAGTGTCCACGCCCTGAAACGTCAGGCCGGAACTGATTGGAGACGGCCGCGGACGACACCCGCTGGGTCAAGTTCAAACTGCCAGAGCTCAGCAACCTGCTGGGAACAGGTCTGTGCCTGTCCCCGTCACTCAGCAGACGCCGTCTCAGCAGGTGCCTCAACGGTCCCAGTTTAGGAAAAGAAGCCAAGTGGCTGTGCCATTTTTTTATTGTTTTTTAATTAATTACACAATACTTTGAAGTTACAAATAATCGCTTTTTCTGAATTTCATGTAAAGTTTACAAATAATTTCAGTCCCGATCTTTATTTTATTAATGGTATCTGTGCAAGCAACAGTGCAAGTATATATAGCATACCTTAAGACTGAGCCGTCAGAATTTCAATAAATGAAAACCTTTTTCTCTTCCTTTCTATGATCTTCCCTCTGTCATCCCTCTCTCTCAGGGCGGAGGCAGTGTTCCGCACGGCGGTGGCAGCTGCTGCTGGAGGGCTGTCGGAGGCAGAGCAGACGCTGCGGTTCCGCGGCGTGCCTGCCGAGGAATGGCGGAGACCTCTGAGACAGCTGCGCCACACCCGGAATATGGCCACGTGGAGGAGAAGGGGACCGAAAGTGAACCGGGCAGCGGGCCAGGTTTGCGAGGCCATCCGTCACGCTCCTCCCGTGGCGGCTCCTCAGTAACGTGCCACGCCGACTGCATGCCACCACCATCAAACACTGGATTACCATCGTACGCTCCGCTTGAGAGGTAGGTGGGCTGTGGAGAAGGAGAGTGGATGAATAGAGAGATATTGCGGGGGTGAAATATTTTAAAGTCCTGCTGGGCAGAGTCATGGAGTTGTTATAATATTTAGTATTTCACCATTAATGGTGCATTTGGCTTCTGCAGGTCCCTCAACATGGGCCAAACAGGCAACGAGCAGCGTCTGGAGACTGTCTGACAGAAGTGCTCAACAACGCCACGCATGTGGAGGAGCTGTTGTCATGGCTGCTAGTGAGCGGAGACCAGCCTAGTCCCACGTGAGGAGACCCACTTCGCACAAGGACATCCCTCAGCTCAAAAATCACTCATCCAACAGAACATCCAGGTGGAGAGCATACTTTCTGCCACCTCATTGGGGCTAAGTCGCTATTAGAGCGTATCGCTCTTTCTGATTGGGCCTTGTGTCTCACTATCAATCTATTGGTCCCAGGTGTTTATGGGAGGAGAATGACCCGAAGCAGCCTGACGTGGAAAAGTGACAAGACTTACAGAGGAATGACCAACAGGAGCCCCCTAGCAGCCCTAGCTGAGAAGGAGAGGAGCTCGTGTGTTAGCCTTAATTTTACCCTCCCAGAGATGCATGGATATTATATTATACTAAATACATATGAATACACATATTACCTAGAAATGCATAAGTGAAGATATAACAGTGGGTGCTACCAGACCATTCAAATCCATCCTGATGCTTCATGAAGGGAGAAAGACAATAAAGTCACAAATATGGTCAAAACGTTCCATCAAGTGTCCTAACATTAAAACCATGTAAGTGCACAGTAATATGACACTCTCGCTCCTCGCCCTACAAGGTAAAACACGCACATACAAACAGCCATCAACACGGACGGCGATGCCATATCGCCGGGGGCAACCCCGCTGACGCTATGCTAAGGTGGCAGCCAGGTGTGGCTGCTTGCCCTCGACGCCAGCGGACGCTCAACGACGCCCTCGACAGGCTTGAAGGAGGTACTGTAACTTTGTATCGTCCCTTGATCGTCCCCTATTAGAGGCCGTAGAGGCTTGAGACCGCGAGTTTCAGACTGTTTTTTTCTCCTGTATTGGTTGTCTTGTCAAAACAGACAACATGAGTTCCTCATTAAGTAATAGTTGCTCCTTGCCTCATGTTGTCTCACATTTTAATGTTTGCATTGTCTTTGGTCCCAAGTGAAAGAGTTTTGCCAGCTTGACTTTGCGTGTGGGAGGAGAAGTACCAATGCGCTGGATGATACCACAAGAAGTCGCGCGTTGCATGGACTTCTTCAAGACGCATCGACAAGGACCAGGAAGGAAGACACTCGCCAGGAGTTCATCGACGGATCCTGGCCTCAGTATGTTCTTCAGAGACTAGCGTACGCATCGTTAGCAGGCTGTCTTTGCCCAATAGCTGCTCCAACTTAAACTGTAGTCAAGTCCGACATCTTGGTCATAAGTCCGAACATCTTGGTCTAAGTCGACAGTCTTGGTCATAAGTCCGACATCTTGGTCATAGTCCGAACGATCTTGGTCATAAGTCGACATCTTGGTCATAAGTCGACTCTTGTTCTTAAGTCCGAACTCTATTGAGTTTAAGTTCGACATCTTGGTCTTAGGTCCGACATCTTGTGCTTAAGTCCGACATCGTTGGTCATAAGTCCGACATCTTGGTCATAGTCCGATATCTTTGCCTGACTGTTGGTTGTGCGTGCTGAGTTCCCACCAGGCAGGTTGGAGATGACGGCGGTGGCAGACATCTTTGCACCAGACCGGGATGGTTACATCGACGTATACGAGTTTGTGGCGGGCTGCACTCCAACAAGGACGCCTACCGGCCCACCAACCGACCGCTGACAAGATAAAGCGCGGTGAGGAACAGACACACACACGTATATACCCAGATATTAAAATGAGCACACGTATTTTCACAACAAGCTGGGCCTGTTTGACTTGTCAGTCCCCAATAAGCGAAACTCCTAAATTGGAGGTTAAATGGGCCTTGTAACTTTCTCTTTCTCCTTTCTCACTCTGATGGCAGGTGGACCAAGACAGGTGGGCAAGCAGAGTGTTATGTGGCAAGAGGTTCCAGGTGGAGCCAGATAGGAGAGAAAAGTACAGGAGTAAGTCGTCCTCAGCTGGTGAGATGTATAACATTTCCACAGTTAATAAAACACATTATTGATATATTGTCTGCGTACTTATGACTTAGTATTAGGTATAGATATGTATTTTTAAGAGTGGCAGATTGGGCCAGAGCAAGTTAGCAAGGCGATGTTAAGCACCTGAGGGTACGTGCTTGTGGATCGTATATTATTAAAAAAAATAGCTTAGACGCTTCTACTTGCGAATAGTCGGTTTTCAGATGCTACTTGAAGGAGTGAATCTTGGTAAAACGTTAAGAATGTGGTATATTTTGAAGTTGTCGGCATTTGCAGTTCATGATGGGTCTAGGGCTGCGTCTGATAATGGCACCCTATTCCCTATATGTGCACTAACTTTTGACCGTGGTGCGCTACTTTTGACCAGGGACCCGGTGGAAAAAAGTATTGCACTATATAGGGAAAAGAGTTGCAATTTTTGGACACGAGATAGTTTTTGTTCTG
>NC_036869.1:20354321-20392003 GCF_002910315.2 Salvelinus sp. IW2-2015
AACAGCTCGTGCAGGCCTAACTCCTCTCCTCCTGTGAGCAGCAGTACAAGGTGGAGGTGTACCAGCAGCAGATAGACATGGAGAAGCTGTGCCACCAGGGGGAGCTGCTGCTCAAGAAAGTCTCGGACCAGAACGACAGAGACATGATCCAGGAGCCCCTCACGGAGCTCCGACACCTCTGGGACAACCTGGGGGACAAGATCATTCACAGACAGGTACACAAACTATGCATTGGCCTCTCTTACCCAGTGACTCGCTAACTATTTCACAGTAGAGGCAGTAGCTCCAGTAGCTCTCCAGCCCCCTGTCTTAAAGAATACCATCAGAACTCCGGTCCTCTGGAACTCAGACTCACTGTTGGCTAGTGGTGCTACGCTGTTGTAGTGAACCCAATATTTGCCAAATCAAGTTTGTCAGTTAAACACATAGAAATATGGATGATCTTTTTTTATTGTTAAACACGCATATTAGATTCTACCATTACAAATTGTTGTAATGATATTAAAATGAATTGATACCTCAGATATGTACATTATATTACACATTGCAATACAATCCAACATGGTTTTGGAATAACAACTGTTTTCMCTATYCTGTTTCCTACAGCATAAGTTGGAAGGTGCTCTCCTGGCTCTAGGTCAGTTCCAGCATGCCTTGTCTGAGCTGCAGTCCTGGCTGAGTCACACCCACGCCACCCTGGACACACAGAGACCCATCAACTCTGACCCCAAGGCCATCGAGATAGAACTGGCCAAGCACCACGTACGTCTACCCCTCTACAGCTTTCCTTTCCACACTCTTACCTAACACTCCTTTTCTTTCATTTCTGGACTCTTAACGGCCAGTTTCCGAGACCCATATTAAGCCAATCCTGGACTAAAAAGCACTTTCAATGGAGATTCTCCATCATGAAAATGGCCTTATTAGTCTACCTCGACCTCTCTCATCGCTCTTCAATCTCCCCTCCATATCAGTCTCACTTCTGTTATTTTCCCTTATAGATTATGCATGGCAGCCATTTTGTGCCCGAATGCTTGCGTCACATCAATTATTGCGTTGGAGAAGTGTAACCAACACACCCTCCCTCCATCTCTCCCTCCCTCGCTCTCTTTCAGGTGCTGAGGAACGACGTGCTGTCCCATCGGTCCACGGTGGAGACGGTGAACGCGGCGGGGGCTGAGCTGCTGGAGTCCAGTCCCGGGGACGAGGCCAACCACCTCCGCGGCCAGCTGGACCACCTCAACCGCGGCTGGGAGAACCTGCTACTCAAGACCCAGGACCGACAGAAACTACTGGAGGCCGCACTGCACCAGGTAGGAAGGATGCAGGAGGAGTGGGCTGGGAAGAGTTTTACAGTATGAGTACTGTTTAACTGAACTGAACGAAAAGAAAGAATGAAACCATTTCTATCCATTTTGTCTTACCCCTCCCTGTAATTATATTTATATATTACGGGTTTCCAACTTGTACAAATAAGATTATCAGGTCTCCCTAGAAAAATGTGTTCTTTCCCAGTTAAGGAACAGTTTAAATACTGTATTTAATCTTAATTAAGCTAAAACCACGGGGCAAATGAATGAACGACACAGTAGCACTGCCATTAACGCGCAACTAATGACTTCCTCTCTTGTTCCCGCTCTCCTCTTCCCCTCCTTGTCCCTCGTTCCCCAGGCGGAGGGTTTCCATGGTGAGCTAGAGGAGTTCCTGCAGTGGCTGAGGAGGACAGAGAGCCAGCTGTCTGCAGCCAAACCCACAGGTGGCCTGCCTGAGACGGCCCGGGAGCAGCTGCAGCAGCACCTGGTAATACTGGGGATACATTTTATGATACTGCAGCCTGCCAATTCATACACTAGATATGATGTGATGGAGAAAACACATGCTAATGGGGATACACGTTATGACACTGCACCCTGGCCATACATAGACTAGATATGATGTACAATACTCATTCACTGTACGATCTAATCTGTATATAAGTTGTTTTTAACCATGTGTAAAGGGTGTGTTAGACATGCATAATATATAACTATGTAACACCTGTTGTTATTGGGTGGATCCTCAAAGTATCAAATTCCTTTGGAAATATCTGTGTCTTTCTCTATAGGAGCTCCAAACCCAGTTGGCCCAGCGCGCTGAGCAGTACAACCGGCTGCTGGACGCGGGAGAGTCCATGTTGCTTTCCCGCGGGGGGGAGGAGGGTGGCCCCGGAGCTGGTACGACCCAGACCCAACAGAACTTGGCCCTGCTGCAGAACAAGTGGGCCAGCCTGAACACCAAGATGGACGACCGCAGGGTGAGCGAGGAACCTTCTGTTTAGATACATGAAGAGCTATGAGGAAGAGTTCCTTCTAATCCTGAGTTAAAAACCCTGAACAAGGCCAAAAGTCGAAACACCTTGGTTTTTACTTGTAGCAATAAAGCACCTTTTTATTTACTTCCATTTTTCTCCAACAGTTGCGGAATCTTCTCTCTAAGAGCTCCTTCAGAGAATGTCATTGTTGCGTAGCTTAGAGCTCATTTTTTGCTAATTTGAGAAACAAGCACCAAACGCAAAGTCGTGAATGTTTCATTTCTATATGTATATTTGAAGTGCAGCACTCGTGTATTTACTGGGTAGGTTTTAGACTCAAACTAATACAATATACATTTACATTTTCACAGCTCGACTATAAAAAACACTGTTTATGCATAGGAGCTGTATCTACAGTATATGTTACCATCAAACCTTTCACTGACTATTTTGCTCACCCCCCTAGGCGAAGCTGGACGAGGCGGTGTCGCTGGCCACAGGGTTCCAGTCCTCGCTCCAGGACACCATCAACTGGCTGACCCAGGCAGAGCAGACCCTCAACATGGCCCAGCCCCCCTCCCTCATCCTGGACACCGTCCTCTTTCAGATAGACGAACACAAGGTAGGCAGTTTAGGCACCGTGGAAGTATAGAGATCCCTATGTTATGCGTGATTGACCTTCATTTCTATGGTAGGTGGGGTTATATCGGTGAGTAGCTACCATGGAATGGAATAGAATGTTATATACTTGACCCTATTTTACATAAGTCAACTTACATTTGAATATATTTATCATATTCATCGGACATTTTGTAGACTTGATATATTTCCCTTCCTTTTTGTTGGTATGTGCTGATCTGCATCTGCATGTACAGCTGAAGTCATGTCACCCAGAACCAAATCAGAGAATCAATTTAATGTTAAGGCTGTCACGAGGGACTAATTGAACTGTAACACGCTCTCGGTCTTTCTCTGTTCCCCTCAGGTGTTTGTGAATGAGGTGAACACCCACAGGGAGCAGGTGCTGGCCTTGGAGAAGGCCGGCTCTCAGCTGCGTTTCGCCAGTGTAAAGCAGGATGTGGTTCTGATCAAGAACCTGCTGCTGAGTGTACAGGCCCGCTGGGACAAGCTGGTGCAGAGGTCCCTGGACCGTGGCAGACACCTCGACGAGGCCCGCAAGAGGGCCAAGCAGGTACCCTACTAGTACTGACCCCAGGGTTGTCCTTTTTACCGAATTCACCCTAACCAGCACCTGAATGGATGATATATGGCAGCCATTTTGTACTGGAATGCACACATCAGTTAGAGATGATCAACCAGTTCTCTTGACCTCCCTCTAGTTCCATGAGGCGTGGAGGAAACTGTCTGACTGGCTGGAGGAGGCTGAGAGCCGGCTAGACTCAGAGCTGGAGATCTCCAACGAACCAGACAAGATCAAAATACATCTGACCAAACACAAGGTGCAGTAGAGGTCTCACTTTAAAGCTCACTGCGTGGGTCTTGCATGGAAATAATCGGAATCTGAGTGATACTCACACACCACATATGATGAGGCTGCCTAATCTAGATCCTCTTACCTGTACGACATGGTATTCTTAACTAAATACCCCTCTCTCCTCCCGGCTCGAAGGAGTTTCAGAAGGCTCTGGGCTCTAAGCAGCCGGTGTATGACACCACAGTGAGGTCTGGTAAGGCCATGAGGGACAAGGCCACGCTGCCCGAAGACACCCAGAAACTAGATCACCTACTGGGGGAGGTCAGGGACAACTGGGACACAGTCTGTGGGAAGAGTGTTGAGAGGTGAGGGGAMAACTCCATGCCAATTGCTTTATTACAATGAATATTATTGTCGGGTTTTCCAACTCCAGTCCTGGAGAGCTACTGATTGTGCAGGTTTCTGTTCCAGCACTAAGTAACGCACCTGATTCGGCTAATTCTGGTCCTGATTGAACCCCACTGTTATTGGTTAATTATTTGAAACAAGCGTGTTAAAGCAGGGCTGGAACAAAWGCCTGCAAACTCGGTAGCTCTCTAGGACGCTGCCATATAGAATACTGGACCATAAAAGCAAAGTTAAAATAACGATCGCTACAATTTCAATGTAATGTGACAACTGACTTTTCCCTCCGTCTCTCATCCAGGCAACACAAGCTGGAGGAGGCCCTGCTGTTCTCAGGTCAGTTTGCTGAGGCCCTGCAGGCCCTGGTGGACTGGCTGTACCGTGTAGAACCCCAGCTGGCTGAAGACCTGCCAGTCCACGGAGACCTGGACCTGGTCTCCAACCTCATGGACTCACACAAGGTATTTCTTTATTTATRTAACCGCAATGTTAGCCTATTGGTTACCATTGGTTAAAAAAGCAGTTCATTTATTTACCCAGCGCCGCATTGCCCAAGCAACATTACATTTGAATACTTATTTCTCAAACATAACAACAAAAAAATCCTATTGAGGGCTAATGTGGTATATATTCATTCATAACATTTGATCGCCCTGCTCTGTGTTTAGGTCAACATTGTTTCCATGTTGTTTGACCACTGTTTGGTTTTGTCTCCTCAGGCCTTCCAGAAGGAGTTGGGGAAGAGGACAACTAGTGTCCACGCCCTGAARCGCTCAGCCAGAGAACTGATGGAGACCGGCCGCGACGACACCGCCTGGGTCAAAGTTCAACTGCAAGAGCTCAGCAACCGCTGGGACACAGTCTGTGCCCTGTCCGTCACCAAGCAGACCCGTCTCCAGCAGGCCCTCAAACAGGTCAGTTAGGAAGAAGAAGCCAAGTGGCTGTGCCATTTTTATTGTTTTTATGTATTTTATGTTTTTATGTATTAACACAATACTTGGAAGTTACAAAATATCGTTTTTCTGACCATTTCATGTAAAGTTACAAATAATTTCAGTCCATCTTTTATTTTATTAATGGTATCTGTGCAAGCACAGTGCAGTATATATAATACCTTAAACTGGACCGCAGAATCTCAATAAAACTGAAAACCTTTTTCTCCTTCCTTCTAATGATCCCTTCCTCTGTCATCCCTCTCTCTCAGGCGGAGGAGTTCCGCACGGCGGTGCAGCTGCTGCTGGAGTGGCTGTCGGAGGCAGAGCAGACGCTGCGGTTCCGCGGCGTGCTGCCCGAGGAGGCGGAGACTCTGCAGACGCTGCTCCACACCCACCGGAACTTCATGGCCACGGTGGAGGAGAAGAGGACCGACGTGAACCGGGCAGCGGGCCRGGGCGAGGCCATCCTCACCACGTGCCACGCCGACTGCATCACCACCATCAAACACTGGATTACCATCGTACGCTCCCGCTTTGAAGAGGTAGGTGGGCTGGAGAAGGAGAGTGGGATGAATAGAGAGATATGAGCGGGGGGTAAATATTTTAAAGTCCTGCTGGGCCAGAGTCATGGAAGTTGTTTATAATATTTAGTATTTCACCCATTAATTGGTGCATTTGGCTTCTGCAGGTCCTCACATGGGCCAAACAGCACGAGCAGCGTCTGGAGACTGCTCTGACAGAGCTGCTCAACAACGCCACGCTATTGGAGGAGCTGTTGTCATGGCTGCAGTGGGCGGAGACCACCCTAGTCCAACGTGACGGAGAGACCCTTCCACAGGACATCCCTCAGCTCAAAACACTCATCACAGAACACCAGGTGGGAGGAGCATACTTTTCTCAAACCCTCATTGGCTAAGTCGCTATTATAATTATCRCTCTTTCTGATTGGCTGTGTCTCACTTCAATCTATTGGTCCCAGGTGTTTATGGAGGAGATGACCCGGAAGCAGCCTGACGTGGACAAAGTGACCAAGACTTACAAGAGGAAACCAACAGAGCCCCCTAGCAGCCTAGCTGAGAGGAGAGGAGCTCGTGTGTTACCTTATTTTACCTCCCAGAGATGCATGGATATTATATTATACTAAATACATATGAWTACACATTTACCTAGAAATGCATAAGTGAAGATATACAGTGGGTGCCTAACCCCMAAACATTCACAATCCATCCTGACTGACTTCACTGAAGGAGAAAGACAATAAAAGTCACCAAAATATGGTCAAAACGTTCCATCAAGTGTCCTCAACATTTAAACCCATGTAATGCACAGTAATCATGACACCTCTCGCTCCTCGCCCTACAGGTAAAAACCAGCAGCAACAACAGCATCAACAACAGGCGGCGATGCAAGTCGCCGGGGGCAACCCCCGCTTGACCCAGCTATGCTCAAGGTGGCAGCAGGTGTGGCTGCTTGCCCTCGACCGCCAGCGGAAGCTCAACGACGCCCTCGACAGGCTTGAAGAGGTACTGTATTGTATCGTCCCTTGATCTCCCCTATTAGAGCCGTAGAGGGCTTGGAGACCGCGAGTTTCAGACCTGTTTTTTCTCCTGTATGGTGTCTTGTCAAAACAGACACATGATTTCCTCTTAAGTATATTGCTCTTCCTCATTTGTCTCACATTTATGTTCATTGTCTTTGTCCCCAGCTGAAAGAGTTTGCCAGCTTTGACTTTGACGTGTGGAGGAAGAAGTACATGCGCTGGATGAACCACAAGAAGTCGCGCGTCATGGACTTYTTCAGACGCATCGACAAGGACCAGGACGGAAAGATCACTCGCCAGGAGTTCATCGACGGCATCCTGGCCTCAAGTATGTTCTTCAGAGCTAGCTACGCATCGTTAGCGCTGTTCTTTGCCCATAGCCTGCTCCAACTTAAACTGTAGTCAAGTCCGACATCTTGGTCATAAGTCCGACATCTTGGTCATAAGTCCGACATCTTGGTCATAAGTCCGACATCTTGGTCATAAGTCCGACATCTTGNTTAGCGCTGTTCTTTGCCCATAGCCTGCTCCAACTTAAACTGTAGTCAAGTCCGACATCTTGGTCATAAGTCCGACATCTTGGTCATAAGTCCGATATCTTTTCCTGACTGTTGGTTGTGCTGTGCAGAGTTCCCCACCAGCAGGTTGGAGATGACGGCGGTGGCAGACATCTTTGACCAGGACAGAGATGGTTACATCGACTACTACGAGTTTGTGGCAGCGCTGCACCCCAACAAGGACGCCTACCGGCCCACCACCGACGCTGACAAGATAGAAGACGAGGTGAGGAACACACACACACACACACACACACACACACACACACGTATATACCCAGATATTAAAAATGACACGTATTTTGAACAACAAAGCTGGGCCTTTGACTTGTCCAGTCCCAATAGCAACTCCTAAATTGGAGGTTAATGGAGCCTTGTAACTTTCCCTTTCTCCTTTCTCACTCTGTGCAGGTGACCAGACAGGTGGCACAGTGTAAATGTGCYAAGAGGTTCCAGGTGGAGCAGATAGGAGAGAACAAGTACAGAGTAAGTCSTCCTCAGCCTGTGAMTGKATACATTTACCAACAGTTAATAAACACATTATTATATATTGTCTGCGTACTATGACTTAGTATTAGGTATGAGATATTGTATTTTTAARTGCAGATGGGCCAGAGCAATTACAWGGYGAGTTACACCTGAGGGTACAGTGCTGTGGAYGTATTATTATTAAAAAAATAGCTTAGACAGCTTCTACATAGCGAAATACCGTTTTCAGATGCTACTTGACGGAGTGAATCTTGGTAACGTTAAGAATGTGTATATTTTGAAGTTGTCGCATTTGCATTCATGGTGGGTCTAGGGCTGCGTCTGATAATGGCACCCTATTCCCTATATTGTGCACTACTTTTGACCGTGRTGCGCTACTTTTGACCAGGGCCCTGGACAAAAGTATTGCACTATATAGGGAAWAGGKTGCCATTTTGGACACRMGATAGTTTTTGTTCTGATGCTGGCTGTGTGTCACTACTTCTTTGAGCACCAATAACTGCTGTGGTTGAAATAACAAATGACATCACTCCATTCCTCACRTATTTAAACGCTAGCCAATAACAGTAGCACTCATCTGTATCTTTGRAAATACCGGCTTTGTAAGCAAGCATCTCTAAGCTTTGTCATATACTTGTATAACAAGGTGGTCACATTATAGATAATTACTAAGAAACCGGCGGGCCAAAAAAGAGCGTCCTACGGAGCGCATCTGGCCCGCGGGCTGTATGTTTTGCACCCCAATGCTTATTAACATATCATATCTCTCTGTACACATCTCTAATCACAGCACTATGGGATTGATATGCTGTGTGTGCTTCCCACCAACAAACTAATATAACCATAATAAATATCACAGCTCCAGGATTAGCAACTACTACCATTGCTGTTTTGTGTGAACTACATCATCATTGTCCGTGGGTTAATGATATCCAGTGTCTGGCCAACGACACCGAACTATAAACTAACTGCACTGAGCTTGAGTCACGTTGTCACATGACATCACACCTCTCTGTCTGTCTKGACTGTTCTGTGTATGTTTGTCTGTCTGGCTTCACTCTTCATTGACTTATCCATCTTGGTTTGTCTTCGAGTGGCAGTTTAGTGGCACTTTAACCACACTAACAGATAGGAAATAGGATMATCTATAGTATCCACAGCATTCAAATTGCACTGCATCCTTTTGCTTTTTCAGGCAAATTTATGGTTGGTTTTAATGGCTCGGAGACAAGTAACTACAAAATGAATTGTAAAAAGTCTTAGTGAAGGATATACAGCATGTGTACATAGAACATAGGGTAAGCTACAGTTTATTTCTCTATCCAAATGAGGTCTTATCCAATGACAGGTTGAGTTTAAAATATTTGTCTCTACATGTTGTTTCACTCTTTCTCTTCTTCTTCCTCTTTGTTTATTCCTCCTCCACGTCTGCTGGATTTATTGTAGTTCTTCCTTGGAAACCAGGTAAAGTTGACTCGCGTGTTCGGTCCTTTGAAATCTGCTTCCTGGATCTCCACCAATGCAGTGGCCTCAATTCGACGCCACAAAAAATTGCTGCCATGGTGACGACGCATTTTAATGTTTGACCGATCAAATGTAGCACGACAGTGTTGGTGCGAATCATGGAAGTGGGTTTCATTGGGCATTGAGGTGTTTCTCTTAGTGTGATTTTGCAGATTTGGAAGACTGGTTTTGAGAATGACATCGATTTGGCAAACTGGAATGGGTTATAATGATAAGGGCTATAATACCCGATCCTATTGGCTTTGGACTGGGGAAATTGGTGAAATCATGCTGTACTGAGAGTAATTATAAATTAATCTTGGTCCCATATCTGTTTTGTGCTGTCTTGCCAACTCTATGGTCATTGTCACAATGACCATAAATTACCAAAGAGTTGACTAGATAGCACAAACAGAGCCAGGCTAATCAAAGATAATTCTGACTTGGTATTGCTTCATAGAGTTCTGCTTGCCGGGTGATGGAGCAATTTACCATAGTAACTCTCTGAAGTGTAAATGTCATTCTGCATGAAACAAAGTTGAGTATTAGGTCGAATTAAATATTTCAGAGATTACTATTTGAATACTTTTTGTTTTGTTTTTGATTGTTGGGTAAGCTGGGCTTTTGACAAATAGGTGATTTTAGTGGTAGTATCAGTGCATGGGTGTTGGAGTATAATTTGCATGGAGTGGCGTATACTTTTRCTCAGATTATTATGGGCTGCTGTGTATAATGGCTTTGGATTCTTAATCGTTATACTTTGTTACTGAATTCCTCTCTTTCTCCCACTTTTCATTTTCTTTCCTCTCCGTTGCCGTGTTAGTTTGGTGACTCGCAGCAGTTGCGGTTGGTGCGTATCCTGCGYAGTACGGTCATGGTGCGGGTCGGAGGGGGCTGGATGGCCCTGGACGAGTTCCTGGTCAAGAACGATCCCTGCAGAGGTGAGTTTATTTATGCACAGACACRCGCACGTACAAACAAATACTGAGTACATACAAAAAACAGAATGTATGTACACACACAAATACAGAGTACAAAATGCAAGCCACTGGATACACTGCGAGAGGGACAAAAGGTAAATATATGGTACAGCGGTCAACTGTTTAAACGAGACATAGTCGGACATATACAGTACATATAACCTTTCAGGTTTACAGTTTTCAGAGTTCTGTCTTTTCCAAAGCTGTCTACGGTCTGTCTGGTGTGCTCCTCAGAGCAATCYCTCKCTCTTTCTCTCTCCATCATCATCATCCCTTCTTTCCTCTTCATCCCTCTCTGGGAAAGTTCTTTGAGAAGACGGGCTTGAATCGTCTCCATCTCTCTCTCTCTCCCYCTGTTATGGTTCCTCTTTTTTTTCTCTGTTGGTGTCCCTTCTTTTTCCATCTCTTCACTCATCTCTCTCCCGTTCTCGTTCTTTTTCTCCACCTTTGTTTTCTGTACGTGCATTCCTTTCTCTTTCTCCTGCGACACGGTCCTTCTTTCAAAGTAGTGTTGCACGGTGCATGATCTTCAGTTCTCTCCCTTCTTCCCTCTCTCCCCTTCTCTCTCCTTCCAGTGCAACATCCTGGACTTAAGATCCTTCGCTCCGACTCCAGTAGCGCCATTTCATCTCGTATAGGTTGGGTTTCTCTCTCGCTCTCTTTCCCCCTTTTCTCCCTCCGCCTCTTCTCCGTTCCCTCACTCCCTCTTGGTTGTTTTTTGTTTTTGGGGGCTTTTTTGCTGTGCTTTGCTGACTGTGACACTGAACTAACGTTCCTACCCTTTCTGGCTACATGCTAATGCTAGCACAAGGAGATCCCCATCACAGGTTATAGGTCCAAGTCATTGACCTGTGTCTTTGTTTTGTTTTTAAAGTTGTTTTAGCCACTTGTCACTTTGGTCCCTGATGTGTCCACCTGCTCACCTCAACCTTGGGGACTTCACCTGTATTTTTTTATTCTCTTTACCACTGTCTTCTGTGTTCACCTCTGTGTTGAAGTGAGAGAGGGAAGCGTGTTGGTGTGTGTGTGTGTACGCAAGAGCGAATGCTAATTAGAAGGAATGCGTGTGTCTATGTATTTCCATCTCACCGTGAGCACGCCACTATTTCACGTTGTCTCTTGTGTCTCTCAGTGACGGTCACTCCTGGCTATTTCTGCTGCAGAGGTACCTACACTCCCTCTCTCTCCCATTGCTCCACTGTCCATCCCTCCATTTATCTCACTCTGTCCGTCCAACCATCCATCTAGCCATCCAGCTCAATCTCTCATTCTAGCCCTTGTGTTTGTGTCTGTTTAGGCATATGTATGTGTACACATGTCTTGTCTGTGTGCCAGTCCGCGTCATGCTTCCCACTCAAAAACAGGGTTTGGCCAGCCCTGGTCTTGGTGGCGATGGTTGCCATGTGGATCCAAAATGGCCGCATAGTTTGACGGGCCAGTCCCATAAAAAAACAGAGACTGTCTAAGACCTGGGTGTAGCCAGCCTGGGTTTCTAATAGCGCTTGAAGCGGCTCTTTAAATGTGATGGCGGGCGGGGACTGAATTAGAGGGTGCACCTGGCTCGCTGGGGGACCGTAATTACAGGGCGCGCACCCATTTATTATTGACTGGTCTTGCTGCTGTTGCTAGTGGMTGACTGAGGGGGCGTGTCCCGTCTTGGGTATAGCTACTGACCGCGGCTCCAGTGCCCTGCTGCTAATGCTAACTGCAGCTCTCTCATCCCTCTTTCTCTCTCTTTCTCCCTCTCTCTCTCACACACTGTGGCTGGCTTTTCTGGGCTTGAGTGTTGTGTGCTGGGGCTGCTGCACCATCTTGTCTAAGAATGCTTCTATGAGTGTCTATGGGAGGGGAGTCCCCATGTATCGGGGCTCCCCCAAGAGCACAACCAGGCATGCCTCACATATTTCGCACCGAACGCACGGTTTATGAATTAAGGGGAAAGACTAAAAGAGTGAACAGAGCGACTCCCTCAGTGAGAGAAGAGAGGCTGTGCTTTGGATGACAGACACACCTCTGTGCTGTATAACCATATAAACCAGTATGAAAATGTCTGMCCTCACTTACAGTAAGTCGCTCTGCTAAATGACTCAAATGTAAATATTGTTCTAATAGTACAAGTGTACTGTTAAAGTCCAATCTTGCTGAGCATCTTTCTATCAGTTTGCATAGACTGACCTCTGACCTCTGTGTGAGGATGCTTTGCCGCCTTCCTGTGCACCGCCACAAACACTACAGACTACACACTCACTCCCTCCTCCACTTAAAAGTAGCCCATCCGGAAGTGCACTTCACTGCCTCTGATTTCCAACCCTCCCCTCGCCCCACTCTACCTAGCACTGACTTGACCACACAGACTCTGAGAGCAGTGACTCGCCGGGGAAGCACGGACTCTCTGCCTCGCACTGTTCCTAGATACGTACTGCAGCCATAGTTGAGTAGACTTGACCATTTTTTTTGTCTTTCTCTCCTCTCTCTCGCTCTCTTTCTTTCTCTCCCCTTCTTCCCTCACTCCAGCCCGAGGCCGTACCAACCTGGAGCTGCGTGAGAAGTTCATCCTTCCGGAGGGTGCTTCCCACGGCCTGGCGGCGTTCCGCTCCCGAGGCCGGCGCTCCAAACCCGGCTCCCGCACGGCCTCGCCCACCCGCTCCTCCTCCTCGGCCTCGCACAGCGCACATAGCTGCGCATCCTTGCCCTCTGCTCCCGCCACCCCCACCGCCTCCTCTAGGGTAAGTGCCCTTAACCCCATTCTCCCCCATAGAAATACAATTACTAGAACGGGAAAAAGCTCCTCAGGCCATGACAAYTTAACAGAACCGGTGTACTCATCATGGGTAGACCCAATATGGTATTGTGTTCTATGGGAGCTACAGTGCATTCGGAAAGTATTCAGACCCCTTYACCTTTTCCACATTTTGTTACATCACAGCCTTATTCTAAAATTAATTATAGTTTTTTCCCCTCATCAATCTACACACAATACTCCATAATGACAAAGCAAAAACAGGTTTTTATAAATTTTTGCAAATGTAATATCACATTTATAATATCACAAGTATTCAGACCCTTTACTCAGTACTTTGTTGAAGCACCTTTGGCAGCGATTACAGCCTTGAGTCTTCTCGGGTATGACGCTACAAGCTTGGTACATCTGTATTTTGGGAGTTTCTCCCATTCTTCTGTGCAGATCCTCTCAAGTTCTGTCAGATTGGACGGGGAGCGTCGCTGCACAGCTATTTTCACGTCTCTCCAGAGATGTTCGATCGGGTTCAAGTCCAGACTCTGGCTGGGCTACTCAAGGACATTCAAAGACTTGTCCTGAAGCCACTCCTGTGTTGTCTTGGCTGTGTGCTTAGGGTCGTTGTCCTGTTGGAAAGTGAAACTTCGCCCCAGTCTCAGGTCCTGAGCGCTCTGGAGCAGGTTTTCATCAAGGATCTTCTCTGTACTTTGCTCTGTTCATCTTTCCCTCGATCCTGACTAGTCTCCCAGTCCCTGCTGCTGAAAAACAACCCCACAGCATGATGTTGCCACCACCATGCTTCACTCCAAGCGGTCTGTCATATGCCTTTTACTGAGKAGTGCCTTCCGTCTGGCCACTCTACCATAAAGGCCTGATGGGTGGAGTACTGCAGAGATGGTTRTCCTWCTGGAAGGTTCTCCCATCTCAAMAGTGGARCTCTGTCAGAGGAACCATCTTGTTCTTGGTCACCTYCCCGACCAAGRCCCTTCTCCCTCAATTGGTCAGTTTGGCCAGGCGGCCATCTCTAGGAMGAATCTTGGTAGTTCCAAACTTCTTCAATTTAAGAATGATGGAGACCGCTGTGTTCTTGGGGACCTTCAATGCTGCAGACATGTTTTAGTACCCTTCCCCAGATCTGCTCTTGACCAACCTCTCTCTGAGCTCTACGGACAATTCCTTCGACCTCATGGCTTGGTTATTGCTCTAACATGCACTGTCAACTGTGGGACCTTATATAGACAGGTGTGTGMCTTTCCAAATCATGTCCAATCAATTGAATTTACCACAGGTGAACTCCAATCAAGTTGTAGAAACATCTATCTCAAGGATGATCAATGGAAGCAGGATGCACCTGAGCTCAATTACGAGTCTCAAAGCACAGGGTCTGAATAATTATGTAAATAAGTTATTTCTGTTTTCACCTTGTCATTATCGGGTATTGTGTGTAGATTGATAARGAAAATGTTTTATTTAATCAATTTTAGAAYAAGGCTGTAACCAAGCAAAATGTGGGGAAGGGGTCTGAATAATTTCCGAATGCACTGTAGGCGATCGAACTATATCGCCCCTAAATTTCCCTGCTTCTCTTCACGTCATGTGACTCTTACCATGTTAGTTACAGTAGGACTCTTGTCACAACGTACATTTGTGTCTTTAATATAGGCTGAGCAATTCCACAAGCTACTTTAATCGCCCTGGGAAAGGAAAGTGAACATGGTGTCTCTRAGTGTTCCCAATGGAAACCGAGACTAAAATGGAACCTGCAAGCGCACACWACACACATGCACAACACACACACTACAATGCATGTTCACAAACTACAGTCAGTCATTGTCACATACAGTATCAGTCACGTGTCAGAGTCTTTGTTGTCACCAGGTCTTGTTGGGCGATCTCGGTGGCCCATCTCTCACCCACTTTCTCACAATGGTTGTTGTCACATTGATTCTTCATTGTAATTAATGTGTCATCTCTGTGTGTCTATTAGTCATAGGGGGATGAGTTTTGATAATCTAAGTTCAGATGAAACACACCTCTCCGGCCTTTCTCTTATATGCCACTGAATCCTAAGTGTGATACCTCTAGTCATATGTTCAATCAGTCAGGTTACTGTAGTCTAGGTCACACACACACACACACACACACACACACACACACACACACACACAGTGGGAAGAAAAAGTATGTGAGCCCTTTACAACTACCTGGATTTCTGCATAAATTGGTCCTAAAATTTGATCTGATCTTCATCTAAGTCACAATAATAGACAAACACAGCTGCCTTAATCTAATAACACTCCAACAATTATACGTGTTTATGTCTTTATTGAACACACCGTGTAAATATCACAGTGAAGGTGGGAAAGTATGTGAACCCTTGGATTTAATAACTGGTTGACCCTCCTTTGCAGCAATAACCTCAACCAAATGTTTTCTGTAGTTGCGCGATCAGACTCTGCACAACGGTCAGGAGGAATTTTGGACCCATTCCTTCTTTGCAAAACTGTTCAGTTCCACAATTATTGTGGATGTCTGGTGTGAACTGCTCTCTGAGGTCCTGCCATAGCGCATCTCAAATCGGGTTGAGGTCAGGACTGACTAGGCCACTACAGAGGGTATTTTCTTCTGTTGAAGCCATTCTGTTATTGATATACTTCTGTCTTTTAGGTCGTTGTCCTGTTGCATCACCCAACTTCTGGGAGCTTCAATTGGCAGACAGATCGCCTTACATTCTCCTGCAAAATGTCTTGATAAAACTTGGGAATTCATTTTTCCATCGATGATAGCAAGCTGTCCAGGCCCTGAGGCAGCAAAGCAGCCCCCAAACCATGATGCTCCCTCCACCATAGTTTTACAGTTGGGATGAGGTTTTGATGTTGGTGTTCTGTGGCCTTTTTTTTCTCCACACATAGTGTTGTGTGTTCCTTCCAAACAAACTCAACTGTAGTTTCATCTGTCCACAGAATATTTTGCCAGTAGCGCTGTGGAACATCAAGGTGCACTTTTTCGAACTTCAGACATGCAGCAATGTTTTTTTTGGACAGCATGGCTTCTTCCGCTGTGTACTCCCATGAACACCATTCTTGTTAGTGTTTTACGTATCGTAGCCTTGTCAACAGAGATAGCATCTTCCAGATATTTCTGTAAGTCTTAGCTGACCTTATAGGATTCTTCTTAACCTCATTGAGTATTCTGCGCGCTGTGCTCTTGCAGTCATCTTTCCCCATACGGCCACTCCTAGGAGCGTAGCAACAGTGCTGAAAATTTCTCAATTTCAAGACCCCAATTTGCTACCGTGACTGACTTTTAGAGATACAATTGAACCCTTTCCAGCTTTATGCAAGTCACACCATTTCTAATCTTTAGGTCTTCTGAGATCTCTTTTGGTTGAGGTCAGGCAATGCTTCTTGTGAATAGCAAACTAAAAAATTTTGAGTTTTTTTATAGGGCAAGCAGCTCTAACCAACATCTCCAATCTCATTTCATTGATTCGACTCCAGTTAGCTGACTCCGGACTCCGATTAGCTTTTGAGAAGTCATTAGCCTCGGGGTTCACATATTTTTCAACCTACACTGTGAATGTTTAAATGATGTATTCAAAATAGACCAAGAGAAATACAGTTTGTGTGTTATTAGTTTAAGCAACACATGTGTCTATTGTTGTGACTTAGATGAAGATCAGATCAAAATCAAATTGTATGTCAAATTTATGCGGAAATCCACTTTTTCTTCCCACTGTACATGCATACATACTGTACCAGTCAAAAGTTTGGACGCACCTACTCATTCAAGGGTTTTTCTTTATTTTTACTATTTTCTACATTGTAGAATAATAGTGAAGACATCAAAACTATGAAATAACACGTAGGGAATCATGTAATAACCAAAAAAGTGTCAAAATATATTTTTGATTCTTTAGAGTAGCCACCCTTTGCCTCGATGACAGCTTTACACACTCTTGGCATTCTCTCAACCAGCTTCACCTGGAATGCTTTTCCAACAGTCTTGAAGGAGTTCCCACATATGCTGAGCACTTGTTGGCTGCTTTTCCTTCACTCTGCGGTCCAACTCATCCCAAACCATCTCAATTGGGTTGAGATCGGGTGATTGTGGAGGCCAGGTCATCTGATGCAGCACTCCATCACTCTTCTTCTTGGTCAAATATAGCCTTTTACACAGCCTGGAGGTGTGTTTTTGGTCGTTGTGCTGTTGAAAAACAAATGATTAGTCCCACTAAGTGCAAACCAGATGGGATGGCTTCAGAATGCTGTGGTAGCCATGCTGGTTAAGTGTGCCTTGAATTCTAAATAAATCACTGACAGTGTCACCAGCAAAGCACCATCACACCACCTCCTCCATGCTTCATGGTGGGAACGACACATGCGGAGATCATCTGTTTACCTACTCTGCGTCTCACAAAGACACAGCGGTTGTAACCAAAAATCTCAAATTTGGACTTATCAGACCAAAGGACAGATGTCCACCCGTCTAATGTTCATTGCTCGTGTTTCTTGGCCCAAGCAAGTCTTATTGGTGTCCTTTAGTAGTGGTTTCTTTGCAGCAATTCAACCATGAAGGCGTGATTCACACAGTCTCCTTTGAACAGTTGATGTTGAGATATTTGTGTTACTTGAACTCTGTAACGCATTTATTTGAGCTGCAATTTCTGAGGCTGGTAACTAATGAACTTATCCTCTGCAGCAGAGGTAACTCTGGGTCTTCCATTCCTGTGGCGGTCCTCATGAGAGCCAGTTTCATCATAGCGCTTGATGGTTTTTGCGACTGCACTTGAAGAAACGTTCAAAGTTCTTGACGTTTTCCGTATTGACTGACCTTCATGTCTTAACATAATGATGGACTGTCATTTCTCTTTACTTATTTGAGCTGTTCTTGCTATTATATGGACTTGGTCTTTTACCAAATAGGGCTGTCTTCTGTATACAACCCCTACCTTGTCACAACACAACTGATTGGCTCAAACGCATTAAGAAGGAAAGAAATTCCACAAATTAACTTTTAACAAGGCATACCTGTTAATTGAAATGCATTCCAGGTGACTACCTCATGAAGCTGGTTGAGAGAATGCCAAAATTGTGCAAAGCTGTCAAGGCAAAGGGTGTATACTTTGAAGAATCTCAAATGTAAAAAATATTTTGATTTGTTTAACACTTCTTTGGTTACCTCATGATTCCCTACGTGTTATTTCATAGTTTTGACGTCTTACCTATTATTCTACAATGTAGAAAATAGTAAAAATTAAGAAAAACCCTTGAGTGAGTGAGTAGGTGTGTCCAAACTTTTAACTGCTACTGTATATAAGCATATATATTCAACTCTAATTAGTGTAGCAGTCCAGCCAAGGTGCAGCCAGTCTTGGAGGACAAAGCATGAAGCTATATTACCAGAATACCGATAATCATCTGTTTTGTGGTCACTGATCATTGGTTGTGTAGTCTCTGTTAGTCGTGTGATTTTTGTATCGTGTATGTGTGTCTGTGTTGAAATGGGAATTCCCCTGTTTCTGCATGTCAACAGCGATCACCTACGTCCTTAACTGTGAGATTTTTATTTGTTCTTTGTTTTTGTATTTTTCTTTTGTCTCCTAAATCCCTCCATCCACCCCCTGCTAACCTCGCTTGAAAAATGTACTCCCTCCACTGTTTTTCGTTCTGCGTTTTTAAATCCATCCGCTGTCGCACCAAAAACACACTGCCCTACACCACCTGCCTCCCCTCCTTCCCCTTTCTCCCTTTCCCTATTTTCCTTTGCTCTACTTTCCTGCTTCTCCTCCTTTTTTTTTATTCCCCTTGGCTGCCTTCTTCCCTCCCTCCTTCCCTTTGCTGATGCCAGTCCTCAAACTCGCGTGGCTATGCCAAGCCCTGGCTGGCACACAGTAAAACTCCAACACCAACCAAGTGCCAGTCCTGCCCAGACCACGACCACACCACCCCTGGGCATGAGGTAACACACTGACTCCTCCCGCCACCCCTCCCAAGCCCCAGTGAACTAATAACGCACTAACGCACACACACAACCACTCACTCACGGGTGGCCATACACACTGCGTAGTGCACACTGTGCAATGGGACCATGAGGATATAGGTGGCATTGAAATTCAGCCTTTAGACTGAATATATTTGCATCATATCTTGTTTTCATGTTTTTGTTCAATATCCAGTCTAAATTATCATTCGGTGCATTGTCACAATATTTTAGCCCCCCGGCAGGAAGTGGCTGGTGGTAGGTCAATAGGAATAGATTCAAAGTGATGTTCTCTTAAAGGAGAAGTAGCGAGAAATTAATCGTTATTAGCTAACTCTATATACGTTGTGTTGAACTGGTAGTTCTAGGGATTTAGTTTGGTAGACTGATGATCATTTTGCAAATGGTGTCTCTGTTGTATTATGCTAGTATGGGATGGTGCTTGACACCAGTACCAGCTCCTTTAGTCAAAGGTAGATGCAGCAAAATGACATCATCATACACAACAGGGCAACATCCTGCTTACGAACATCAACAACATTCGAATTCACTATTGACTTCCAAATGTCGACATGCCTCAAGACTCAAATTGGGACGAGCCAATAGTGTGGCAGCTTTGGCAGATTTCTACTCTGTTTGGTTGATGTGTGTAATCAATCAAGTTTATTTTATATAGCCCTTCGTACATCAGCTAATATCTCGAAGTGCTGTACAGAAACCCAGCCTAAAACCCCAAACAGCAAGCAATGCAGGTGTAGAAGCACGGTGGCTAGGAAAAACTCCCTAGAAAGGATGAGGAAGTAATGAGGAAGTCGTCCTGTTGTGTATGATGATGTCATGTTGTAGAGTCTACCTTTTTAAAGGCCCAGTGCAGTCAAAAATGTGATTTCCTGTGTTTTATATATATTTCCACACTKTGGTTGGAAAACTGTTAAATTGTGAAAATTATGATAATGCCCTTTTAGWGTAAGAGTTGTTTGAAAAGACTGCCTCTTTTGGCCTTCCATGGCGACAGCTCCATGCGSTAAATGAGTTAGACCAATAAGAGAGTTSCAAACCTCTATGCCAATAACAGCTCATTTTTCAGTTATCCCTCCCCATTCCCAGACAGTCCTAGCAAAATACTAGCTGAGAAAGTACTCTTTGCCAAGAAGCTMTTTTTGTTTCTTTTTGACCATTTTCATTGAAAACAATCACAGTAAGGWACTTAATTGTTACCCAGAAATATTTATATATTGAGATAAAAACAGCTGCATTGGACCTTTTTTAATGTATTCAGTGCCACAGTTTGCCACTGCCTGACATTCCCTGTGTCTGATATATATATATAGGGAGCAGCGTCGGGGTCCAAGCTGAAGAGGCCCACCTTCCACTCCAGCCGAGGGTCTCTGACTGGAGAGAATGGAGGAGCTACACCCATTTCTACTAAACCTGGACGTACCGGTAAGAACAAAGTCCACATTTTTCATACCAGTTTTGATTCCTATTTTCAGTCCTCTATTATTGTTCTCTTGGAACATATGATTCCCATAATTAAAATGAGACTAAATATATATATTTTTTGCTCTATTCTTCTCTTTCTATCCCTCATTACCTACACGTAACCTCCTCCTTCCTCCCTGTTTCCTCCCTCTCTCTTCTTCTTCTTCTCCTCTCAGACCCCAAGCGTACCCCATCGGGTGCCAGTGGTCCGGTCAGCCGGGCGGGCAGCCGAGCGGGCAGCAGGGCAAGCAGCCGGCGGGGCAGTGACGCTTCGGATGCCTCTGAGCTCCTGGAGACTCGCTCGGCCTGCTCGGACGCCTCGGACACCCCCCGGCGCCCAGGAGCGGCCAAGCCCTCCAAGATCCCTACCATCTCCAAGAAGGCCCCAAGCCCCAAGACACCCGCTTCTGGGAAGAAATAGTGAAGGAGATGTCAAAAAGACGTCATAAAAATGTCATACAGCCAACCATAGAGTCGTCAACATAACAGCGTCATACATCTAACTATCGGGCTGGTTTGACTCCAAGGGCTTCCCCAGCCCCCCAAAACACCAGCCATGTTGAAATAGGGAAGATGTCCAGACTATAGAATTAGATCAAGTAGAAMGCACCATCTCCTTTTCAAAGAGACGCTCTATAGTGAACAGACTACTGGCGGCCATATTGGGTGTCACATTTGATCCAAACGTCCATCCATAGGGCTTGCATGGGATTCATGCACCAAGACTACTGTATGAAGGGCAGGGAGAGAGAGGGATAGATAGGGGAAGATATCTCTCTTTTCCTCCCTCGTTCACACACTCGAAATCAAACTCACTGGGGGTGTCGGGTTCGTGCACTTAGACGGAACAGAACTTTCCCCTTTTAAAACCCAGATCCCAGWTTGCCTTCCAGTCTCCTGTGTGCTCTSTCTCGTAACGGGATTGTGCTAGACTGTTGTAGAGAAAGCCACAGCAATTTGAACCGACAACCAACCAACATAATGCTGCCTTACTGTGTTACACATTTCTGTCCTGTTACCTAATCTGAGTTCCAGAGAACGTTAGGTAGAGCCTTGTAACTACTTTGTGTATGTACACACTGACACGCACAGAACTGAAGTACACACACACACATTGAGGGGAGAGATTAAATGACTCAGAACTTCCTGGAGAATGGCATTCAAAAGAACTGGATTGTGGGTATTGTGGACATTTTTTTTCTCACCATGAGTTCAACTGAAAATATGCAATGATTGCTGTCTTGTTTTTTTTCCTCCCCTGGACTGGGAAGTGAAGCGGAATGACACTTCAGCATGTCTGTGGGTCGGGAACATCTAGACTAGCGTGAATCTACTGTTCAGTGTCTGGGCGGCGCCACTCTGACCACTTCCTGCACTGAGCTAACTGCCTAAACCTCAAGCCCAGGAGACCGTGGAAGTGGCGGGAAACACATTGCAATGTCTTCACAAACCACTGCAACATTGGAAGTGTGTTTAAAGGTKTGAGTGTGTGTTTGATGGAATGGAGGGTTTCTCATGTTGTCCTATAATACTGTATGAAACCTCTGTGTCTGAGAAGAAAAGCACTATTTCTTGGTGGGACCCCACTAACAGCAAAAACATGACAGTGTGAAACAATGTAGTGGATTGTAAGGACACACAATTTAAGCGACTATAATTCTACGATTAGAGATTGAAGACCAGCACACACTGACGGTGTATCGCTACGGTGTATCGCTGTAATTCCACATTGCCCCTCCCCCTACGTTGCCGCTGGAAACCCCATAGCCGCAAACACACATCWTTGTATACGTGTGTCAACGTGTTACAGGAATCAAAGGTCATCGACTTGTGTCACCGTATGCAAAGATTTCATTTGTGAATGTCTTTCATTCTGGTTAATTTATAATCCTGTTGTATTTGTTTTTAGTTTTGCTTTTGTAGTTTAAGAAAACATTTATATTTATTTTTCAGTTCTGTATCATCACCTTGGAGAATGATTAGTATTAATATAATGAAATCATGATCTTTTGTACCAAGGAAAATGTCTGCTCCTCTCTTCAACGTTGTATGTTATTACTTCTTAACTTTACTCAACTAGGAAGCTGACTTGATTTCCATGGCAGCCTTTTTTGCTAATGACTACAACTCCCTGAACATGACCAAAGGGGGTTGCCTTTATTGTGTTGACAAAAGAACTACAAATATGGATGACAGGGAACCGAACCCCCAGTGTCCCTCCTTACAGGCGTTTGAATTGTCATGTCTTTGATGGCTGCAAATGTGCTCCCCTATTTCTTAATGTGAGAGCTAAAGTATATGAAAACTTAATGATCGCAAATGTCATCTTGAGGTGATTTTATTTATTTATTGTCTCTTTGGGGGTGGGGATCCGGGGACGCCAACGAGGAACCCACCTTCTGATGCGGTGTTATTCTCTGTGATGAAGAGAAAATATGTCGGTGGGAGGGGGGGTTAGAAGTCAATTGTGTAAAATAAAAAAGCTAAGATTATAAACCATTTTTGTTCTCTTTTTGTATTAAAAATATGCTTGCAGTAAAAAAAAATGTCATTTGTCATTGTGTATTGATTTTTTTTATTTCATTCGGGGGCAAAAGTGTGTTTACGTACAGTGCCTTCAGAAAGTATTCACACCCCTTGACTTTTTTCTAAATTTTGATTTAAATTTTGATTTTGTGTCAMTGGCCTACACACAATAMCCATATTGTCAAAGTGGAATTATGTTTTTAGAAATGTTTACAAATGAAAAGCTGAAATGTCTTCAGTCAATAAGTATTCAACCCCTTTCTTACAAGCCTAAGCAAGTTCAGGAGTAAAAATGTGCCTAAACAAGTCSCATAATAAGTTGCATGGACTCATTCTGTGTGCAATAATAGTGTTGAACATGATTTTTGAATGACTCGTCTCTGTACCCCACACATACAATTATCTTTAATGTCCCTCAGTCGAGCAGTGAATTTCAAACATTCAACCACAAACACCAGGGATGTTTTCCAATKCCAGCAAAGAAGGGCACTGATTTGTAGGGTAAAAATAAGAAAAGCATACTTTGAATATCCCTTTGAGCATGGTGAAGTAATTAATTACACGTTGGATAGTGTATCAATAAACCCAGTCACTACAAAGATACAGGTGTCCTTCCTAACTCAGTTGCCGGAGAGAAAGGAAACCGCTCAGGGATTTCACCAATGGTGAATTTAAAACATAGTTTAATAGCTGTGATAGGAGARAACTGAGGATGGATCAACAACATTGTAGTTACTCCACAATACTAACCTAAATGACAGAGTGAMAAGAAGGAAGCCTGTACAGAATATTTCAAAACATGCATCCTGTTTAACTTTACACTAAGTGTACAAAACATTTAAGAACACTGTCCTAATATTGAGTTGCACCCCCCCAACACAGGGATGTTGACTCCAATGCCTCCCACACTTGTGTCATGTTGGCTGGATGTCCTTTGGGTGGTGGACTATTCTTGATACACGTGGGAAACTGTTGARTGTGAAAMCCCAGCAGTGTTGCAGTTCTTGACACAAACCGCTGTGCCTGGCGCCTACTACCATACCCCGTTCAAAGGCAYTTAAATATTTTGTCTTGTCCATTCACCTTCTGAATAGCACACACTCAATTGTCTCCAGGCTTAAAAGTCCTTATTTAACCTGTCTCCTCCCCTTCATCTACACCAGGGCTTTCCAACAATATTTCCTGAGTACTAACCTCCTGTAGGTTTTCGCTCCAACCCCAGTTTGAAACTTCCATGAATTAGTTTATCAACCAGGTAATTATTAGAATCAGGTGTGCAAGATTAGGGTTTGGAGCAAAAACCTACAGGATGGTTAGCTCTAAAGGAAGGGGGTTGGAGAACCATGCTCTACACTGATTGGAGTGGATTTAACAATTTACATTAAAAAAGCCTTGTTCACATTGGCAGTTTGAAGTGACTGAAATCCAATTTTTGTTGCGTATCCGATTGGAATCTGTTCTTTTTCCTGCAGTTTGAACAGCCAAAAATCAAATGGAATCGGATATTTCAAGCCACATTTAAAACCATCTTCGTAGGTGGTTTGAAGTAGGAAACAATCAGATTCCTGGCAATGCGACTTGATTGGTCATCTGATTTATTTTGTCCTGACTGTTAATTGTTTACAAACCAATGAGGGAATGTGCTAGAAAGCTAAACAGCTACCTGGCTAGCTAGTTGACTGTGTTGGCTAGCTAGTTGACTGCGGTGGCTAGCTAGTTGACTGCGGTAGCTAGCTAGTTGACTGCGGTGGCTAGCTAGTTGACTGCGGTGGCTAGCTAGTTGACTGCGGTAGCTAGCTAGTTGACTGCGGTGGCTAGCTAGTTGACTGCAGTGGCTTGCCAAAAGGACTTGTGTTTGAAAGTTATATCATCTTATCCTTTGAGCTTTAAAAGGTTTCTTACACTATGATTAGAAACATTCAAAGCAACTGGGAAATGTCCATGACCGGACCTTAGCTTGTACATAACTTCTGAGTGATAGAACCACGAGCACCAACAGCAATCAGCCTACACCACTGCACACACACACCCGTCGTTACTTTGACAACTAGCATAGCCATGTCAGCAAATTACTGCTGTCTGAACACACACGCACCCGATTTGGTCACTTGTAACTTGCTGTTTGGACAGTCAGTATTCCAAAACGAATTTGAAAAACCAAACTGATTGGAGCATTAAGGTCTGCAATGTGATCAAGGCTGGTCACCTGGTCAGTCTTATATCATGGAAAGAGCAGGTGTCCTTCATGTTTTGTACACTCAGTGTATGTCCTGAATACAAAGCGTTATGTTTGGGATAAATCCAACACATCACTGAGTACCACAATTCATATTTTCAAGCATGATGGTGCTGCATCATGTATGGGTATGCTTGTCATCAAAAGATTAGGATGTTTTTAGGATTTAAATCTATGGAATAAAAAACCTGGTTCACAAATTCAACTTTCAGGGGACAATAACCTCGAACACAAGGCCAAATATACACTGCAGTTTCTACCAAGACGTCATTGAATGTTCCTGAGTGGTCTAGTTGCGGCTTGACTTAAATTGACTTAAAAAACATCTATGGCAAGACTTGAAAAATGGCGGTCTAGCAAGGATCAACAACCAACTGACAGAGCTTAAAGAATTTTTAAAAGACTATTGTGCAATATTGTACAATCCAGGTGTGAAAAGCTCTTAGACTTACCCAGAAAGACTCACAGCTGTAATCGCTCTGCAAAGGTGATTACAACATGCATTGACTCGGGGTTGAATCCTTATGTAATCAACATATGTTCGTGTTTCCACTTTGAGACTATTTGTGTTAGACCTTGGTTTAGATCCATTTAATCCCACTTTGTAACACAAATTGTGGAAAAAGTCTAGGGTTAGAATACTTTCTGCAGGCACTGTGTTACATGCAATGTTCACATGCATGGTTCCATGCGCGTGCTTGTGCCGTGTCTCCATGCCTACGTGTGTGTCTGAAGAGAGTATAGACCACAAGGTCTCTCCTGCACACCGGAAATGGCTTGGTAATTAGGTTAGGGTACCATTATCCTCTCCAGAGATAAGGACACACCCTGTAGTAGGATCTTCAAGGAGAGGGAGGGTGGTCTCTGTGGTCATGGATGGTGTTTCTCTACTGCTTATTCTATATTGTGAAGACGTAGCTCAGGTCTATCTCATTCTCTGCTTCCGCAGTAGCTAAGTGTAAGACTTGAGTTGCTTGGTTTCTGTGTGCGTGCTTGCGTGGGAGAATCACCTTGGTTTTGTTTATGGTGGGCAGCGGTATTTCTGTGTTTACATGGCCCTTTCCAAACCCTTCCCACATCCTCATCTATCCTCCCGTTCTGTCCTCACTACCTATCCTCACTCCGACAGCAAACTGACGGACTCCCTCTTATCATTCTCTCATCCTTGCCATCCCTTCATCCCTCTCTCCGGCCCTAAAATCCCTCAACACTGGAGAAAGAAAAACAAAAATACCACAGAAAATACCATTCATGGCACTTCTGACTCCCTGGCTTAAGAAAAAAATGTTGGTCGGTTTGGTTTGGTCAGTTAGTATTCGTGCCGTTCAAAGTGGCCACAGTCCCAGGGTGCTTTGAAGTCCAACATACACAAGCTGGCATGGAGCTGACCCTCACTACTATATTTGAATTTGTTGTAATTTCTTCCCTCAAATGCCTTGCTAGCGCACCACACACAGTATTGCAGTCAAACTGGAATGTGGTAAAGACAACTCGCAATCTGTTTAACAGGAAATGAAAAACGTATAAAATACCTTAAAACAACATTTCATGGGGTACATGTTTTGACAGCCTTAAGCTACAGCAGTCTACCTTTTTCTGTTTTTAGTATTCGGTTTAAAGATACGGTTACAATTGCTAATCAAGTGTTCTTCTGGCAGGTTTTGGCAGGTCATTCACTCCTTGTGGTTCCCCAGGATTCCAAACCACAGCTAAAACACTCAGCTGCGATGTCAGAGGTTCGCCCGATGCTTGAATGTTAGTGTTGGGATAGCGTGTCCAGTAAACCAAGTTTAGAGATATATATTTTTTTCTTCTTAAATCTCATCAAATATATTCAGTGTGTGTATTTTTCATCACACTGAAGGGATTCCATGATATTTTCCCATGAAAGGTAAGTGATCATGAGAAGATAAAGGGGAGGGAGATTTTAGAAGACCCAACGCGAGGAAGAGAGTTGGGAGAGGATGTGGGGGAGAGAGAAGGGAGGAGGCTGTATGGGACACTCCCTCTTGGTGATGGACAACTCAAGCAGTGTGAAGCGCCCTTACATGAGGTAAACTCTCAAAAGGCACATTACAGTACGCTGACAGGCATACTGGCATTGTTCTCCACTTGAAACAGGTGGTTTAGGGGATTTTTCGGGGAAATACGAAAGGATAATACAAAAGCAAGGAATAAAAGACAAATTGCTGAACGTGCCAAGGATTTTAAGTAGGAGCTACACAAAGTTTGAGGAAGACATCTGGAAACATCTGGAGTTTGACACAAGTGGGACAAACAAACAAACAAAGAATGTTTGATGGATAAAAAGTACCCCAGAATTGTGGATTAAAGAATGAAAGATTGAGAGGTGGACTGCAGATCATTTTCCCACTGAGGATCTTGTTCCTTGCGTGGGATCAGGTTGTTGTTTGCCAGCCGACTTTGAAGCACGGCAGGTGTGGTGTTTTTTTTCCTCATCCTTCTGAAAACAGGTCTGATTGTTTGGTTCTCTTCTCAAATTCAATGACTACCAATCCTGCCCATTTAACTTAACCACTTTCAACCTCCTTCAAATGTACTTCTTTAAAGGGAGCCATTTCTAAGACCAACGTCGTTTGTTTTCATCAGAACATAAAAAAAAGTTGTAATTATACCCTTGCTTTTCATTTTTGTTTTCTGTGTGGTCGAAGAAAAAGACGAGCAGTGGTTGGGACATTAAAGTAGTAGAAAAGGGCAGAGGAAGGAGAAGAGGAGATAAACAGAAGGAATTAAAGAAAGTAAACATCTCTGTGTCTACCGTTGAACTAAACAGCTCCCGTCACAAATCACAGAGGTGCATTTTGTTAGTGACGGATACTTGTAAGACAGTTTGGCATACACAGACAGACGGGACATGCAAATTGTCTGAGACATACAGTAACAGTCCCTCTGTGGTGTGTGTATGTGCACTTTGGTGTGCATTGCATAGTACTATCTGCTCTTTTGTGGATTGAAGGTCAAGAGAACATAGACCAACCGAAGACTTGTAAGTTAGAAATAAAAGAAATATAAAAGCACCCGGGTAGAGCTCTTCCACTATGTCAGCGGACACCTTGAAAGATCTCTCTCCAAACCACAGAGAGCTTGGACAGACCGGACGCCTCCAGAATGTACATCTACACCCACGCCTGCCCATGCACAGGAAGAAGAAGCATCCGTGACAACAACAACAGCACCTACAGACACCCTCTCCAACTCCCGCTCTTCCCTGTGGCTCTCATCCTCGTCCCCTTGCTGCTGCTGTCTCTGGGGCCACAAGCCCAAGGAGTCGTCCACTCCAGCTTCCGCCGCCTCAGCAGCCGAGAGAAGAAAGAGATGCAGAGGGAGATCCTGTCGCATGCCTGGTCTACCGGGTCGGCCCAGACCCCATCCTCCCCTCCGACCGCCCTCCTCAGCCCCCCTCTTCATGCTGGACCTGTACCACGCTGTGTCGGCCGAGGGGGATGAGGGAAATGGAATAGGGAATGAGGTAGGGGGACTGGGGTTCGGCGGTCTGGACGGGTTGACGGGCCACGTCAGCCATGCCGCACTGCCCACTCTCAGCACACACACGCCGCCGCTGGGGACGGTGGTCAGCGAGGCCGATACGGTCATGAGCTTCGTTAATCTGGGTGAGCTACTGACCGTTGATACACCTGTAATTTTACATTTCTGTGTTTTAATTGGTTATTACTTTCTGTCTCGTTATCCAATTAGTTGGGAGGTTTTTTTTTGTTCAGCCAATGGTCTCCCAGTAGTTATTTCAAAATAGAGGCCCCAGGGCCTGATCTGGCCCAAAACTTATCCTGTGATCTTTTACATGTCTTGCAAAGAGCCAATAAAACTGAAAAAGGTCATCTAGCTCGAATTTTCAATGAGAAACTACGCCAACCTGGCAACCTTATGCAGTGTTGAACCAGTTCACCTCTCAGGGACAGACTTGTTATCACATGAGATACTTTTCCTGTGCTGCACCAGCCCAGACAGTAGACCAACTGATGCTTATCTGAAATGGCATAAAAATTAAACATCCTTTTCCCAATTGTTTCCTTCTGCTATCTCTCCTGGAATGAGATCAGAAACCTTGTTACCGTGGGGAAACGTGATTTCGTGTTATTTCTCTTCACTACTTTCATAGACATTTTGCGTATTGCTTGAACACTTAATATGCTAGTTTCTCTTCGTATTTCTACAGTATTTGGACGTACATATTAATGTTTATTACTGCACCATATATGACTGTTTTTGTTATATATTTGTGTAATTACAGTGGCTTGTGAAAGTATTCACCCCTTTGGCATTTTTCCTATTTTGTTGCCTTGCAACCTAGAATTAAAATTGATTTTTGGGGGGTTTGTATCATTTGATTTACACAACATGCCTACCACTTTGAAGATGCAAAAATATTTTTTCTTGTGAAACAAACAAGAAATAAGACAAAAAAAATGAAAATCTTAAGCGTGCATAACTATTCACTCCCCCAAAGTCAATACTTTGTAGAGCCACCTTTTGCAGCAATTACAGCTGCAAGTCTCTTGGGGTTTGTCTCTATAAGCTTGGCACATCTAGCCACTGGGCTTTTTGCCCATTCTTCAAGGCAAAACTGCTCCAGCTCCGTCAAATTGGATGGGTTCCACTGGTGTAGTAATCGTTAAGTCAAACCACAGATTCTCAATTGAATTGAGGTCTGGGCTTTGACTAGGCCATTCCAAGACATTTAAATGTCTTAAACCACTCGAGTGTTGCTTTAGCAGTAGGCTTAGGGTCATTGTCCTGCTGGAAGGTGAACCTCTGTCCCAGTCTCAAATCTCCGGAAGACTGAAACAGGTTTCGCTCAAGAATTTCCCTGTATTTAGCGCCATCCAACATTCCTTCAATTCTGACCAGTTTCCCAGTCCCTGCCAATGATAAACATCCCCACAGCATGATGCTGCCACCACCATACTTCATTGTGGGGATGGTGTTCTCGGGGTGATGAGAAGTGCTGGGTTTGCACCAGACATAGCGTTTTCCTTGATGACCAAAAAGCTMAATTTTAGTCTCATCTGACCAGAGTACCTTCTTTCATATGTTTGGGGAGTCTCCCACATGCCTTTTGGCAAACACCAAACATGTGTGCTTATTTTTTTCTTTAAGCAATGGCTTTTTCTGGCCACTCTTCCATAAAGCCCAGCTCTGTGGAGTGTACGGCTTAAAGTGGTACTGTGGACAGATGCTCCAATCTCCGCTGTGGAGCTTTGCAACTCCTTCGGGGTTATCTTTGCCTCTCTGATTAATGCCCTCCTTGCCTGGTCCGTGAGTTTTGGTGGGCGGCCCTCTCTTGGCAGGTTTGTTGTGGTGCCATATTCTTTAAAGTTTTAATAATGGATTTAATATTGCTCCGTGGGATGTTCAAAGTTTCAATTTTTTTTATAACCCAACCCTGATCTGTACTTCYCYACAACTTTGTCCCTGACCTGTTTGGAGAGATCCTGCCGCTTGCTTGGTGGTGTTGCAGAATCTGGGGCCTTTCACAAAAAGCGTATATATACTGAGATCATGTGACAGACCATGTGACACTTAGATTGTACACAGGTGGACTTTATTTAACTAATTATGTGACTTCTGAAGGTAATTGGTTGCACCAGATCTTATTTAGGAGCTTCATAGCGAAGAGCACGCACCACTTTTCCGTTTAAAACAAAATATATATATAATTCTTTTTTGAAACAAGTAATTTTTTTCATTTCACTTCACCAATTTGGACAATTTTGTGTATGTCCATTACCTGAAATMCAAATAAAAATCWATTTCAATTACAGGTTGTAATGCAACAAARTAGGAAAATGCCAAGGKAGATGAATACTTTTGCAAGGCACTGTACATGCCTTTCAGTTAATGTTTCATTTGATCTTATTTTGACAATGTCTGGTGTGATGCCTTGAACCACCATTTTAAGACCATTTAACTAATCTAGACAGTTTCTCAATTATAGCCCCTGTCAATTGGAATCACCCATCACACACACACCCTATCAATCCGAACCAGTCAAGGCCATGCAACCCGCTCAAGACCGTGCGTAGGGGACACAGCTGTAAGGAATTACAGGCCCCACTGACACACACACACAAACGGAGAAACGGGCTCAGAATACTGCAGGAGAACGCTCTAAAAATACTGCCCAACCTGTAGTTAGTGGTGTGTGTGTTGAGCAGCTGCTGTTGAAGGCCCTTAGTGTCTCTAATTACTGTATACTACAGAGACCGACCAGGGTTGTTACTCTGCTTTGCAGGGCTCCCTGTGGAGGACGTGTGTGTGTGTGAGAGAGAGAGTGCGTGTGAGAGCATAGCGTGTCTTCAAGTATGTGTGTGTTCATGTACGTAGTCTCGCTTGAGACACTGCGGCTGTGGTGAGTGACCAGCGTTTGCGTGTCCATCCCTATATTTCTCAGTCTTTCCCTATTGCCTCTTTCTCTCCCCTCTCTATATTATCGCTATCCAGTCCTCCTTCACTTGGGCTCGCCTGCTCACCTCCCGCCACACGTCTGCTCCTCTCCTCTCGTTCCCCCTATTTCCAATGACTCAGTCACTCACCTTCCAATCCTCCCATCTCCCTCCACACCTTCCCACTTCTGGTGCTCTTCTCTTTCCCTCGGTCTTCTCATTCACACACTTACATATTAGATGTATTGCTCTTTCACCTCCCCCCTGCCCTTGTCCTTCTTGTGTCATGTGGGAATGTCTGCATCATACAATGAGAATATCTCTGTGTTTGTATTAGTCTTTTGAGGGCTTGTTGACTGGAGTGGAAGTAGTGTAGATGTGAATATGAGGTATTGTGCTGTTTACATGTGAAAATGTCAGTGGCCTTACATCGACCTTCCTCTCTCCTCCTCTCCCTCAGTGGAGCAGGAGCGGGACCTGCTGCAGCCACGGCCGTACTGGAAGGAGTTCCGTTTTGACCTGACGCCCCTCCCCCAGGGGGAGACAGTCACAGCTGCAGAGTTCCGCATTTACAAGACCCTGACCATGGGCCAGAGGGCCAACCGCACCCTGCACATCTCTGTCTACGAGATCCAACGGGAGAACAAACACAGGTTCCTGCCACTAGATCGACATAATATGTCTATTTAACGCTCTCTCCCTGACATGTTTATAGGATCGGGTTTGGTTTTTGCATGAAAAAAAGGATCAAGGATATCAAATAATCCCTTTTATATTCCCCTCGCTCTCGTTGAATACTCTGTGTTCTCTCTATACACCATGGTTTGTTGCTGCGGCAAAATGCAATGTTTAAAAAGAATTGCAATTCAACTTGACCTCAAACAGCTCCTGGCAATAGAACTCATTTGGCCACGTTGTGGCTTGCGAGGACGTCTTGTACAAGAGCTGAAGCTCAGTGGCTGTCTCTCTGTTTGTTTGTCTCTACTGCATGGCCATACAACATGCTTTGTGTATCTCTCCAGAGGTTGTCTCATGCCACTCCTCTACTTTCCTCAGAGAGCCAGAGTTGGTGCTGCTGGACATTCAGTCAGTGCCCGCGGGGCAGGAGGGCTGGCTGGCTTTTGACGTGACCTCTGCCAGCAACCGTTGGCTCCTGCACCCCCGCAGCAACCTGGGAATCCGGCTTTATGTGGAGACAGAGGAGGGTGAGCCTCATAGAGWTAATACTATGGTCAGGGTCAGGAAATGCTCTGCAGATGGGGAGGTTATTTCCCACAAAATTGATTTCTTGATTATTATGCCTTTGAATAAAGAGGCAAGATAACTCAGAATATGACAGCTGTACCTGTGAAGTAACATAGCATGTGTTATTGTTTAGTAAATACATAGAAATGGAGATATGCTGTTTTGGTTTACCTCACGATTATATCTCACACACACATTGTTTTCTCTCCATCAGACCGGTCCTTGTCAGCTGGGTGGGTAGGCTTGGTGGGTCGAAGGGGCCCCCGCTCCAAACAGCCCTTCATGGTGACCTTCTTCAGAGCCAGCCAGGTCCCCTGTCGCCCCCCACGCGCCCTGAAACCCAACCCCCGCAAGAGGAAGCCCAAATATGACCTGCCCCTGCCCAGTATACATGGTGAGGTCCTACAAGGTCAGGGGACAACACTGGTTTTAGGTCTTGTTGTGAAGCTTGTTTAATGCAACGTTTAAAGGCATAGTTCATCCAAATGACTAAATTAATTAAGTTGTGTTTACATTTAATTGTGTCTTTATTGTAAATCCAATGCATCCAAAGTGTGCTTTACAGTCTGTCYTGTCTCAAAACRTATTGTTTGGTCCCTTTCAGATCACAGCCACGTCAACAGTGGGCGTCAGGCTTGTAAGAGACATGAATTATATGTGAGCTTTAGTGACCTAGGCTGGAAGGTAAGCTTCTGTCTCCCTTAACTACTCATTCTACTGAATAGATAATATCATGAGCTAACATTCTATCACACAATTAGTGTTTTAGGAAGCAAGGCATTTGTGTAGTACGTGCAATGTAGTGTATGTATTTCTGATAGAAATATAGTCTGTCTTCTTCATTCTATTTCTAAGTATTCTCTCCATTAGACTGGGTCCTGGCTCCTACGGGTTACTCTGCCTTCTACTGTGATGGAGAATGCTATACCCTCTGGGGTCCTGCATGAACGCCACCAACCACGCTATGATCCAACTAGTGTCAGTATGCACTCTACACCCTCTCTCACATGAACAATAACATTGGTTTCAGTGGGAAGACGGTATTGGCTCAGACATTAATGGAAATATGGCAATTGAAAGTAAAATACCCATGTTAACTGAGTCTACAATGGCAGACTCTTAAAGTAGAGTACAGATAGTGAGAAGTTACATTCAAGACTGAGTGGTCGACTTTATACTATATGCCTTTCTTTAAAGTGGCAGACTGACCAGGTAAAACTAGATCCTTATTGATGTCACTTATTAAACCTACTTCATTCAGTGTATATGAAGGGGAGGAACAGGTAAAGAATGATGTTTAAGCATTGAGACATTGAGACATGGATTGTGTATGTGTGCCATTCAGAGGGTGACAAAAGATTGAAGTGCCTTTGAACAGGGTATTTAAGTGACTTTGAACAGGGTATGGTATTAGTGGATCAAGAATGGTCCACCACCCAAAGGACATTGAACGAATTTGACACAATGTGGAAGATTGGGGTCACATGGCCAGCATCCCTGTAGAACACTTTCGACAGCTTGTAGAGTCAGTACAGTATCACACATCACAATACAATGCCATAAGTGTGGGCCTGTGTACCTATAAATCAACTAAACTTTATTGTTTATTTCATATGCAAAGATAAAGCATAATTGTTCATGTAATATTAGCCTCATAACTCCAGGAAGAGGAAATAGTGATGAAATAATCAAGTAAATAAAAAGACAGAGACAAATGCTTTTGAACTACTAGTTATTTTATTTAAAAATGTAAAATTCAGTGAAAGTAATGTGTGCATTAGTGTCTAGATCCCTGTTAGGTGGCAAAGCGTCACAAGAATCCTGTGGGGAGGAAAACAAGAGAATACATGTAATTTAATGGGTGTTAACTATCACGGTTCACGAAGCACTTCAAGTCCTAAATCCTGAGAGAGAGAGAAAGAGAGATGGACAGAGAGAGAGAGAGAGAGAGGAGAGACAGAGAGAGAGATGGACAAGACAGAAGAGACAGAGACAGAGACAGAGACAGAGAGAGAGAGAGAGAGAGAGATGGAGAGAGATGGACAAGAGAGAGAGGTGTGGCGTTTAAGATCTCTGCAGTAGACTACATGCTGGCATGAGGTTCTCCAGGTGGTACTCCAGGAGTCTGGAGAGCTCAGTGACCAGAGACATGGGTTAAAGTACCAGGCAGCTGCTGCCCAACATGTCCATCTAGCAGAGCATCAGCCCGCCCTGAAGAGAACACACACAACACATAGATAATGGCTCTGAGTTACTAGCTTACCAGAGGAAAGAGACAATCAGAGTTACTCCCGTAAAACGTCATTGAAACCCTGTTAATCAGGAAAAAGTAACTAGGAATAAGAAGTAACTCTTGAGTCTTACATTGAGCAGCAGCAGGTATCTCTCAGCTTTTGGCTCAATGCTGGCAGCAGCGGGCAGGAGGAGTACAAGAGAGCGTACAGACGCTCCATGAACACCAGGGTGCTAAAGGAAATAGAGGAGGAGAAAGAGAAATTGAGTGAAATTGCCAAGAGAGAGACATCGAAACATGTACAGTGAGATGCTACTTACCACCATCAGGGACTTCTGACTGTCATCATCAAACATACAGTTCAAAGAGGAATCTATCAGGTTAAAGATGATGGATCTAGGACAAGAAAACAGGAACGATTTTCAAAAAGATCAGATACTGTGATGTATAAAATCATGCATGTGGAAGAACTCAAAGTGAGACATGAAAGAGTTAATGAACTCACCTTTGCTCAGCCAGCTCCCTCTCAATGTCAATCTTCTTGGAGGGGTCACTAGGTAGTCCACAAAGTCGTTATAGGCACGGATGAATTCGGCCTCGTCCTATCACAAAGCAAGAGCATTGATGTTCCGACAGAACACATTTCCCTGAGACGCTCTCTTTCCTTGAATGAATAATGAGTTAGTGAGTTACCATGTGGTGGGCCTGAACCAGTGCGCCATTAGACCTTTCCGCACAAACAGATGGTTCCTGCTCAAGGTGGAACAACGCAGTGTCTAGAGAAGAGGGAATAGTTAGGGTGAGACACCCATCTTCCTCTAAGAGACAGAGAGAAAGAAGATACAGAGAGAAAAAAGTGGGTCCACTCACATGAAGGCCTGGCGCAGGGACGACGACGCAGGGCGATGTCCTCCACTCTCTGGTGGTAAGGTAGAGCTGTGGGGGAGGGGATGGAGCATGTCACATTAGAGTCAATGGAGATAACAGCATGGTGACCATCTCTTCAGCATCTGACAAGCCCAGACTACACAGACATTTAGAGGAACTCACTTTTAGCAGAGGAATCCCTCTCTCCAGGCGCAGGTCCTCCTCCCAGCCACAACAACAGACAAACATTCACATCAGTGACCATGCAATGACATGACAAACAATGGGTCAATGGAAGGATCTTAATGCTACTTAAGTCAATAGAATGTGTAGCTGTGTGTTAACATCTGACTCATAGCAGTTGTGGCCCTCAGGCTCTGCTCAGTGAACGTCTGATTGGTGGGCGTAGAGACGGAGGCAGCCTCCGACCACGCCGAGGAGGAGAGCAGCCGTCCAGCCCCATGTGGAGAGTGGCGTCACCACCGAGACATCAGTCTCTGCTCCAAAAACAACACAACACACCTGTTTCCACACACACATTATTAGAAAACAGGCATATCTAATGGAAAAATGCCCAGTAATTGGTATTCTATATACATCGAAAAACCTTTATTTACCTGGTAGCAGCCAAGCGTCACGTCCACAGACGTCTCGTGGCGGAGGTGAGATGCATACTGGGTCACACCTGCCAGCCACATACTGACAGAAGAGACGACATGTTAAGGCCAAATGGATAATGAAGAAAAGACTAATCTAATCTATTTCAGTAGTATTTCATCTTACCTGGATCCAAGTGACGGACTGCACCTTGGTGACACAGTAGGGATGCCCTCTGGACAAGCCTGGCTGTCTGCTTGGAGATGGCCCACACCAGTTGAGTCTCCAGGCCCTCGAACCCTACTCACATGTGCATCCTCACCACCACCTGCTGTGGAGAGAAACAACAAGTAACATCAACAAAACAACATCAGCACCATGTGTAATACATTTCCATCAAGATCACATGACTCTGACAATGTAGATTAGGATAGTAGTTAAAAAACACATACCTGGGCTCCCCACGCATGTAGGTGATAATGGGCTGATGAACTGCAAAGTTCTCCAAGCTTTAGCACCGGACCGGCATGTTCTGCACAAGAGGGGGGATGACATTCAATACATTCAGGTTAGAAACAGCAAACATTGTAACGGTGATGTGACTCTGTGTGCTTCTCTTACCTGATCACAACAGGCCCACAGTACAGGGGGCTGAACCTAATCGGTATCAGCTGCAATTACCAGTGGCTCCTAAAGCAGACAACAAAGATTTTAAGAATGAATATGTGGGATACTTTTCAAACATAAAACCAAAAAACGTTCTGAAAAAGATGTACCTCAAGGATAGTCGGCCACATCTCAAGGATGATGCAGCATCCTGGACATGAAGGATAACTGGCACAGTGCACATCCACTGGACCTCATCAGTACAGTTGATCTAAAATTAGGAAAAGGAAACAACCAAATTATTAGGCGTAAAACGTAGCACCCTAGCTAGTACTACTGCAAAAGTGCATCGCTTAGCACAATTACTAAAGTTAGTAGCTTGCAAGTCAGGATTACAGAAAATACACAACATTTCACATATTAATTGTCAAATGTTGAATGTGGTAAAATAAGACGTTTAAACTCCACATACCTCTTCGAAGTCGCTGTCGCTGTCACCTCCCGAGATCGCGAACCCTGCAAAACGGAAAAAGACAACAAAAACAACCCAGAAATGAATTTGAACAACTGTCGACGCAGAAGCTGCCGACGTCCTCGCACTCTCTCCGCAATCTT
>NC_036869.1:20392103-20568112 GCF_002910315.2 Salvelinus sp. IW2-2015
CACAGATGTAAACCAGAAAACACACACAGTCCTAATGAGAGGTGTGTAACTGGTTGAAGTTTTCAACAAGCAGGTCTATTCTGGGCTCAGTTTTGTTCAGTGCAATCTTGAGGTCATGCTCAGCATTGAGACCGTTTCTGTACTTGCTTTTTAAGTAGTCCAGAGTTGAGAACCCTGACTGACATAGGTATGTGGTGCCAAACCGGATCAGAACATCTACTGCTTTCTCAGTATGTCTGCAGACTGCTTCCTGCAGTAGATGCGCAACCCAGAACTGTGTTTGCCTCAAAAAGCATCTTGCAATCAATCACTTTTTTGGTTACTACATGATTCCATATGTGTTATTTCATAGTTTTAATGTCTTCACTATAATTCTCCGATGTAGAAAATAGTAAAAATTAAGAAAAACCCTTGAATTAGTCGGTGTGTCCAAACTTGACTGGTACTGTATTTAAATGTGATAGTTTTCTAATTTGTATGAATGTGCAAACATTTCTAAAAAAAAACTTTCTTTGTCATTATGGGGTATTGTGTGTAGATTGATGAGGAGAAAAAAAATATTAAATCCATTTTAGAATAAGGCTGTAACGTAACAAAATGTGGAAAAAGTCAAGGGGTCTGAATACTTTCCGAATGCACTGTKTGATTGCATAGCTTACATTAATTAACACATAAGTTAGGGAAATATAGATGTCGTCTATGTATAACTTTATAGGAGGGTATTTAGTCTTTGTTTTTATCTACTCCGTCCCAGTGATCCCAGAAGGAAGGGTAAACAGGCATCTATGACTCAACTACAATACTAGAACTTTCCGTTGACTCACAGTGCTAGAAAGTTGGTCCGACCCACTTCCCTTTCCTGTTGGTGCCCGCCTCTGCCTTCTCCTTCGAGCTGTGGTGGTGCCCTTTGAAAGCTGCTGCAGGAGCCCCAGGGACTCGATGTGGGGCTGGGGTAGAGACGTGACTTGACAGAGCCCTCTGTTGGAGCAGCTCAGTAGCACACAGCGCCCCCCCAGGCTCCACACGGCACTGCAGGCGGGCTCCAGGCAGCATGATTCCCAGCATCTGGCGCTGTTCCTCCCCACAGCCAGGGGGCGCCAGCCTAAACCGACCACACTGCTCCAGTGGATCCCCAACACTCCCCCTGTCACCCGGCAGATCTCGGCAGATACACCTGGAGAGGGAAAGAAGATGAAAGAGAGTTGTTATAGAAAGTGTGTATATATTTTTTTATTTAACTAGGCAAGTCAGTTAAGAACAKATTRTTATTTACAGTGACGGCCTACCCCGGCCAAACCCGGACGACACTGGGCCAATTGTGCGCCGGTCTATGGGATATAAAGAGGACGTGATCAGTGACTTTGCCATCTGGGACAAGGATTGGTATTTTCTGTGGGTACTTGGGGCCAATGTTCCCTCTAAGCTGGGTGCTTGCGAGCAGTAGCCCCGAGAATGCCTCGCAGCTCCCCCGTGACTGCTGTGTAGAAATATCAGCCCACAGAGAGAAGCACGAGATTGAACTTCACTCAACTTTCTAGAGCAGTGGTCACCAACCGGTCGATCTCCAAGGCATTCCTATGTAAAAACCAAAGATAAAGCCTTYTYTTCCTACTTTGTTTTATTCGTCTCAGGCTGTTGGAGGTAGGTGCACCTCATTCACCGGCCCTGCACGCCAGGTAGGTGAACTGTTGCCATTTTGAACCATTTCATGTGTCTGAAGGTACAAACTCTGCCTTCCCGGCTGGCCCGGAGAACAAATCAAGTGCACTARAGGCCTACCGCTGGCCAATTGGCTCAGATTGCCATGGCTGCAGTGACGTAGCAGACGTAAAAGAAAGCTACAGCAAAGTTGATACTGTGAAATTTCAAAACGTTTAAAACCATGACTAGAAAGAGACTGTCAACGAATACAGCAAAGAGGTGCTGTTATTAWGAGTGAGTTCATGTTTAAGTTCTTACTCAGCACTGACAACACTTTGTATTCAACACTTTTAGAAGGCCTAAAATGAGCGTTCTATTTCCACTCAGCACTACAACAAGCAGTAACGAATGAGTATGAAAGTGTATCTATAGGCTTGCGTTGTTGTTGTTATTATTAGCGGCTTGGGTCTTATTTAATATTTCACTTCCTCTATTCATWGGAGTAACATGAATTTGTGCGCGAGGCAGTAATAATGCGGTGAGACGCGAGTCGCCCCATCAGCTGGAAGACGGTGTCCCTTTTGGTCAGCGGAGGACAGGGAGAGCGGAGGGATGTTGAGAGACGGACTCTCAGCCTGCTGCCCTCTCCCTCCGCTGAGACTGACCATCAGATGCAGGCACCACCAGCCCAGTAAAATACAAATAAAAAGCAAATTATTTAAATGTATGCTCACTCAGCTGTGCCTCACAAGTAATACAACAACGGATCTATTACCAGTGTGATCATATAGCCTACCTCGAACTTTGAGATACAATAAAACAAAAATGGCCAACAATGCCTTGGCAGGGCAATTCAAGCAAAGCCAATATGCAGAAATAATGCATTTGGCCTATAGCTTACTTCACATAACTCATTGCTACAGTACTGTTTTTAATTGGATAATGTTGCATAGGCTTAGGTTTTGTAAGTCGGCTTGCATGTTAACTCAGTGATTTTGACTCTTAACTCATGAGTTTTCCCTATTAATGTTTCCCTTTACTGTGGAYAATGTGATCAAATCAACGCAACAATAGGCACTTTCAATGTAACATACCGAAACAAAACCAACTACGCAAGATATTTGTTGTAGGCATAACGCATCTGAGTAGCAGTCTATTGCATTGACACGCACTACTCAGTCCGTACTGTACACAGACCGGTGAGGCATAAACAAATCAGAGCTGCAGTAGGCCTATATGCAAATATCCATATATGGCAATGGCCTCTCTGCCATTTACTTTCACCTGGACTGTGTTTACAGCATGAGTGGTCGTGAGTAGATGTGCTTGTTTTGAGATCAAAGCGAGAGCTGCATGTACCGACGTGTGCACATTTTGTTCATATCCTTTGCTAGTTGAGTTACTAGCCCAGTTAGATTATTTGTAGTCAGAAATAGGGGACTGATTGCTTCCTACAAGAGCACAAAACATGTACATTTCTAGACATCTTTTAAAAGCAAGTGAGGTAAAGAGCGTTTTTTTTGTCTTAAAGGGGCATTGTTGTATTTTGAGACAGGCTTAAATAAYCTAAGTAGCCAATAGGCAGAGGGTAGCATAATTTGTCTGATTCTCTATAATAATGGTATGGGAATAATAATACATTTTATTTTGTAAAGTGGTTTCTTGCATCAAACACATCAACATTTCCAGTCACCTCCTTGTCTGAAGGACAAGTGGATAAACAGGTTAATGTCAAACCCTGGATGTTATTTTCAAAAGTCTCACGGAATGTAGGCCTACACCGAACACAATATATTGGCTGCTGACTGCTACTGTAGACTGAATAGCTATTTCCATGTTAAAATATTATGGGATGCATTTTCCCCATTGTTTTTGATGGTAGGCCACACTGGTAGGTCTCTTTTATGATCAAATCGCCACAGTAACCTACATGGCCAGTGTTAAAACGGTAACTTAGAGTGTACAGCCTCAGTGTTCACAGTAAACGCATGCTGGAAGTTGCACCGAATTTTCACAATGTTAAAGTTTGCGCTCAGCAGACCGGAAATTTGCTCAGTGCCAAAAGAAAGAGGGAACCTTGATTAGGGCCCTGAATGTTTAGATTTGAGATCCTTCTTTCTTAGCTCTGGGAAGCCAGGTGTGTGCAGTCTCAGAGCAACCAGACATTAATGTGCTAGGCAGATGAGAAAAGCAGCCGACCCTGGTTTTGCACCCCACTGATTTAGGGCATAGATGTTATGTCATTGACATGAATGACCCTTTTCAACTTGTAACAAGCTTTAGCCTTCTATGTCATCTCTCTTCAGCCAATATGTACCTCGCAAATGCAATCTCTTAACATACAGTAACGCTCCAGACATGCCTGAAGCTCAACTGCCCAATCAAGTCACAGCGGTAATGGGAAATGAGGCCTTTCCCTGACAAGACGTTGATTAGGCTTTATTATCACCACGGTCAAACGTCCTATCATCAGGGCTTCAAGAACATAATCGAAAAAAGGCAGGATGAGTGTCTCTAGACAAGACATGGCACCAACCATCACCAACTCAGACACTCACTGACAGCGCAGCTGTTCCCATGGCTATTGTTGCCATAGCTCCGGAGCTGAATATTATGGGATGCGGGTGTAACCTAAACTCTGTGTAACACTGCTTGCAGCGATTGGGCCCCTTTGCTTTCTTTTAGAGAATGGAGCCTTTCGCCTCTGTTTAGTCATTCCCCTCCTACCCGAGCGACACTGACTCACAGAGGACCGATTGTCCGGCCTACATTGTAACTCACCATGCCTTGTGGCATCCACACTGTAAAAACAGCCATTCGGAGTGAGCCACCACCGAAACATGCATACACGCCTCAGAACCAACAGACAGTATAAACAATTACTAACAACCCGATAAACACAGAAAGTAAAGATACACACAAAGTAAAGATATGCCAAGGTGTAAGACACACCCAAAGTAATAAAGGCAAGCATCTAATGTTAGACAATTGTATTCATGTTTTAATGTCTTCGATTCAATAAAGTGTATGGTAAGTACAACAAAACAATGAATATATCTCATTCCTTCTTACATCTTGGACAACCATGACACCGTGAATATTTCCAGAGAAATGTATTGGCGCATTTTACCTGTGYGAGGAACTAAGTAGCACAAGAAGCCCAGTAACAGGAAGAGGAGATGATGCGGTCGRGTCAATCGAGGTCGACTCCAGCTGAACAGGTTCTGATATGCATAGGACATTCTCCAGGAGGACCAAAGACCTGGACAGAACAGAAACAGTTGTCAGGATTGTGTAACATTACTAGCCTGTAAATCCAGACTGAATTGCCGCTCAACAGTGAAACAATAGTAAAGCGTAGCATGCTTCAGTCTAGATTTCCAGGCTATAACATCACACAACCTTGATGTAATTCAACACCAGCACAAAGGCGGCGCTATGAAGGGATTGACGTTTAAAGTCTGAACGGCACTTTGCCCATCGGGCAAGTCAGAAGTCTCTTTGGGCTGCCCCGAAGATTATGATCATTTGCAGAAAAATGTAGATTGGCTATTTCCACGCAGAAGTGCCATACATTGCCTGCCTTTCACCTAAACATGGCGGAGGAATCAGAAAGATCAGTACTGAAATTCTTTATATTTGGTTGTTTTCAGTAAACAGAATCTCAGAGCAGGCTCCGATGGCATAAATTGTCCGTCTTTTACTTAAACAATGGGGAGAAACCAGAAAGATGAGTTTAAGCTACTGGAATTCTTGGTAGGTGGTTTTCACATGTATTGTTTCACCACCTGCTCAAAAGGGCAACCTTAGAGCAGGCTCAACTTGTGTGACTGCTCTGTTCACTTACCCCAAGCAATGCAACAACCCTTAATGTCAATCCTAGCTAAGACTATTGTACACATTGCATCATTTCCAGACATGAATGAGTCAGACAGCACAGCAGGTGATCAAATACAATTGGGTGCGTTAAGGTCACATACGATTTTATAGTACAGTAGATTTACCTTTCTCCGGGCCAAGTGGTGGAAGAGGGTGGAGACTGAGAGCAGCTGGAGTTAGCTTACTTTGGAAGGGAGGTACAGTGAGGTGAATGGTGAAGACAGGTCAACACCAGCACTTTGTGGAAGAGCAGCTTCAACATGACACTCCCCCTGGCCCTGGCAGACTAGAGAGCAACCTGGCGGAGGAAGGGGGGGGGTGGGGGGTGGGGGAGAGGTTTCACCTGAGATGTTTTAGAATGTAGTAACGAGCGGCTGTTCTATAAGCACTTGTAACAGGCTTTGGTTTAACAGAAATTCTCTTTAAAGAGACTAATGAGCATTGTTAAATATTTGAATGACAGGTGTTGTCTGTGTTATTTCTATATGTCAACTATTCACCCACTGGCATAAGCTTTCAGTTTCATGCACTCTTCATCCGAACACTGTTTATTGTAAATGGTGAGACTGCATTTTATAATGGTTATTAGTACTTAAGCTGAAAACAAAAAAGAAATGTCCCTTTTCAGGACCCTGTGTCTTTCAAAGAGAATTAGTAAAAATCCAAATAACTTCACAGATCTTCATTGTAAAGGGTTTAAACACCGTCTCCCATGCTTGTTAGATGAACCAAAAAATTGATGAACATACACCTGTGGAATGGTCATTAAGACACTAGCAGTTTACAGACGGTAGGCAATAAGGTCACAGTTATGAAAACTTAGGACACTAAAGAGGCCTTTCTACTGACTCTGAAAACACCAAAAGAAAGATGCCCAGGGTCCCTGTTCATCTGCGTGAATGTGCCTTTGGCATGCTGCAAGGAGGCACGAGGACTGCAGATGTGGCCAGGGCAATAAATTGCAATGTCCGTACTGTGAGACGCCTAAGACAGCGCTACAGGGAGACACAGCTGATCGTCCTTGCAGTGGCAGACCACGTTTAACAACACCTGCACAGGATCGGTACATCCGAACATCACACCTGCGGGACAGGTACAGGATGGCAACAACAACTGCCCGAGTTACACCAGAAATGCACAATCCCTCCATCAGCGCTCAGACTGTCCGCAATAGGCTGAGAGAGGCTGGACTGAGGGCTTGTAGGCATGTCGTAAGGCAGGTCCTCACCAGACATCACCGGCAACAACGTTGCCTATGGGCACAAACCCACCGTCGCTGGACCAGACAGGACAGGCAAAAAGTGCTCTTCACTGACGAGTCGCGTTTTTGTCTAACCAGGGGTGATGGTCAGATTCGCGTTCATCGTCGAAGGAATGAGCGTTACACCGAGGCCTGTAATCTGGACAGGGATTGATTTGGAGGTGGAGGGTCCGTCATTGTCTGGAGAGATGTGTCACAGCATCATCGGACTGAGCTTGTTGTCATTGCAGTCAATCTCAACGCTATGCGTTACAGGGAAGACATCCTCCTCCCTCATGTGGTACCCTTCCTGCAGGCTCATCCTGAGATGACCCTCCAGCATGACAATGCCACCAGCCATACTGCTCATTCTGTGCGTGATTTCCTGCAAGACAGGAATGTCAGTGTTCTGCCATGGCCAGCGAAGAGCCCGGATCTCAATCCCATTGAGCACGTCTGGGACCTGTTGGATCGGAGGGTGAGGGCTAGGGCCATTCCCCCCCAGAAATGTCCGGGAACTTGCAGGGGCCTTGGTGGAAGAGTGGGGTAACATCTCACAGCAAGAACTGGAAAATCTGGTGCAGTCCATGAGGAGGAGATGCACTGCAGTACTTAATGCAGCTGGTGGCCACACCAGATACTGACTGTTACTTTTGATTTTGACCCCCTCCCTTTGTTCAGGGACACATTATTACATTTCTGTTAATCACATGTCTGTGGAACTTGTTCAGTTTATGTCTCAGTTGTTGAATCTTGTTATGTTCATACAAATATTTGCACATGTTAAGTTTGCTGAAAATAAACGCAGTTGACAGTGAGAGGACGTTTCTTTTTTTGCATCTTGCCTATGCCGCTCGGTTATCCATATATTTACACATACATATGCTTATTCCATCCCTTTAGATTTGTGTGTATTAGGTAGTTGTGTAATTGTTAGATTACTTGTTAGATATTACTGCACTGTCGGGAACTAGAAGCACAAGCATTTCGCTACACTCGCARTAACATCTGCAAACCATGTGTATGTGACATTTGTAACATTTGATTTTTGTAATTCGTCATTTCCATGTAAAAGGACCCATGTAAAAAAAAACATGAGCAGCAACTTGTGAAGTTCATAGTAGCATATCAAACTGGGTGTCAAATGAAAGCTAAGAGTCTATATTTCTGATAAATTAAGGCATAAATAKATTTTTCAACCATTTTCCATCCTAAAAATTAGGAATATGCAAAGGCTTTGATTTAATCTACCAGAAAAGGTTGCTACATATAATTTGGGATTTCTAAATAAATGATATGTACCCATTGATTCTTAAAGAACACATCACAAATGCCTCATGAGCTTCGTTCAACTGTACTCCATCAGAACCCAAAATATATGCTCGTTTTACAAATGAAATATGTTTGTCACATGCAGTGAATAAAACAGGTGTAGACTTTACTGTGAAATGCTAGTTTTTGAGCTCACGAGCCCTTCCCAACGACGCAGACTTAGATAATAATGTTAGCACAAGAGGAATAAAATACACAAGAATGAAGCTGTATACGGGGAGTACCAGATCAATGTGCAGGGGTACGAGCTGTTTGTAAACAAAGTAAATGTAAGCAAACACTGACTCAAAACAAGGTTAAAACTATAATTTTGATAACATGGATGGTCAGTCCTTACCTCTGCATCCATCCATKCATACCTCTGTCTATGAATTTGAGTGGGGTTACATTTCTCCAGCCCCCCCCCTCAACTTTTTACAGAAACAGGGGCGTGGAAAATGCTTTGTTATTGTTTCAACTGCTGATTGCCGCTTTAAAAAAAGGTATTAGAAATACGTCGAAACACATTAATGTTGAAGACCACTAACAAAACGTATATTTAAAAAACATTGCTCTGTGCCTTGAAATTCCATGACCAAATACTGTACTCTGCTGCAGGGGTATTCAACCGGGGGTCCACGGCACCCTAGGGGTTTCGCAGAGGTACTGCAGTGGGTCCGCAAAAATATATTTTTGCTATGTTTTTATGAATATCACCAGCAACAGAATAAACAGATATTTAATTACATTGTCGTGTTAATTCAGTACTGAGAGAGATTTGGTCATTTCTTCAAACAATCATCTTTATTTGATTTCGATMAATTATTGCAATAATGAGGCTGGTCGACCCCCCACCCTTGAGTGTTGGACCGAGTAACCTAACCTTTACACAAATGCAGAGTACTATTTATAGCTGACACTAACAATGCTCAMCCATGGTTGGTTCAATCCCCTCTCATGCTGACCAAGGAGCATCATAAGCCACTCTGGGTTCATCCTATCGTTACCTGCACGTGGGTATTGTCTTAACCCCTACCTGGCTTAGTTTCCCAAGTGCAAGGATTATTTASAGACAATGAGGAATTGTTCTAAACTCCTCCTGGCTATCTCTATCTCAGTTACACCCACCACATCTTGCCTATGTAATGCAGTCTAACTCCTTTGTCAGCTCAAGCCATCTCTAGTGACCATACGCACAGATTAGCTGCAGGGAACTTGAGCGGAGACCATAAAAAACAGCATTAGCAGGACAGAAATATGCTACTGTTGGTTAAGTAAATAATCGTTTACTATTAATAGAAAAATGACATACCTGATTTGTTTGATATCACAACATACCTACAGCAGAAGAGGAGAATCTTATAATAACTTTGTTTCTCAACTCCTAATATTGAGCAAATTACACTCACTGGAGTATCTGACATAGGTTTTGAAAAATCACCCAGTGTGGCAAGTTCTACTGGCTGCCGACATGTTTTCTTGACTTAAACATGAATTTTTGACAACACATGGCTAACCAAAACAGCTGTTCTTAGAATGTGAAAATGTGTTTGGAGTAACCTTCTAGCCAATGTTAGAGTTTACACTTCCTCTTCCAATCCTAATGTGGGGAGTTCAAAATAATGAAAAATGATCTACCAAATCMATTTATTTTTTAATTGTTGATTACTTCTCCTTGCCATTATCATTCACCTGCTAAAAATTATTTTTCTAACGTATGATGGGGGTCCCTGGGTTGCCGGTTTGCCTGGAAGGGGGTCCCTGGGTTGCCTGGGCGGGGGTCCCTGGGGGGGAAAAAAGGTTTAAGACCCCTGCTCTATATTCTACCGAGCTGAACTTTGATGTCCAAACTTGAAAAACATAGTCGTCTATGATCATTCAAATAATAGCCAGTGGTAGAATAATAGTCAAATATGCAAAGGAGGATATTTCATATTTATACCTTTGTGTACCTATTCAGGATACATCACCATGAAGAGAATGATATTCACACCCATAATTATGCATTTCTGTGTTGCCCAGATATGGGACCCATGATGAAATTCCATTACCGCAATTCTGTTACCGGGTGTAAATCCACTTCACTTAATGTAGTRATAAAAAACAGAGGAAGATTTTATTGAAATTCTGTTACCAAACTTTGCATCTGCACAGTTCTTCCAGAATGTGTTTTTGTAAAATGTTCAGTGTAAATTGATAAAAGTTGTCCTTGTGCATAGAGTTGTGTGGTTTGTTAAACTTCGAAATCAATGGTTTTGGTTTGGCATACATTTTAAGTGAAAAATCTTAGTCTCAGCGAAATTCCACTATCGTGGAATTGCCCAACTACAGTAGGAAGTCTTTCTGGAGTCCACCGAATTTCAAATGAGCTGACAGGAAAGTGCATTTCAGATAAGTTAAGATAGACAACGACTTAACGGTAGTTGACACAAAAGTACGAGCATCCTCAAAACGTTCAGCTGCAGCTTTAAGACGGCGCTGTCTTATCTGACCAAAATAACACAGCATTTTCATACCTATCTTTTTGCTTTGGAAGTGAGTTCCAGCACTTATTGTGGCCTTCTCCTAGTAAGTACAAAGCTTAGCTTGAGACACAATAACAAGTATACCAGAATAACATGGCAGCAACAGTTGGTCCCACAGGTTTGCCTGGTGGGACTGAAAACGTTTGCCTTATGAGAATGGATTCATTCCAGCAATTGAAAGCTGTGTAGAATTATATCTATTATACTACTATAGAATTACAGAAGGCGGAATGCTTGCCACATGCTGAAAATCTACTATTTTTAACTTCACAATTCCTCAGAAAGTTCTTGCACTAAACAGATCAGCATGAGAACATTTTGTTCAGGTTGGAGTAGAGTGCATTGCCATGGCATTGGACATAGGCTCTCTCACATTCACAGCAGTTTCTGACTAATTATCTAAGTGAGAGTATTTGGCAACTGCTGAGCTATTAAGTCATTTAATATTAAGCGTCCACTTACTAACCATGACAAACAAACCTGCATGATATAGGTCAATTCCTAGTAGTATCCGCATTCCAGCACGCAGATCATGCCACACTTCCATCCGCCTCAGTCTTATCAACTGCTGTAACGTTATCCTGATAAATTAGCCGACTGCAATGACGGATGTCACAAAAGCCTGGCTTTAAGAAGTTGTTTACGGCGTTTAYAAGTACAATTGGCTTTGTTTCCTGTTAATTTAAGTTCCTTTCATATAAGACAAACAGGTGAAAGTAAAAAAAAACACTTGGCTGTCAGTTATTCTAAATTATAACCGCATTTGCATTTTGGCAGCGCGGTGGCTTGAGACCAGTCGTGACGTGGTGCCCGCTTAACTGCGCTCGCTCTGCCATGTGACGCGGTCACTGGGATYCCACCACCGTCACCGTTTTTTAGAWGCAAGTTCCATTWAAAAAAAAATGCAGACAATGATCTCTGCGATGGTAAACTTCAGATCCGAGAAAGGTTTCCCCGACTTTTTCTTCCTCTTCCACCTCCCATTCTCTCAGCAAGGCTAATCAAAAACACACTAGTAAATCCTCTGTTGGCTGCTGTAGACAAACAGTTCAGAGGGGCACTTTCTCGGATTACTGAATGCCCCCTGTCTTTGGCACTGCCTCGTTTCAAATGAAGACACATTCAGATATTTAATTGACATTTCCATTTGAAACCCTGCAAATTAAAAACAAATGATAATAATCATGAAGATGCATGAGTAGCCTAGATTTGTGACCCATAACTAAGGTAGCCAAGTTTTTATTTTATTTTTACAAGCTGAACATAGCCATAGGCTAAGCAAGCTAATCATCTCTAAAAACCTTCCTCAAAGTCGACATCAGTAGGCAAGGTTGCGCAGTGGACACACTGACAATGATTTATGGCATTCTACRATTATAATCATGCTTAAATACATATGTTATTGATATTCAACATGACAGGTGTAAYATGCCATATATCTCGGTATAATCCTGGAATGATCACCCCGTCCAGGCACCAGCTGTTTATACTGGTGTTGCTTTGGAACCTGGTGTCATTAGCCCAAACACTGATCGAATGCATGCAGTTTATCGTGCCTGTCACGCCACTGTATTATCGTATGAGAGCCGAAAATCATACTCACCAATCGTCGTATTAAATGTTTCGGTTTCTGTCTTTGAGCTAGGATACGTCGTCGTTGCTCGCTGTTCACTATTTGGGTCAGCGCTTCCTTACACCGCTGTCAAACGGGCAAGAATAACTAAGTACTTCCGGGTCGCGGATTTTTGGAATCCTTCAGAATAAGATACCCTTCCTGAGTAAATTAATAATTAGGGCGAAAATAATAGAACATTGGTTATTGTGGCAAATCCTCTTAAATCCAATAATTTTTTTCATATTGGACATACATATTGCACCTTACACAATTGTTGTGTAGCCTATGTTGTGTCGCAATAAATGGGGGTCCATTCTACTCAAGAGCACTTCTAGTTTCCAAATCTACAGAGTTATACCCAGAGGAGCATCTCTGCTCATTTTGCAGCCAGGTCACCCGTGATACAAATCAGTATTAGACATCCATCATCCATGTCTGAGGACATCAGAGATGACGTGAAATCCGGCCAATAGGGGCAACAGTGAGCGCTAGCKATAGAACGTTGTTTTGATATTTTTGTATTAAGCCTATTACAAACTTTAACCTTTACCGTAATCTTTTCACACATGAGTTCCAAATATATCTAACGGTTGCCCCAGCATTAGTTTTTTTTTTAATGCATGTGATGTGAGAATGCAATTACTGTTCCAAAATGTGATTGTTATGCAACAGGACAGTTAACCTGTGCTGCCCTCAAACCAAACTTGTCAATTTCTAATTATTTTCTAACAAGTTTTATTTTCTAACAACAGTTTGAATTGAGCTGTGTTCGGCCTCATTAATTCACATAATAAGTTGCCAATTTCACTGTTGTGGCCAATTTATTTTTTAGGCTTAACTGAACCAGACAAACTTCCCTCTTTGACGAGAGCTCAAGCACTTCCCCAGTGTTTCCCAGATCTAACATGCAGACATTTGCTCCTCTCTTGGCAGAACAGGCCTTGTACTAACTTTTCCCCATGGCACATTTTCTGGCTGGCGACTGCATTGCCMTCATTGTTGTTTTCCTTATGTAACAGTATAGCTGCCGTCCCTCTCCTCGCCCCTACCTGGGCTCGAACCAGGGACCCTCTGCACACATCTACAAATGCCTCCCACGAAGCATCGTTACCCATTGCTCCACAAAAGCCCCAGCCCTTGCAGAGCAAGGGGAACAACTACTTCAAGGTCTCAGAGCGAGTGACTTCACCGATTTAAAGGCTATTAGAACTAGCTAGCCATTTCACATCGGTTACACTTACAAATAATAAGTGTTACAAAATAAGTTTTCTGTATATCGTGTTGTCGTTTSTACTGTAGCATACTGTATGTATGTATGTACAGTACAAGTCAAAAGTTTGGACACACCTACCCATTCAAGGGTTTTTCTTTATTTTTTCTACATTGTAAAAACTATGAAACCAACAAAGCACCCCCACACCATCACACCTCCTCCTCCATGCTACACGGTGGGAACCACACATGCAGAGATCATCCATTCACCTACTCTGCGTCTCACAAAGACCCGGCGGTTGCAACCAAAAATTTCAAATTTGGATTAAAGGACTGATTTCCACCAGTCTATTGTCCATTGCTCGTGTTTCTTGGCCCAACCAAGTCTCTTCTTTTTGGTGTCCTTTAATAGTGGTTTCTTTGCAGCAATTCGACCATGAAGGCATGATTCACGCAGTCTCCTCTGAAGAGTTGATGTTGAGATGTGTCTGTTACTTGAACTCTGATGCATTTATTTGGGCTGCAATCTGAGGTGCAGTTAACTCTAATGAACTTATCCTCTCACTCTGACTTATGGTGTGACATTAATGCTCGTATGAACTCGGACCCAGGCGCAGAGAAACACAGCAGACGGAGGTAAGGGTAAATCCAGAATATTTACTTAAGCTCTTCATAGCAAAACAACAAAGCAAGAGAACACTGAACAAAACATGAGACCTGAACAACTGGCCCAGTCCACAGAGGAACCTAAATAGTCATCCAGCAAGCGATCCCAATAAGCCCAATCAGGGTCACCTGGATACTGGAAGTAACTCAAGGGTGCTCTCCAGTGGCAACCTCTGGTAATACACTCAAGGGAGAAAACCTGACCTGTGACATATGGTACTTAAGACAACTAGGAACTCAGACAAATTGGTAAAATCATGAAGTTAGCTATCTTGTTGGAATTCCAAGTTGGATGACCGTTCAAAAAAAGAATCCCAGTCAGAGCTCGTTTTTTCAGAGTTCCCAGTTGTTTTGAACGCAGCATCAGATTGTAAATATGGTACCTCAGGGTTGCTAGCTCAGTCCGCCCTTTCCAGGGGTTTTATTTTTATTTAACTTGTAAACTTCTCTTGTGTTTGCCCCCCATTTATTAATAAATCCCCCATCATAGTAATATTTCCCTCATCYTATCCCCCCACGATACCTTCTCCCATTTTTACCCAACCAAAAACTCCTCCAAATTAAATGAACCCCCTCACAAACTGACCCTAAAATGGCTTCATCCAATCCTGGCAACCCTGTTTAGCTTTCGCGCGGTTAGGCTAGGCAGTAGGATTGTATTCAGGGTGATGATATGTGAGGTGATAACATTTTATTTGCTTTGTGATTTGTCAAAAACTGTAAACGACTTGTCAAGTCATGTGCTCCGGTTCTTGTAACAAGTAAAGTGCATTCAGAAAGTATTCAGACCCCTTCTCTTTTTCCACATTTTGTTACATTACAGACATTTTCTAAAATGGATTAAATACATTTTCCCTCATCAATCTACAAACAATACCCTATAATGACAAAGCGAAAACAGGTTTAGAAATGTTTGCAAATTTATACAAAATTAAAAACAAAAGTACCTGTTTTACATAAGTATTCAGACCCTTTGCTATGTGACTCGAAATTGAGCTCAGGTGCATCCTGTTTCCATTGATCATCCTTGAGATGTTTCTACAACTTGATTGGAGTCCACCTGTGGTAAATTCAGTTGATTGAACATGATTTGGAAAGGCACACGCCTGTCTATATAAGGTCCCACAATTGACAGTGCATGTCTGAGCAAAAACCAAGCCATGAGGTTGAATGAATMGTCCGTAGAGCTCCGAGACAGAAATGGGTCGAGGCACAGATCTGTAGAAGTGTACCAACCAATGTCTGCAGCATTGAAGTTCCCCAAGTGTAATGAATACGATGGGAGACAGAGTGCTGGTTTCAAGCGCAGGGCACAGCAGGGTTTATTAGCAAAGGACCACAGGAGGAGGCAGGTAGCTGGGTCCAGGGACAGGCAGAAGGTCATACACAGGGGCTCCAAAAAGTTAACAGTACAGGCAGGGAAAAGGCTAATGACGTAGTCCGAGATATCAAGCAAGAGGTTGACGACAGGAAATCTGATAGGGAATAGGCAAAAAGGCGTTGTTAGTGAGGATGGCCAAAAACCACGATACACGGGAGGACTAGTACAGAAATAAACAGAGCTCCGAATACACCGTGTAACAAAACAAACAATACCTCACAATGAAGGGGTGCAAAGAACTGAACTAAATAGTGTGTGTAAATGACATACAGGTGTGAAAACATATGATCAGAATTCAGGTGGTTGGGATCTGGAGAGTGAGCTGCATTCAGGGGATCTATGTGTTTGAGAGTGTGAGCTGGAAAGTGGGCTGGAAACTGAGCTGCGTTCAGGGGATCTACGTGTTTGAGAGTGAGAGTTGGAAAGTGGGCTGGAAACTGAGCTGCGTTCAGGGGATCTATGTGTTTGAGAGTGTGAGTTGGAAGCAGACGTTACACCAAGAACACAGTGGAATAAGTTTAAATAGAATACGTTTGGAACCACCAAGATTCTTCCTAGAGCTGGCCGCTCGGCCAAACTGGGCAATCGGGGAAGATGGGCCTTGGTCAGTGAGGTGACCAAGAACCCGATGGTCACTCTGACAGAGCTCCAGAGTTCTTCTTCAGCGACAGGGACTGGGAGACTAGTCAGCATCGAGGGAAATATGAATGGAGCAAAGTACAGAGAGATCCTTAATGAAAACCTGCTCCAGAACGCTCAGTACCTTAGACTGGGGTGAAGGTTCACCTAAGCACACAGCCAAGACAACACAGGAGTGGCTTCGGGACAAGTCTCTGAATGTCCTTGAGTGACCCAGCCAGAGCCCGGACTTGAACCCGATCCAACATCTCTGGAGAGACCTGAAAATAGCTGTGCAGTGACGCTCCCCATCCAACCTGACAGAGCTTGAGAGGATCTGCAGAGAAGAATGGGAGAAACTCCCCAAATACAAGTGTGCCAAGCTTGTAGCATCATACCCAAGAAGACCCGAGGCTGTAATTGCTGTATTCGTTGACCATCTCTTTCTAGTCATGGTTTTAAACGTTTTGAAATCTCACAGTATCAACTTTGCTGTAGCTTTTATGTCTGCTACGTTACTGCAGACATGGTCATCTGAGCCATACGATTGGCCAGCGGTAGGCCTATAGTGCACTTGATTTGCTCTCTGGGCCAGCCGGGAAGGCAGAGTTTTTACCTTCAGACACATGAAATGGTTAAAAATGGCAAKAGTTCGCCTACCAGGCGCACAGGGCAGCTGAATCGGGTGCACCTACCGCCAACAGCCTGTGACAAATAAAACAAAATAGGAATAAAAGGCTTTATCGTTGAGGTTTTTACAGAAATGTTTGGCGATTGACTAGGAATGCCTTGGAGATCGACCGGTTGGTGACCACTGCTCTAGAAAGTTGAGTGAAGTTCAATCTCGTGGTTCTCTCTGCGGCAGTCCCGGGCTACTGTGCGTGCAGCTTAGAGGAAACACTGCTTGTAACCACAGCAGCCCAGGACCTCCACATTTGGCTTCTTCACCWTCTAAAGAGTATTTTTGTCTGTAATAAAGCCCTTTTGTAGGGAAAAACTCATTCTGATTGGCTGGGCCTGGCTCCCCAGTGGGTGGGCCTATGCCCTCCCAGGCACACGCATGGCTGCGCGCGCCCCTGCCCAGTCATGTGAAATCCATAGACTAGAGCCTAATTTATTTATTTAAATTGACTGATTTCCTTATATGAACTGTAACAATGTAAAATCTTTGAAATTGTTTCGTATGTATTTTTGTTCAATATAGTTCACAAAAACTGGCTTCTGAGAGGTCTTGCTTGCGCAGTTTGCGACTTAATATAAACCTAAACACGATTAATCCAATCACGTCCGTCTCACGCAGCCAAGTAATTGCAATCTTTTGGAGTAARTTTTATTACTATGACAAAACACAACATTATCAAAGAGCATTGAAATAATGTGCCAATATTTTGCTTTGCCAACAAAAAATATAAACGTTCCCAGAACGGACCACCAACCAAAATGGCGTCCTTACATGTCAAAGAACCTCCTCATGATTGGCCGATTATAATTTGTTGATCACGTTGATTGGTTGTTGTAACAATCTCTTCTTTTGACAGCTTACTTTCGTGGATCTCATTCTCTTGTGMAGCGCTGAAAGTTGAATGAACAAATAAAGAACGCAGCTAGCCTAAATGTGAGTATGTTTGTAGCTACTTCCACTAATTATTTTKTCACAGTAGTTTTCAATGTATGCCAAAGAAAATGCAAAAATATATGTACGCTGAACGTATACGATATGAGTTCATTAGCCACAACACTTTGGAAAGCTTACTCATTTGAGTTAGCCTAGCCCTTGAGCATGACTCTCAGTTCCTCCACAAGAGCCATTGGGTGAAGGTGTCTTCTGTACGGAGGAGTTTTGATAAGAGCGACGCTCGGTCTGAACATTAACCGCATACGGTACGGTTTAGGAAGTAATAAGGACCTTATCTTTAATATCAGCGATACATATTTTCCTAAAAATAAAACGTTAAATTGGCGCTCATCTTTTTATAGGGTTAGGCCAGGTTCGTGTTCCCACATGGCCATATTTCTATGTTACAGCGGCTCCGAACACCTATGTGTAGAAGGTCGCCAGAAACGTGTTGTCACTGAAAAATACTGTCCACTGCAACTGATAAAGCTGGTTAAAACATTGTGTATTTTGCTTTTGTGAAATTGTTTTGGTGTGATATGAAAAGTGCTTTGTTTTTGGAACCGTATCGTAATTGAGAATCGATTCATGTTTAGATGGAGTATTTGGCTGTTAGAGCCAGTCTACCTCTGCAAATAACAAGGCTCCTTAAGAGTAGGGATGTCAAACTTCCAGGCTGCTGCACAGACACTGGAGGCTTTAGTCTAGAGCAGGGTTTCCCAAACTCGGTCCTGGTGCACGTTTTGGTTTTTGCCCTACACAGCTGATTCCAGGATCAAATTTGGTAAACACTGGTCTAGAGCGCTGAGCTAAATGTTTGAGAGTTTTTTWAAACTCTTAATTGGTTAAATGAGTGAGATATGTCATTGTTGCATTAGTTTGAGTGGGCAACATACTATCACCTTAAATTGACATGTAGAATTATTTTTGCCATATTCTATATTGTGCTAATTTTCTTATTGTGGACAGTTTGTTACTACTTTASACAAGCTTGCATTTTTCACCCTGTAAAATTTGAGTGTAATTACACATCCTTTATACCCCAGATTGGTGATATTAGTATAAAAGTGTATAGCCATCATGATGACATGAGATTGATTGCTTAAAACAGATACATATCTTTGGTTTTGTACTGTTGATTTGTCAGGCGCTGGGATGTGCAGMTATTTGAACGCAGAGTTAAGGCGCTTGCCGCACACCAATACATGAATTCGACTGTCAAGCTATCACTTAAATAGCAGCCAACCGTTGCCACTTCTATCCTATGCTGCGTCGTTATTTGTTTAATTTAACTAACAGAAAAAGTGGTCTGTTCCTTTTCTGTGGTGGCAGCCTCCCAAAATCAATATCCGACATTCCAAAATATAGATAAGCCTTCTACAAGTTCTCATCTAACCAACCCTGTATAGGTTGTTCCAAGTTTCCGTGTGGCCTTTGAATAGTGTTAGTGTAAACAGCGCTACATCCAAAGCGTTTTCCCTCTGTTCTATTGATTTCAGAGTGATATCGAAGTGATTAGCAAACAAAGTGTTGCGTTACACTTACCGCGTTGGCGACCGACTTGATTTAAAATGCTGTGTTCTACAAATTGTCCTCCAACCAATGCTCTACACATTATTCCCAAATTCTGTGGGTTTTGAACTGTTAGTTTTATCAGGACATGCAACCTCGTTTCCCCCCTCTCAAGCAATCGATATCAACGTGATATCGATATGAGTAATTTACAAATAAGTGTTGCTTTTCTGTTTTGGCGACCCCCTCAAAAATCTAAATTCATCACTCCAAAATGTACCTGACTGTCTTCTGCAGGTTGTTCTCTAACCAGTAATGTAAAAAATATCTCCAGTTTCCATGGGGTTTTGACTCCACAAAGGAAGTACTGCATCCTCTAGTTTCATCTGGTCTTGATTATTGTCCAGTCACATGGTCAAGTGCTGCAAAGAAGGACCTAGTTAAGCTGCAGCTGTCCCAGAACAGAGCAGCACGTTTTGCTCTTCACTGTAATCAGATGGCTAATATTAATCATGTGCATGCCAGTCTCTCTTGGTTAAGAGTTGAGGAAAGACTGACTGGGTTCTTCTTGTTTGATAAGAAACATTGTGTAGGAAATTCCAAGTTGTTTGCATAGTCATCTTACGCACAACACTTAATCGGTTAACTTTTGAATGAGTCCAAAAATGTATTGATTTATTTTGATGAAATACCAGAAATCACCAAAACTGGTTTGGTCTACCCATTAAGAGTACATCTTGGGATAGTTAGGCTAGCTAGCTAGCTACACAGCTAACATGAACATAATACAATGCACAACAATACTTATTTCGTAATATAAGAGTTCAGGTGGGCCTTTGCACTTCAGCAAACAAAGGAAAGGAGTGGTGCTCCACAACAAGGACAKAAATCATGAGAATGGCTTACCAAGAAAAACTTCCAAWGGGATTCATTTGAGGTAAGCTCTTGACAAAAAAAGGCAGAGTGGCTTATTTTTGCTCACTAATCCAATGTACAGGATGCAGTAGAGGCTGACGTCTTCCAACCTCAACTTGTTGTGAAGATGGGGCATTGTCTGGATCTCTGTCTCTCATTTTCACCACTGATATGTATATTGTGTTGACAGGATGGCATTAGCAATGGCTGAGGGTACATTTATTGTGAGCTCTGAGAGTGATTCCAGTGGRGAACACACAGGCGGTGAGGAAGGAGAGGGAGCTCCGCTGGCGATAGATGGCTTGTCTGCTGCCCAGCGCGAGGTTCTGGAGCGCTGTCTACACACACTCACCCACGCCAAAAACGACAGCCACACACTCGCTGCACTTCTTCTGGTAAGAGTGTCACCAGTCTACCTTATCTCCGACCCTTAGTAATTCTATTTAATCTGGTATGGTGGGTAACAAAATATTTCACCCTTATATTCTCCATCCTTCACTTTCTGTTCTGTAGATTACACGATTGTGTCCAGCAGGCCAGCTTGACAGTGCGACGCTGCGGCGCATCTTTGAGGCGGTGGGGCTGAGTCTTCCAGCTCGCCTGCTGGTGACTGCGGTCCGGGGGAGTGATGCCTCCGGCTTGCCCCCAGAGGAGCTTCTATCTCTGGGCACAGCTCTGCTGGCTGCCCTCAGCACAGACCCAGACATGGCCGCCCACCCACAGCTCCTTACCACCATCCCTCTACTGCTAGGGCTGCTGGCCGATGGGCCCAAATGGAGCCCGCAGAAACAAGCCCAGCACCAGGCTAGACAAGGGATGGAACCAGACCAGCCAAGCCAGGCTGAAGATGAACAGTCATCACAGAGCACGAACACTACCAAAGAGCCTGTCCAGGACACTGCAGGATTCAAAGCACCATCTCAGGATGCGACGAGCCCTACAGGCTCTGAGGAAGGTACTGCAGAAAATGAAGCTCCAACTTCCCATTCAACAGTCAAACTGGATGAGGCCTTGGCTACGGACTGTTACCAGGTTTTGATTACAGTGTGTGCTTTACCCCGGGGCCCAGATCAGCTCCTGGCCAGGGGTGCTGTCCCAGCTCTTTGTCGGGCTTTGGGGCAGAAACAGACACTGAGCCATGAAAAAGGACTACCCCTTCTTGGTGCCCTGCTCTCAGGCAAAACTAAAGAGAAAGCCTGGAGTAAGCACCCAGCTGAACTCCTCTCTCTCCTGGCCAAAGTCTCCCAAGACTTCTGCCAAGCCACTGGCCTCACCCAGCTCGATATGTGTGCCCTGGTGCCGCAGTTCCTCCCCTCGCCAGGTGGAACACCAAAGGACACTGACCTAACGCCAACTATGGTCAGTCTGTGGGCGGCCCTGAGGCCCATGCTGCAGGCTAAGCTGACCCCAGGTCAATTAGGCCCTGTGTTAGTCCTCTCTGCCTGCCTGTTGGACCTGTGCGGCTGGGAGCCTGTGGGGCCACCTAAGTTCTGTTGCCTGCTGGTGAACCGGGCCTGTGTGGAGGTGAGGATGGGYCTGGAGGAGCCCCCCGATACAGAGCTGAGTCCCCAGCTGCAACAGACACTCACCGCCTGCTACCGCGTCATGGAAGCGGCCATGGAGCAGGCCTGCAGCAGCCAGGGAGTTGCCCAGCAGAGTGATACCCAGCCACAGACTGCCATCACTGGGCTCAGTCTGCAGCAGAGCAGGCAGGTRCTCCGGGTTCTGGAGGAGGCCTTCTCGGCAGTCATCTATCACCTGCAGCAGGTAAGAGAACGAGGCAAAGAAGATGCATTCATACTCATTATACACACCAGCCAGAGTGTCTGTAAGGAAGTGTAGGTGGAGTAAAATTCAAATAATGTTTCCCTCAAGATAACTGTGGTGTGGACAGTACAAAGCACAGACACACAAAATTCACAATAGGGTAAATCCATTTGATTTCAAGCGCTTTTTGACAACATCCCTTTTGATTTAAACATAACTTTCAGTACATTTTTGCCCATGGAAGAAGTGGTCAGGAAGTGACTTTTTTTGGACCTGAATGCCAAAACTTTCAGAAGATAGAGGTGCTCGATGTTGAGCTATTTTGCATTCCCGCCCTACCATTACARGTCTTCATCACTMGAAAAGCTAAACGGTTGAGTTTGATGTCATTTAAAAGCTCACAAAAAGAGTTGTCAAACTATTCTAAAATATCTTGGGAAATGTTGTTTTAATGAAAATGCTTTTACATTTTTAAAAACCTTTTTAATGTTAATTATCAAAATATGGGTGAACTTGATTTATTTTATGTATTTATTTTTTTAATACTCATGTTGTAGCTTAGACTCTGCTTTACAGAATTGTAGGATTTGTGTCAACTGATGGCGGGCACAAAACAAGAACCTCAGATAATGTAAAATAGGGTTTATGCGAATATATATTTTGGGATAATTTACATTTTTACAGTAACTTAAAAAAAAAAAATTGTATTAGATTTTTTGTATTTTGTATTTTTTACCTCTTACACTATATGGATAGGGCTAAATTGAAATGTTTCTTATAGAAGAAATATGGAAAGCATATTCATACCCATGGTAGCAATGAATAGGAAACAGTTTGGAGATTATGGGGAAAGTATTAGACAAAAGGTGAGGGACACAACAGTTCACCTGACACGAGTGAATCCAAACATTACACTGTTGATTTTATGTGCATTTTACTGTCCTTTACCTAATTTCTTTAACAAAATCTGGAAATGCATTCAGTAACGTGATAAGAATATTCTTGGAACATTTGGGATAGGTGCAACCGAAGACATGACAAAGGTTTGAGTGAGAGGTCTAACTGGTGTTTCCAAGTGGCCCCACACCTTAGTGTGCACAGTTCCTAAGTAATTTCAATGCGTTTATATGACTCGAAGAGTCTTCAACTATAAAGTGTTTCTTTTTAGCTCTCCTAGCTGTGCCGTTGAGGAACTAGAGCAAGTACACTTGTAGTTGTTTTGAACACAGCATTGCATCCCCCCCGCCTTTACACAAATACTGTTTACACAATCCAAAAAACGGTCCACAATAAATCTCATTCTGGGTCAGGTGGGCATAATTTGAAAGCTTGTTCTATTTCCAACATGACTAGCTAAATTGTATTTTATAATCTTATAGTATCAGGCTTTCACGAGGCAATTCAGCGAAGCAGATGGTCATTTTGGGGGCGCATGGAATGGGAAGATGAGTGCATTCAGATGCGTGGTCCGCGGCAAATGTTCTTCACAATACAACAAACAGGCTCATTCTGTTCAGGACAACCCATGTCATCTTGTGACTGCACATCAAACTTAGTGATCATAAACGTTGACACTGTATATGACATGAGTTTTATGAGATGGAAATGTGAAGTGCACATTTGGACTCATGGGCGTTTGGCTTGCTTGTATGACTTCAAAGAAATATTTGTTCGAATCCTCAACGTCTCGTTTTTCACAATACATCGAGTCCTCGTCATTTGCAGCATTTCCTTCACTCGGACAACAAAAAATGTGCAAAAGTTGCCAAATTAGCGGGGGGGTTGTGGCCAACTTCTTGTTGCACGCGGTGGTCAAGTTCAGAATGACTGTCAGTCAAAACCCATACAGAGCTGTGGAGCGGAGACCCTGAGCTCTGATACTCATGTATAGCATTTAACTGTACAGCCACTACGTTCCAATTTAGGTGCTTATCAGTCCATTTTCAACCTGTTTACGGGTAGAAGTGCAAAGGGCTATATTTTCCAGTGATGAAGACATGGATGTCTCATGGTATGGTGGGGTATGCAAAATGGGTTAACTTTGAACACGTTTACATTTTGACATTCGCGTCCAAAAAGTCACTTTCTGAGCCTTCCTACAATGGGAAAATATATTGAAGGCTTCGTTCAAATCAAAAGGGGTGCTGTCAAAAAGTGATTGAATTCAAATGGATTTACCCAGTACTGTAGTGTTTAACTTACATCACACTTTCAGCTTTGCTCAAAGAGTACTCCTGTAAGAGAAGGCTAACTCTGATTCTGAAACTAACTTTTTAAGTCTTTTTCTCCAGGTTGATCCGGGTCGTTACGGCGACCCCTTCATTTTCGTCACGTTCCGTTCCCTCTGCGCCTGGCTCGCCGAAGAGACTTCCTGTCTCAAGGAGGAAGTGACTGCCCTCTTGCCCTTTCTGATGGGCTACGCCAGAAGCCATATGCAGGGAGAGAGTCAGGACCAGGGTCTTTCCAATTGGATGTCGGAGATGTCTGTAGGCGACTGCTCACAGGGAGGGGCTTGGACAGGCAAAGATGCTGTAAGGTAGGTTGACTCTGATTCCAGTCCCAATTTGAATTCTTTAAAAAAACTGCTCCTGGTAACTGCATGCTGGGTTTAGTGCAGGTTGTGCTGACAGTCCCAAGCTGTGTGCATTTATCAGGAGTTGACCGCATTTGGGAAACAGGATCTTAAGCCACAGCCTCTCTCCTGCCCCCCCCCCCCCCCACCTCCCCCTCTCTCTCTCTAGGTATCTCCTCCCAGCTCTGTGCCACCTCTCTGCAGAGGACGCCCCAAGAAAGGTGTTACCTGTCTCTTATACACATCTAGATGTGTATAAGAGATCTCTCTAGGTATCTCCTCCCAGCTCTGTGCCACCTCTCTGCAGAGGACGCCCCAAGAAAGGTGTTACTCACCCTGGACACCCCAGGTCTCCTGGTGACATTCCTAACCCAGGGATGGGGTGACCTGCGGGGGAAAGGAGGGGCAGCGCTTGCCCGGGACCCAAGTATGGAGACAGCCTGCTCGGCCCTGCTCAACTTTGCTGTCACGGAGCCGGAGCGAGTCAGGTACAAAATAAACACTACACACAGCGGCCCTTGCAGAGACCCAAATACACACGTATGTGTTGTATAACAAATGTTTTGTAGAGACTGAAATGCACACACGTACGCTATAAAACACACATAGCATAGTTTAATTTACAGATACTGGTGACTAGTTGGGATGGATTTTTATACAGCAAAATGGGGTCGTTTTGTGTTGTTGACTATGAAAGAAATGAAAATGAATCTCCCCCTCAATGGTAAATAGTTCACTAACTGCAAATTCACATTGGGGATGCATAATATTACAATATAACATGTGTGACAAAATCTGTTATTTATGCACAATCTTGTCTCTCAGAAAGGACCCTTGTTTCAGAAGCCTTGAGTCACTGTTGAGTGAAGCACTTCCTGTTCTCCTGCACAAACCCCGCCTCTTGGTCCTGGCTGCCAATCTTTGTACTCTGGGGCTCATGATTGGCAGGCTTAAACTGGCTCCAAAAGGTGAGTTAACATGGCTTTGTTTTTAGATGAGTGAACGGGACAATTTCTGTCTTAATAGAATTGTTTATTTTTGCAATTGTATAAATGTATGCCTAATACATTCCCTCTAAATTCATTGAAGCCTGTCTTTGTATTTCTTCTACCATGTTCCAGCTCCGGTTGAAGCAAACCAGAGGCGGTTCTTCTCCGCAGCCCTGCGGTTCCTCRGTGGTGCCCTGGACTCCAGCTCAGGCCCGGGCCCAGTTAGGGTGAGCCCTGCCTGGGAGGAGTGGTGGGAGGAGGCTGGGGAGCTGTGGAGGCTGGGTCTGCAGGCCCTGGGAGGTTGTGTGAAGGCCCAGCCCTGGATCATCACCCTGGTCAGGGAGGAGGGTTGGCTCAACCACACCCTCGCCATGCTGGGCTCCTGTAGCACCCTGCCTGACCCCCACACCCAGGGGGCACTAGAGGAGGCCCTCTGCGCAGTGGCACTCCAGTGCCCGTCCTGTCGACAGGAGATCGGTGTGCTCCTGAAGAGCAGTGCCAAGGGAGCCTTGGGTAGCATGGGCAGTCTGAGGAAATCCCTTACCACAAACTGAAGCACTTGTGTATTGATCATGAAGATGAGGGCCAAGGGTTTTTCCTGAGCAGACACGTAACATGATCATGAAAAACTTCAGCCTCGAGACTAAGACAAAATGGCTGAATATATCATTGTTTAGTAACAGGCTATATTTGCTTTGTCATACGCTTCCTGATAAACATTTCAGTTGTTTGTAAGATGGTATGACTGTATATAAGCAGTCTGTTACATGTATGAAAGTTAAGAATAAAATCATTATTTTGTTTAAGATTTCATCTTAAGTTTTTTCATTTTGAAGCGGAATGTTCCTTCAACAGAGAAGAGAGATGGTATCCACACTCAAAGCTGTCCTGCTTACTACTGAATTTCAAAACACTTACAGGACGTATGCATAAAACCAATGTTCTTGTTTTCTGAAAGGAGTGATGCAGTTTCTGATCATACATTTTAGACTAATATAATTGGTATAGTAACTATGTGGTACTGTAGTTATTAAAGTGAACCAATATCTTTCCATGTCTCTGCATGTTGCTTTTTCTACCGCTAGATGGCATTCTGACAGCAGTGTGGCATTTTGGGTCAGGATACATTCCAGAATTATGCATGGATACGCGTTGGAAGTTATTTTGAAGACCGTAATATATCAGTGAAACAATAACAAATTCTTTGTTTGGCAGATATCCTCAATCCATAAAACTGAAATGTTTTAACTTTACATTTCAGAGAAAGTAAGTCTTTAGATTTCAACGCTGCATTTTACTTAATTTCTTTCTTACTAAAAGAGTCACTGCATGACGAGGTTTATTTTCCGATACATTTTTGATAGAACCTGCAGGGTCTCAAGTCTGGACATAGTTTTCAAATGATACAGTAGCAAGTAGAGACACCAGTAGCCTGAAGTCTAGTGTACGGTTATAATTCCGTTTTAATTGATATATCTATGGAAACGCTTAAATATAATTATTTGCCTGTAATTAATAAAAATCTAGTCTATACAGTTTGCTTAAAATCTCTTGGTCATGCGTAATAGTATAATTGCACATTACAGTACAATTTAATGCATTCGACTTAATAAACGTGATTGTGTTATCTATTCAAATGTTTCGTTTTGGCATAAAACTCTAACCCTCTTTTTGCCCTTATTTAGCAGCCCTCTTGATTCCGCTCACCTCCCGCCCTCACCCCCCTACTCAAACTTCCGTCCATGTCTCTGTGTGACTCATACAAAACTCCTGCGTCGCTACTCCAACCAACTCACTCATCAGTCTACCTTCAACTCGTCTTAATCCATCCTCCTGTTGCCCGCTATAACCCCCTGTCCAAACGTAACTCCAATCTCTGCAACCCGGCCACCCTTTACAACGTCATCATGCTTTGGAAATCTCGAACGAAGACTGAGCCCTACTGTCAGGTAACAAATTATTTGGCTATGCTTGAATTGATAAACGTTTATAAAACGGCTAATGAATTTTGAAAAATGTTTTCTCTCACGCTATTACTGATCGGGCTAGATAGGGCTTACAATGAATATTTTTTTAATAGTTTTTGTAAAGTGGCAAGAACTAGTGACAGAACTTGTTTGATGTTATAATGGCTTTACGGATCGATGTTGCAAATGTTAACAGTTTTCCAATTTGGGTGCCTGAAATGCTATAGATAACATTCACTCATTGTCATGGTAAGCACAATCAAATTATTCAAAATTATGTAAATATATTTAACACACTTTAAAAGTTGTTTTGAGTTATCTGTATCTCAAAAAGTTGAGCGAGGTGGATAGCGTGCGTAATGCTTTGATTACGCGGCAGTTTAAACAGAAGGCTGGATATTGATTCATATAGACTAATAGGCTATTTGATGCATACTCTGTGCCAAAATCATTTTGGGTTGTCTGGGGTCGAGACCTCTCATTTGGCGTTTAAAACAGGAGGCAAGTAATATGGGATGTTTGGTTAGTTTAATAACTTCGAATCTAAAAAGAAAGTAAAGGTAGGAAAATGATCAAACATACATGTGGGGAAATGTATGATTGTCTGAATGAATATCTCTTTAAGAAAACTGGACCCCCCCCCCCCCCCCACCCCCCCCCTCTTCTGTGGAGCGCGTTCGGAAAACCTATAAGTAGCGCATGCATGGAGAAKATTTAGGACACTTTCTGACAGAAGCATCCGTAACAGCACGTGGTTGAGGATTGAGACATTTCTAAAAGCAAGAAGAAGAAAAGCTTTAGCTATTTCCTGCATGGATCTTGTAGACACATGAAAGTATCTTGGATTATAACTATTTGGTGACATCGATAAAACATCCATATCCTAGACCGTGAATTTGGGTAACCAGACGAGATGTTAGTCCACACATATTCGGCTATGGTGAGTCCCTATAAATTCAATACTACGCGCTAGTCTGCAGACCAGATTAGGTCCGATATGGTCTTGTCATTTTCCATTTCTACAACTTTGTCTTGACTCGAGTGGGCACAGATGTGTGACGTTAACTTCGCACTGGCGGCGCAGCTTTTGTRCTTGTCAGCTGTCCGGATAGATCGGCGGAATGTCGGACCGCATCAAAGTGTCCGTAGAAATATGAATTTAAAGAGAGCCGAGTAAACAAGAATGGCACTTTGAGATGGTAGATAATACTTTTGTGAAAGTACCATTGCGTTTTGCTGTGGTGAGCATAGTGACAATTGAAACTACTAAAGGGGTGTGAAATGTACAAGGCATACATGTTCAGATGGTAACCTATATATTAGTGGTTATTGGTTTAATGTTGGCATTTATTATTTTATACATATTTTAAATGAACTTTTTCCTTTGCTTTTAAATCCCTCATTGTTAGTTTCTAATAATGGACATTGTTCCAACAAAACATAATCGATCGGTGGGACCCAGCTTTAGAAAAATCGATTTTAACCAGGAAGTGCATGCATATGTGAAGGCTACAGGACAGTTGGAGAATATTGTAAAATGATTGCATTGATGATAGTATGTTATTACATAATGTCTCCCAAATTAATTAAGACAAAATGGCTAAAGTTATGTTTAGGCTATATTACTTTACATTTAACTTGAACATATTTGCAATATTTTATAAGCTCCTGTAGTCATAAATGTGTTCACATATTTTATAATATTGGGTATTGTATTTCCTGGGGCAACATGATGCTATTGCGCATTAGATACCTGTCCTTTGTTCTGTTGGGGTTCTCAGTGGCCATGACCTTTGACACTGTCATGCAGCGATGCCAGAGGCACCTGCTGCCTGTCTGCATGCAAATCAAACACTTCGTTTGAGTTATTTGGACATTTAATAATTAAATAGTTGAATTTTAAGCTACATTTGTAATTTTTTTGTGGTCAAGACAGACTAAGTTTTGTACAGATCTATATGCGCTATCGAACTGATTTAAAATCATTTTATTTGTATGTTGTATTTCAATTTCATTGCAGTTCAGTTAATCACAATCGACAACGAATTGTAATGTGCTTAGGCTACTATTTATAGTTTTGCAAAGATTATTTGAATAAATAAAAAAACATTTAATTATAGGCCTGACATTTGGTGCAGTAAATCGATGCATTTGCATGTAATCAAAAAATAGTTTGATTTAGAAGCCTAAGTTACTTTTTTGTATTTAATGCACAGGACCGGGCGGACGGACTGACCGGCTCCTCGCCCAGCGGGCGACTGTCCCAACTCTCCTCGTTGAACCAGGCAGCTTACTCCTCGGCTCCCCCGCTCTGCCACACACCGGCCTCTGACTTCCAACCTCCGTACTTCCCCCCTCCATACCCWCAGTCTTCGCTCTCATACTCACAGAGCCAGGACTCTGCATACTCTCACTTATCGGACCCCTACACCTCCATCAACTCCATCCATCAGCACCAGCAAGCGGCATGGCACTCGCAGAGGTCGCGATCGGACGAGGGGGGGCTATTGTCACAGTCACACCGGGCTTTAAGCCTCGACCACCGTCGGGAGTACCCCGGTGTACCCCGGCTTCTCCACGGACTTGGGGAGGGTGCCGCAGCGCTAGGGGACGGGCCTCTTGGAATGCACATTGGACATCACGGACTGGAGGACATGCAGGTGGGTTTATTTGTGCGTGGACCTTTTTATTATTCCTTCTCCCGTTCACAAACACTATATTGGTCGTGCGTAAAAGTCACCTTCCAGCGCATAGCCTAACCCATGCACCCATTACGTAGATAATTGCTGCATTCGTTTACTGTTTTCTTGTGGAAGAATCTATAAGAACTGGGTGAATAATTGTGTGCATGGCAAGGATTCTCTTTTCTTTTGTTACTGTGACAGTCGTCTTCTTTTGATGCGTATTTTACACACTCGCTTTTTTCTCCCAAAGGCTCCACCTTAGAAAAAGACCGAATTGTAAACGCAATTCATATAACATTTGGTCAAATATTGCATATTTACCAACTGTTCCACTAATACTTGTCTCGAAGTGGCCACCTGTCAAATGAAATGACCTTGCTCTTCGCCCTGATCTTATTGTGAAGAGTATACGCACAGTTTAAACACTTTATTTAGAGACCAATGGCATCTTTTCCCCGTGGCAGTGTAAATAGGCTAGAGACTTGTCTAAGTGGTGATGATTGCGTTGATGGATACATGTAGGCCTAATCATGTTAAACGGAATTGGTCCACTAATTGCAGAGGCTCGCTTGTCTCGTTAGCTTAAAAATTATATTAGTTCAACCTAATCCCCAAAGTGTTGTTATGTTAAATATAGCGGGCAGAGATCAAACAAATAAATCTGAAAGCAACTATCATTTACATTCTTAGACCTTGAAAATATTTTCGTGATATGTTTAACTATATTAGCCTATTTTGTGGACGCAGTTTTTAAATAGATTATTTGGAAAAGCCATTTCTTTCAGGTAAATTGAAATAGACATGGATATTGGAAATATCAACAAAACAGTACGATATCAATAAGATAATAGGCGTATTTATACTATTACCTCATATATAACTAATTTGTTTCTGATTTCAATGACATATTGACAATGTATTAATTGCAGCGGGAAAATTAACAAAATTTATGTTAGTCTCCTGAAAAAATGTACATAATAATATTAAATATTATATGTTGCAATTATTTCCTTCCTGAATAGTTTTGTTGTTCTTTGTGTGTCTAAATTCAAGGCTGACTTATTAGGCCAATAGGCTATCCTCTAACACAGGAAGCAAGTCAACATTTCGTTGGTGGCTTTAGCCGCCATCCATTGAAGTCATAGGGAGAAGTGTTGAACATATTATGGTACGCATGCAATTTAGCAAGAATAATAGTTTAAACGTTGCTATGGATTTATTGAGTAGTCAACCACACACAAGCAGGTGCAGATTCAGATGCATTTGTTCAAAGCATCCTGCATCTCTGACACAATTCGGCGCAACCAATTGATTCCCGTGGTCATTAATACAAAGAAACACTTACTCAAGCGGAAGGCATGGAGTTATCCAGAGCATGTTTGTGTTAAACGCTCTCTCTTGACAGAACCTTTATTTGATTAATGGATTAAATTCGCAAATTTGAGCCCCATATAAATCCCGAGACCAAGAGCATCTCTCTCTGCAGATATTTTTTTTTATCACTCCTCATGACACATGGAGAATAACATAGTAATACCCCACAAATGTCAAACACTTCGAAGTTTAAAATGTTGAAATGTTTGTTGAATTTGTTATAGCGAATTAAATTGGTCAATTTATTTTCGCAGTTCAATGATATCCCCCCTCCCCCTCAAACATGTTTTCAATAAAGTTTATTTGCTGAATAGACAAGTAGGCCTGATCCATCCATATAAAAATATGTAGGTTTAAGATAGATAATTACATAAAGATTTAGTAACTTGAAAATTGGGCACTAAGATGACATTTTTGAAAATGTCCGATGTCCATGAATTCACATCGAAAAGGAGTGCGAACGCAGGGTTTATCTCATGAAGGCTAATCGATTAGCCCCTTGAAAAACATACCCTACTTAGGCCATAGTTTTTTATTTGCAATTTTTAATGTAAAATAAAATGTGTAAAAGAGACATGGAATTGACAAAGTGATTATCATGCCAATAGCCCTCCCACAAGACCCGCCCTCAACTCACAAACACAAAATGTCAGTTCTTTGTCTAGGTTATCATAGAGTGAAGACAATGTTAAGCAGGGCCAACTTTTGTCTTCTTCTTTGTTCTCTGACCACACAACATTGTGTTCACAGCCAATTTCAAGAAATAGTGCAATTCTGTTTACTGCTTTTTCTTCCACCCCGTTCATAGAGATCACATACACTGTAAATGTATAAACTTGGCCTTGAATAAAAGCGTCTGCTAAGTCTCATACACTGTATTATGATAAGGGCCCCACAGTAACCGCCTCAACATAGAATTAACGCCGGCTTCTCATTAAACTGCCCTCTTTTGGGTCTAGTTTCCAACACTGATGCCCTAACAAACCACAATACTCTAGCAAATCTGCCAATCAACTGTTATAATTTTCTTACACTGTGACAAGAGCTAAATTATAGATTGCACTTGGCCCAGACTGGTTTTGAATTGGCTGGTGGGGGTAGTGAATAAATGATCCTGACTGCCCACTGTATCTACCCAACACAGGGAATGGAGGAGGGATCAGCCTTGGGCATCCTGGACCACTCCGTCATTAAGAAAGGTAAGGGAAGCAGAGCTCTGTGTGTGTGTGTGTGTGTGTGTGTGTGTGTGTGTGTGTGTGTGTGTGTGTGTGTGTGTGTGTGTGTGTGTGTGTGTGTGTGTGTGTGGTGTGTGTGTGTGTGTGTGTGTGTGTGTGTGTGTGTGTGTGTGTGTGTGTGTGTGCGGCCACCCTTCCCTATAAACACCAACCACCCCTCCAGCATACACACACACACACACACACCTATAAAATAATTCTGTTTTGCTATTTCATTTGAAGTCAAAAAGTTCTCTACTAATCGGCTGCAGACTTCACCCTAAAGGCAGTCATTCTTAATGAACTGTTCATGGTCATATGAGAGGACGAGGGAGAGAGAGAGCGAGCAGGATTAGAGCAAGGAGAAGAGAAGTGGGGCAAGGAAAAGGGAGGGGAAAGAAGTGATAAAAGAGGAGTTCTGTAGAAATTCACAGCCGTATGATCACTCTAATATTACCAATAGTAAGAACTAGGATTTTTCACAAGACACAGGGGCACGATTAACCAATTCAAGTTGAATTCCAAACAGCTTGAAATACTTAAAATCCAAAGCCGCTTTTGTGACTACACCGGAGACATGACATCTATGCATGAGCGATGCTTAACATTTTGCAACCAACACTCATTTTCAAGAGGAATGACTATCATTCCAGGGATTTGCCGAGGTTGAGAATGTATCAATTACAGCGCGTACTCATGGCCACGGATTTAAGAGCATAGAACAAACTCAAAGCCCACATGAATAAGCGGATCCGAGAGAGAGAGCGAAACAGAACACAGAGAGAGAGACACACACACAGAGAGACCTTAAAGACCTCTACACTGCTCCGCGGCTGGGCCTGGCTGGCTCTGAATGGGGGATAGAGAGAGCTCCCTTCTGTCCGGGAATCTGTGCCGCACAGTGGGGCGTCGCAAAGAGACGCACGCCGCCCACGGAGAGGGAGTGGAGAGAGAACATCACAGCAGCAGCACTAGCACAGCTGACAGTAGGCACATAGATAATAACTCCGGAACAGTATAGCTAGTCACTGGGAGTATGCACTGAGCCAAAGGGATAAGGGGGGAAGAGATGCAGAAACCCACATGCGCACATACACACACACACACAGGGACAGAAGAGGATACTAAGATACCATAGAAACACAGTAATGCACACATAATAACACACACACACGCTCACCTAGGGAAAGGGTTAATTCAATCCTCTCAATTCAGCCTATAGGAGCCACACAGCCTTTAGATCCCAGCCCACAGTCCTGGCATGAGAAAACGTGTGATTAGTGGGCTACATCAGCTAATTTCAAGAAAACAAATGAACGGTTTAAAAGATGATGTAACATTTATTTTTATTTGTACGTCAACATAAATCGTTATTAGGAACTGAATGGCCGTTTAAATTGTAATCATTTTTTCGCATACTCCTCTCAAGTAACTGCGAATATTACCACGATGCTTAGATTTTAACGGCTCAACTGCTTTCTCAGCCACAATGCTGTGATTGGCATTCATAGGGTAGTTCTGCTTTGTCCCCAGTTTCTCCCAGTTTTTAAACCTATAAAGAGGCACCTTCAGTCCTAGCAACATTCAATACTTGAGAAGGAAGGTCTTTAAGCTTAGCAGTCAGAGAAAAGTGACTGTGAAAGTAGTGAGGCGTGAACAAGATCTAAATGAGATGTGTTACTTACAGAAACAGGGAACCCACCTGCTGTGACCAAAACAACAACAGCAATAGTGGTGCCAGAATTAGAGCTGTCAACACATGGGAATACGTGCCACTGAATGTATTATCCATGCAATAAACACATTACTTACGTTACTTGTATATTAGAAAGGATCGTGGAAATATGATTTTTATTTCCCTTAACTCTTTTTCTCCCTTCCTCAATACCCATCTTTCTCTATCATCTCTCTTCCTATCTTGCTACCCCCCCCCTCCTTTTCCACCCTCTCTCTCTCGCTCTCTCTCTCTCGCTCTCTCTCTCGCTCTCTCTCAACAGTTCCCATCCCCTCCAAGCTGAACGGCTCAGCCCTGTCAGCCCTCCACCTCAGTAAGGATGGTCTAGGGATGGGTTCCGTGTCCAACCCAGGGGAGGTGTTCTGCTCTGTCCCCGGCCGTCTCTCCCTCCTCAGCTCCACCTCCAAGTACAAGGTCACCGTGGGGGAGGTGCAGCGACGGCTGGCCCCGCCCGAGTGCCTCAATGCTTCCCTGTTGGGCGGAGTCCTGCGCAGGTGAGAGGGTTGGAGTAAGGGGTGGGGAGAGAGAAACAGTGGAGAGACACACAGCTTCAAGGCTTCACACATGATAATAAATCAAATAAGAAAATTCTGAACAACAGATCTATTCAGGTATTCTGGACAATAGAATACAATATGTGTCACCCCTTGATTGCTTAATGTATCCAGTGGCAAAAGGTCCGCTCCTCCACAGAGAATGTAATAATGCATATATATTTTAAGACATTTTCAATTCCTAAAAAAAAAAAAAGTAACGTACCACATTTCCTGTTCAGTGTTCATACATTAGATTACAGTTGTGCATGTTTCAAATCATTGTCCTTCTATGAAGTMCTTTGGCACCATGTCTAACAAAAACGGAACGCAAAAGCAAAGGACCAAATGAAACCATCAAGTGGCAGCAGTACTAGACTATGGCCATGGGGAGTTTTGTGTGAAAGCAGCCCAGACAGACAAACAGACCTAGGAGTGGGCAGCCAGAGCCAGGGACTAGGCTCAGTAGTTTGTTACGTGGCCACACAGACAGGTCTTAAGCTGCTCTCTCTGGCTCCTCTCTCCTCCCTCAGGGCAAAGTCAAAGAATGGTGGGCGCTGTCTGAGAGAGCGTCTGGAGAAGATTGGGCTCAATCTCCCCGCTGGGCGACGCAAGGCAGCCAACGTCACCCTCCTGACGGCTCTAGTGGAGGGTAAGAGGCCCACAGTAACTTGTACACATACTGACAGACACTCCTGGGTGAGTGAACACAACTCTCTAGGTAGAGGACATATTCCCCAATTATCGCTTAGTCAAATCTCGATTAAAATCTACTGCCACTGTAATTAACTGTTCAACCAAAATGTATTGCACAATTAAATTGAATGAAAATTGGTAATAAATTAATAATAACATAAAAGACCCTGCAGTACCATAAACCAATGGTAAATCCAAACAAGAGCATCACGTAAAAAAAACCCAGAGCTTTTCCTTATTTCCTGCCGAACCTTCACATTGACATCCGGCCATTCACTAGTCTTTTCTATCTCTTCCCAGGTGAGGCGGTCCACCTGGCCCGTGACTTTGGGTACGTGTGTGAGACGGAGTTCCCTGCCAGAGCGACAGCAGAGTATTTGTGTAGGCAGAGTGATCCTGAGCAGCTTCCCACACGACGCAGTATGCTGCTGGCCACCAAGTGAGTGTCTCGTGATCCATGTCTGGGCCTAATACAATCTTACAGTAGATACAGTCTCACTAATACGTAACCATCTCAAGTGTTGCATATACATACAGATATACATAGTTTGCGTGAAGGGCAGACGCCAACTACAAAATATTTTCGGCTTAACTGAAGCAGGCGAAGCTAATTAGGAAATGTGTGTATAGTTTTAATGAGTGTGATTATCGTCCCATTACATTGTTAAATGTTGACCTGAAAATGTTGACGTTGGCATTGAAAAATTCGAACCCTTCTCCTACTTTTTCTCCTCAGGGAGATCTGCAAGGAGTTTGTAGACCTGTTGTCCCAAGACCGCTCTCCTCTGGGGGCGAGTCGTCCCAACCCCTGTCTGGAGCACGGGGTCCAGAGCAACCTCACCCACTTTAGCCTGCTCACCCACGGCTTCGGTACCCCCGCTATCTGCGCCGCCCTCTCCGCCTTCCAGAGCTACCTGGTGGAGGCCATCAAAATGCTGGACAAGGACCACGGMGGTGGRAAGGGCCACCACGAGAAGGAGATGAAGCACCGCAAATAGGTGGACGCCTTCTGACGAGATTGGAGATTTGACGGACTGACTGATTTCCATATTCCATCCTTTCTTAGCCTCCTTTAAGAGGACAAAGACATATTTCTTCCCCAAATTCTTACTGCGGCCCAATCCCTCACAGGGAAGGGCATGGTGATGTTTGTGCTGTATATGTGTCGGCCACTTCACTCAAAGACAGACGCATGGACTTCTTCTGGGCTGCTGGTTTTCTGGGCAGTGTCCATTCCTAACTGCCAATGACATTGTCTGAATGCGTTCTGACCTCACGTCCCTGTATGTCTGTCTGACTGTCAAGATGATACCCCAACCTGCATTKATTGGAARGCCCTCTACTTCCCATAGAGATACAACTATTTATCTCTATGCTTCTTCCATTCAAAATCTGTTTGACTCTCTGGACTTGGACCCACTTTGAAAACATCTCGTCACAAGAGATGAGCCATATCCAGGACAGCCAACTTTCTTAGTTTTGCTCATTCCTCATCTGGACATTGGATACCGTCCAACTCCACCCCATAGGATGGGCAGTTTGTGTACTACGATTTTATGTGGGTGCTGCTGGGTAATTGAGTTCTTGGGGGGGGGGGGGCATGGTGTCACAGGCAGCTATGGGATTTTTTTTGTGGTGAATGGGAGGGTATGTGTGGGTAAATTAAGAAAAAAAAACACATCATTTTGTACTTACTGTGTATGTTTAATATTAATGTTATTACTGTTATTATTGTATTACGGCATAAATGTAATATATTATTAAAGAATAACTGATGCGGAATGTCTGTCTGATGTTTTATCATTCACTGTCGATAATGGTGGAAGGTTGCTTTTCAAGCTTTATTCTAATACGTTAATACCTACAAACCACTGGCCATGAAATAAACCCTTCAAAATATGAATGGTTAAAGTACAATTTCGTGTGAATTTTTAAAATGTTTTTATCTCAAAAATAATTTCTTAAGATATACAATTAAAAATATTTACTAAAACGTTTTTGATAGAGAAAATTTGTTGCCAAGTAAAAAAATGGAATATTCTAAAAAATAAGCAATTCACCACTTATGATTAACCATAGACACACTACCCACCTCCCTTTCTCACATACACAAATTAATAATTACTGATGCGAACGTGCACCCCAGGGGCCACAAAAAATTCAGAGAGCCCATTTACGGCAGAGCGATGAAGTGAAAACGATCCCTCACCATCACAGCGGTAACTGTCACCGTGCCAGGCAGTCGCCAGCCCCACCGTTACCTGGGAGACCACCGCGACACCAGTGCACAACACCGCACCTCAGCTTCCGTCCCTCTCCCCCATCTGTTAAACTACCTCTCTTATCTGCTTGTTCTCTCCATCTCCTTACCTGCCCCCTCCCTCCACATTACCCCAAGTGTCAATTCCCCCATCCTATCTCCTTGTGACCTACCCCTCCCCCTCCTTTCCTATATCTGACACTCAGCAGGGTTGTTCTCCATCTCTCTGTGCCTCCAGGCAAACATATGCTGCTGTTCCCGTCAGATTCCGGTGTGTTTGGGAGAGGAGGGATTGTTTAATGTTTATTAATCACCTGTCTGCGGTATAGGAAGAGAGAGGAGTTGGAGACACACTGGCTTGATGTTCACTATTCTGGCTGTTTTCACATCCGGCTGCATAGCGGTTTCATTTTTCCTGAATGTAGAGGAAAATTGGGACTAAGTGTTGTGACAGCTAGGTAATAGGAGTTTATATGCTATGTATTTATCAAACATAACACTTAAATATAGTGTGCGTAATACAAGCATAATATGTGGTACTTAAATTGGAGTTCCAAGTCTTTTGAAACGACCCACATTTTACTGAGGTACATCACTTAAATAGCAGTAAACAAAAAGCCATATTACAGTGGGGCAAAAAAGTATTTAGTCAGCCACCAATTGTGCAAGTTCTCCCACTTAAAAAGATGAGAGAGGCCTGTAATTTTCATCATAGGTACACTTCAACTATGACAGACAAAATGAGAAAAAAAAATCCAGAAAATCACATTGTAGGATTTTTAATGAATTTATTTGCAAATTATGGTGGAAAATAAGTATTTGGTCAATAACAAAAGTTTATCTCAATACTTTGTTATATTACCTTTTGTTGGCAATGACAGAGGTCAAACGTTTTCTGTAAGTCTTCACAAGGTTTTCACACACTGTTGCTGGTATTTTGGCCCATTCCTCCATGCAGATCTCCTCTAGAGCAGTGATGTTTTGGGGCTGTGCTGGGCAACACGGACTTTCAACTCCCTCCAAAGATTTTCTATGGGGTTGAGATTTGGAGACTGGCTAGGCCACTCCAGGACCTTGAAATGCTTCTTACGAAGCCACTCCTTCGTTGCCCGGGCGGTGTGTTTGGGATCATTGTCATGCTGAAAGCCCAGCCACGTTTCATCTTCAATGCCCTTGCTGATGGAAGGAGGTTTTCACTCAAATCTCACGATACATGGCCCCATTCATTCTTTCCTTTACACGGATCAGTCGTCCTGGTCCCTTTGCAGAAAAACAGCCCCAAAGCATGATGTTTCCACCCCATGCTTCACAGTAGGTATGGTGTTCTTTGGATGCAACTCAGCATTCTTTGTCCTCCAAACACGACGAGTTGAGTTTTTACCAAAAAGTTCTATTTTGGTTTCATCTGACCATATGACATTCTCCCAATCTTCTTCTGGATCATCCAAATGCTCTTAGCAAACTTCAGACGGCCTGGACATGTACTGGCTTAAGCAGGGGGACACGTCTGGCACTGCAGGATTTGAGTCCCTGGCAGCGTAGTGTGTTACTGATGGTAGGCTTTGTTACTTTTGGTCCCAGCTCTCTGCAGGTCATTCACTAGGTCCCCCGTGTGGTTCTGGGATTTTTGCTCACCGTTCTTGTGATCATTTTGACCCCACGGGGTGAGATCTTGCGTGGAGCCCCAGATCGAGGGAGATTATCAATGGTCTTGTATGTCTTCCATTTCCTAATAATTGCTCCCACAGTTGATTTCTTCAAACCAAGCTGCTTACCTATTGCAGATTCAGTCTTCCCACCTGGTGCAGGTCTACAATTTTGTTTCTGGTGTCCTTTGACAGCTCTTTGGTCTTGGCCATAGTGGAGTTTGGAGTGTGACTGTTTGAGGTTGTGGACGGTGTCTTTTATACTGATAACAAGTTCAAACAGGTGCCATTAATACAGGTAACGAGTGGAGGACAGAGGAGCCTCTTAAAGAAGAAGTTACAGGTCTGTGAGAGCCAGAAATCTTGCTTGTTTGTAGGTGACCAAATACTTATTTTCCACCATCATTTCAAATAAATTCATTAAAAATCCTACAATGTGATTTTCTGGATATTTTTTTCTCATTTTGTCTGTCATAGTTGAAGTGTACCTATGATGAAAATTACAGGCCTCTCTCATCTTTTTAAGTGGGAGAACTTGCACAATTGGTGGCTGACTAAATACTTTTTTGCCCCACTGTATATGGCTTTTCACTTTCACTCATGGTTGACTATGCACGTACACATACGGAGGTACACAGACAGACTATGGTGTACACAGCCAGAAGGCTGTTCTCTTTATAGGGGACACAGAGGAAAGCACCACGAGGACAAAGATATCTCAACGGTGTGTCACGTTTTATTGGAACAAAAAGAGCAAAGGTCTAGGGTACAACAACAAAAAATGTGGGCATTAGGGGGTAAGCAGTGAGCTTAGGAACTTGGCGCCCGAGCAAGGGACTTGGCACCCACGGGCATAATCTTCTCCAAGTCATGGATGCCTTCCGTGTCAATCAAACGGACGCTGAAGGAGGGCAGGTTGAGGATGAAGCGCTTGTTCAGCTGGAGGAGAGAGAGAGGAGAGTTCGGTCATGAGTCTTTTCATGCCAATGCACAGGGCGGCACTAGAATATAGGAGAAAACAAAGCTATGTTCCTGTTATAGGTGATAGTTTCAGTTCATTGAACAGTTCTCGCTAAATGTAGTTTCCCTAAATTAGAGACGTCTCAATTTGATATATTCAAGTAATTCGCACCCGACTGCCGCGTGGGAAATGATTCAACTGCAACGTGCGTCACAGCAATATCTCCAAACGTGATGAACTTTAAACCAACTAACGAGGCGGTCATGAAACACACCGCCGTCATTCAGCTCGCTCTAAAACAGAGAAGGGAAAAAAGAGCTCACCTCCTCAACGCACTTCTTCAGTAGGTCCACGGCTTCATCGCGAGTCAGATCTGAAGCACGAGAGTGATTCGAGAGCGGGAGACGGGAATAAAAAGAGAGCAATATGACTCACTGCACATCCTGATGAAGTTTAACTTCAATACAAGAACTCTTCAATCATTTATTATTTAAATTCTGTTGAGTGTTGCGAGAGCGCCAAGAACACGGCGAAAGGAACAGGGGAAACAGACAAGAGGTTAAGAACAGAAGGAGGCAGAAAGAGGAGATGGAGGGCGATAAAATAGAGGAATAGTAAAAAGACGGATGGAGAACGAGAGATCCCACCTGGTCTGTAGTAGCGGTCGAGGATAGACAGGGTGAGGTAGGCTCCGTAGCCGTGGGCAGCGAAGGGGGCCTTTGCCAGAGCAGAGAGGTGGTCCATGTAGTAGAGCCCTGGGCCGTCCGTCTCATCAAACCCAGCCAGCAACAGGTTCACATGGTAAGGAGTCTGGTGAGAGAGGAGAGAGGCATTGGTCAGCGAAGATGTGGAAAGCAATTCTGAGTATTAACGCGGCATTATGGTATTATCGCGATATGAAGACATTATCGTGTGATGACAATGTTCTCACGATGGAGATGTAAGGAAGGACGATGAACTAAATGATCACACACACACACACAATACAGTTCTTCGCCCACATCCGAACAACAAGGTCCAGTTTTCCTTTCCTTCGTTATTACCGTCCAAGGCTGATGCTCCGACAGCGACCAATAGTCAGTACCATAGAGACTAATCGATTTAATATTGCACGCCAACGATTTCTCTCTATGGTCAGCACATTAAAGGATCATTGCATAAGCTGGGTGCCAGACACTTTGAAGAAGCAGCGTATGATTAAGACCGCAACAGAAGGAAAATAAAATGTAGTTTCTTTCCAGCTCGCTCAAACGTCGTCGCTCCTAATTATCGGCTGTGATTTGGAAGTTAACAAAATAGGAGATTAAATAACAACAGTGGCGAAAAAGTATGGGGAGGGGTGTGAAACTGCCGTGACATGGAGGGGGGTTAGGTGTTGGAGAGGACTGGGGGGGGGTCATGGTGTCACCATCAGTATGACATCTGCTGGGAGATGGCACCCCCGCTGCTCCCTCCATCACCCCCCCCCCCCRCCACTCCCGCCTTCACCCTGGAGTAACGCCAGGGCTCATTAAAAACTTCTGTAGTCTCGCTCTCCTTCCCTCTCCCTTAAATTACTTATTTCATCCTTCTAGCCACTCCGTTTCAATGAGCTCTTCTACACGCTCGCAATACTCTTCTTTCGCCATCCTCCCTCCTTTTGCTATAATCCCTCTAAAATCAGGACAAATTGAAGTTTCAGAAACCAGTCATGGTGTGAAACCAGTCATTCGACAAATGTAGAGTTTCCGTTTAAAAGGAGTCAAACCTACCGATGCTATGAAGTGAATGCTAAAAAAATAAATAATCAGCAGCTAAGTGATACACATGAGCTGCAGTAACCTGCTGTAATCTGAACACCTGCCCCAAGTATCAATGTGTGTTAGACACTTGCACCAGGGGAAAGAAAGGCCGACTTGCCATGCTCCCTGTGGAGAGGGGTTGTGTGTGTGTTTGTCTCGCCAGGCCATGCCTGAACCCATTGGTGTGCCGCGGAACACCCCAGTGGCATTACCCCCCACCCACCCGAGCGACACCTGTCTCACAGGTTACAACGTAACAATACAGCGCAGGAGATGGCATCAACATAACCCTTCCTCCCCATGTCACCTCAGAGGGCACCAACAACCGGGCAGCAGGCTCGTTAAATCCTGCACCTGACCTCACGCCAAGTCACAAACACGCACATGTTCAGAAGAACCTCGTAAAACACACAGAGAGAGATGGGCTGTTTAATATTCATTCAACTAAAAGGATGTACGGTTAGTTCTGGTGATGAAAGAGGTGAGCCGTAGTAAATCAACCCAACTCCTCTCCCTCTCCTCTTCCACGTGCCAGCGCTCGCTCCCTCTCTCCTTCCTGCCCTCCCTCCCCCTCTCTGTGCACCGTGCCCCAGGACATGTTCTCTTTATTGGCATTTCTCCTCAATGTGCTGTATTAATTGTTCATCTGTGCTGGAACAGGGGAGTCGTGTGCAATATGGCACTAGTAATTATTTGTGCCCGTGCTGTACTAAAAAAAAAGAAAACCCCATATGTGACGCTAGCACCACAAACTGTTGCCGTGGCCTTTTTGCTAAATCTTTAAATAAGCAAGAGGACTTACTTGTTCTTTTGGATACAACCCAAGAGGCTACATCTGACTGAGGTAATGGTTTACGAACCCTGTAAAAGACCATTGCCACTGAAATTTGCGGTCCATTTTTACAAATACAGTTTTGAAATACATAATGCCGTTAGTTGATTTCAGGTTTCTTTACAGTTGCTTGCCAGTGTTCTCCATCTTCCCTTCTCTCACACCATCTCTCTGAAGCTTGGCGCTTACTCCTGGGGTTATTGAGAGGCCCAGTTGTTGTTCTGGATCCCTGGTAGGTACACCCCCCCCACTCACACAATTCCAAGCTCCATCGCTACCACTTATCCCCCGAGGTTTCAAACCACAAGAGACATCCTCTTCGCTTAACAGCTTAGCTCACCTCCATTCAGGTAGACAAGAGAGAAAAAACATTAAAATGCTCAGGAAGGAGTGGAAAACATGTTTATGTAACATATTTGCATGTCCATATATTCTGGGGTGGGTGTGAATTGGGGAGCATAACTAAAGGAAGGTGTGGGATGTCGACGAGAAATAGCTTTAACTAAAAAAGAAATCTCAATACTTTTGGGAACCCTGCGAGAACTGAGTATGAAAATTCAATATACATAAACAAGGATATTTTTACCACAGGATAAAAATATATATATACGGTATTACTGCCTTTGGGCGGGCATGTATTTCTGAATATTTTGTAATATTATCCAATATCTAAAGCACATATTGAACCAGCAGCAGCCTAACTAACACAGACGCTCGCACTCTCTTCTGTGCCGTGTTGACTTCTGGGTCTAGCTCAAAGCCCTCGGGACTGGCCCCCTCTCTCCCCTCCGTATCCCACTCCCTCGGCTCCCACCTCCTTGTGTCCCACATTCCCTTCTCAGCCTCACTAATTGTTTTTTGTAATTATTTTCATCCTTCTGCTATTGTGACAGGCAGCGGCTGCACTCTTCTTAACATATTAACCTCGCCACAACCAGATGAGATTTAGAGGGACGGATACGAGGAGACTTGACTCCTGTGTTCTTCACACACACACACACACACACACACACACACACACACACACACACACACACACACACACACACACACACACACACACACACTTCACTCCAAGGAGTGGTAGGACAGGGACCTGGTGGGTTGCATTACGTTTCTGCCGCAGGTGTTGCGTACCGTTGAGACAAGAGCGACACTTACGCCAATTCACAACATATTGACAAATGTCTCTGGATCAGTCAAAATAAACTCGCAGCCCACATCTCAAACTGATATAGTAGAGGTACACAGAGATAGAAATGGGTGGAACATGTGTGCTACCCTAGCACGTCATGAAAGCAGTCGTTTTTCTGTTTGTTGCTACACTGGAAGCGGGCGACATGCTTGTGCCCAATTTTCATCTGAAACAATGGGAATGACTCGTGCTCTGCTAAGGTTAAGTGTCCAGTGTAGTAGGCTCGTTAAGACTGGATTCCCACCTGAATGTGTGACAAAGGCTACGCGGCAAAAGCACAGAGCAACTTAGTAGTAACATAGTATAGTAGGCTCCGCTACATTGGAGAAAATACAAGCATTGGTCCACATTAAATAATGACATTGTCCCACTGTGGCATTGCTGTAACTTTACAGCACAGCCATGCACAATTACATAGGGGGGGGAAAAAATAGGGTAAGCTTAGTTTTTAAACACACTCCCATCTTTGGACTTACATTTTTTTTGTTTTTTAATCAAAAATACCCCCGATGTTTAATGCTTCAACCAATTCATCTGGTTATACCCATAACAGTTTTTAATCTAAACCAATCAGATGTTGTATTATTAAGTTATTGACAGTTGTGCAAGTTTCCGATATCAAAGCTCCAAAGCAAACTTTGGTGTTGAGGGGACCCTCAGATAACATCTTCAGATATATTTTGTACTTTCTCAGATAAGTGATCATACTTTATGTACAATTCATATGCTGATGATGCACATGATAGCATATTTCATGGGCATTAATACATTTCTTGCCAATTTAAAATATGGGTTTTTCCATGCTAGCAGTCGTGACTGCATGTCACAGTCTCACAGTAGCAACATAACTTGAATAAAACATTTAAAAGTTCAGCTTACATTATTAAAATGCATTCTCTTATTTGTCTGTTAAACGAACCTTGCATTGTTATTCCCAGATGCCATTTTCGTAAATTTGAGATTTATCTTAGGTGGACTTAAAGGGCACAAAAAGCATTCCCTCTATAATGGAAATGGAAATAAAGAAATATTGTAGGGTGTCTAATCAAAAAGGCATATTTTGATCAATGGGGAAATAATATGTTAATTGTGTAGATACTCCTCTTAGAAAACCAATGGTGCAAACTAGGGATGCACGATATATCGGTGAACATYTCGGAATCGGCCGATATTAGCTAAAAATGCCAACAACGGTATCGATGTCTAGTTTAACGCCGATGTTAAAAACCGATGTCAAAACTACCGCGCATACCTATATAATGTAGGTACATGACGTAATGACGCCACGTAAAATTTTGCGCTACAGGTGCAAAATAGCATTCCTAACCTAGCCCACAATGTCTGCTGTGGGGATCGAGCAGTCAACAAGTCGAGCAGTCATTTGAAAGAGTAAGACAATTTCAGCCGTTCTCTGTCGTCGGTGATGTTGGCTTTCGCTGACTGGTCGAGCACCAGTAGACACTTCCAAGTTCGCTATTTTTCAGATGTTGCGCTACTGCTATTAGCTTCACGACATACATATTATGGAATGCCATTTGGGTCTTTGCGTGTCAAAAAAGATACAGTAGCACTGTCAATGCTGTACAAAAAAGTCAGCAAACAAGCAAACACAGGCCACGAACGATGTGTTTACAATACCGCGTTGGTAATAAAGCCTAATTTGTTCGACCGCAACTTCTGGGGTAGCTAGCTTTAGCTTGGTACTTAGCTAGCACCAATACAACCAGCCTGAAAACAATGACCAGTAGAACCTGCAGTCATTTTCATTATTCTTAGCAATGATTTAGGAATCCATGTGAGTAAGTATTAGCTAGGTTGCCACTTGTTCGCATATTGAAATTGAACTTCATTTCATGAAAATAAATAGCTAGCCAGCTACTTAACCCTGTTGCCCAAAGCTAACGTTATAAGCAGCCAGCTAGCTTCATTTGGCTAGTGAGGCTGACTCGACCTGACCGGGGTATGTGTTGTGAAGCGTGCCACACTAAGGATAAGGCACAATAGTGGAATTTGCGGTTTGCCTTCAGAATAAACGTATGTCATTAACAATAATGCAAAGGAATACAAGTAGTAGAATTATACCATACTTTTATTTTGAAGGCTAACCGCAAAGTCCACTGTTGTGGCTAATCCTTATTGTGGCTAGTTTCACATAGATGGGTCCGACCACCATTAATCAAATAAGAACTGTCTTATAAATCAGGGTTATTTTAGATGACACCCGAGTTTGAAGGTAGGCCTTGAAATAGATCCACAGGTACACCTTCAATTGAATCAAATGATGTCAATTAGCCTATCAGAAGCTTCTAAAGCCAGGACATCATTTTCTGGACTTTTCCAAGCTGTTTAAAGGCACAGTCAATTTAGTGTATGTAAACTTCTGACCCACTGGAATTGTGATACAGTGAATTATAAGTGAAATAATCTGTCTGCAAATAATTGTTGGAAAAATTACTTGTATCATGCACAAAGTAGATGTCCTAACWGACTTGCCAAAACTATAGTTTGTTAACAAGACATTTGTGGAGTGGTTGAAAAACGAGTTTTAATGACTCCAACCTAAGTGTATGTAAACTTCTGACTTCAACTGTATGTTGTGTGGTCCTCCCACTTTGACTCGGGATAGCATGCAGTTTATTAGGCTGCAGGTTAAATAAGTTACGGTGACATTCACAGCGTGGTGAAAGTGCARGGTYATGAGCTTGATGCTCCTTTCCAATAAATATCCAGGGTCTGATTCTGGTGACATGATGATCGATGCTTGGCTGTTGTTTGACAAATGAAAATAATCTTGCTTTTATCCATAATAACCTTGTTATGTAGGCTATCCTACACGCACTGTATCTGCGAGCTGTTGACTACAGCGCACATGCCAAAACCAGAGTGGACACATTTGCTATATAGCACAACAGTTTGTGACAAAAACATTGGAAGAGTTGAAAATGCGATGGGAACACATTTAACTTAAATTTTTTATTTTGTACATTGGAAAGTAATCCCAAAAGTATTTTTTGGTGCACTACGTCATCACGCACAGCCTGTTATCCACAACAAGTCTGTTTGATGGAAACATCTCTGGTGGGGAAACGTACATATCGTTTTATGCAGACTTTAGAATATTTGCATAAAAATCTGTTGCCAATTGGATGGAATCTTCGCTAGTGTCTGATTTGTTAGGCAAATAATTACCCTGCTTCGAAGGTAGTCTGCAAGGTTCTTGCGTGTGAAGTTGGCTGCCGCTTTTGGACTGAGTTCATAACCTGAAAGACAAGAGTCAAACGAAAGGAATGCKCATTACAGGTCACACGTAACCATGGAAACCCCATAACTCAAATCTTCCATTTTAAGATTAGAAGCGTAGTGGTGCCATGAATAATAGGGCTACTAAGCCATCTTTATTTTGACACCAGAGAAACACAAGAAAGAGAACTTACCGTTTCTCATTTTGTAGAGCTGAATATTCTTCTGGATGTACTCTGCAAACTGCACTGTGTCACCTGCCTCTCCCACACATAGCAATAGAATCTTGTCACTCAGCTTGAACATCTTGTCTTGGTCTGAGGGCGATAGACACGGTGTTAGTTATTCAATCACACACACCAGTGACATGTTCAACATGATGCATGGAAATACTAAAGAAAAAGAAAACACCATTTTCCTAAAATGTGTTTGATTACAAATAGCTTTCAGATTTTTTTGACAGGAAAATATTGCAAGTCATTTTGATAGTAATCTGGGCCTACTTGTGTGTGCACTCCTTGCCGAATTCCACTTTCACAATTCGAAGAATCAAACTACCTAGCTGGCTGGCTAACACACTAGCTAGCCTTTTTACCTATCTAACAAGTTTGTAACCCACCGTTTTGAGTTTGTGAACATGCAAGTTAGCAAACTAGGTAGACAGTCCAACACGATTGTTCCCAACACACTTAGTCGCGTGAACAGTTAAAATCGTGCAAGATAGCCAGATAGTTAACGTTAGGTGAGAACTGAAAGCATAGATACTGTTCTATCATTTCTGCTGGAAGCCACATCAGTCAGTTAAGAGTGTGTGCTTTTCCGATCTCGACTCATTAGCCGATGAGAAAGGAAGCTCGCTAGTTAGCTAACTAACTAGTTAGCTATTTAGCTCAAACAGCAGATGTTAGCTAGTTAGGCTAGAATGCATAATTTACACAACCATTCTAACTAGTAAGTTAACATATGACTCAAAACCGAAATGTATGAGACAAATATGTTGGACCTTCTACTAATTTTAAACATTTTATGAATTAGTTAATGGCCAACAAAAGCCGGTTAAATAGCTAGTTGGCTAACTGCAAACGAGCGATGTCATAGTCATAACGTTACCCTGTTTCATCTGAATGATGCTGTTGGCGGCAATATTATCAGCAGCAACCAGGACAAAGTCTTGTCCCTGAATCCCGATCAAATATTCCATACTGTAATTTATGGGTAACAATTTTAAAGAAGTTTTTCTTGAGCAACAACTCAAACTCGTTCGTACACTCAGATTACGCAGCAAAACTGTAATAATTGGCGCAAGATGTTGACGTCATGATATATGAAGCTTTTCCCCTTCTCATGTGACCCAGGTCTGGTGCCACTGAAAGCCTACTGCAAATCAGAGCCCTTCTGCTGAAAATGATTAATGTACTACGGTCTATCTCTGGAATATACAGACTACTTTCTTTTAATTGAAGTGGGGTGTTTAATAGCCTAAAGCAAGATCAAAAACAAAGAAACACCAAAAAAATGTGAACACGTTTTAGTCATTTAGCAGACGCTTTTATCCATAGCGACTTACAGGAGCCATTATGGTTAAGTGCCTTACTCAAGGGCACATCGACAAATGTTCCACCTAGTCGGCCAGGGATTTGAACCAGAGACCTTTCGGTTACTGGCCCAACGCTCTTAACCGGTAGGATACTGCTAGGCCTAACACACACACACACACACTGATTAAAAGCAAAATTCCCTTTTTGTAATGCATTTTTGGATTATGCAAGGCATCTTTTTTGCTTTTGTCTTTTTATTGAGTTTGAAATCAGTTTGCTCTGTTTTTCAAGCGGGATTGCTCTTTCAGTTTGTTCTTTCCAACCCTCCAAATTCTCCCAACTCTGTAGCCTGCTGAAGGAAGGTTAGAAAAGGATAAACACTCAGGTTAGAAAGCCATAAACACACAATTTGCAAATGGATTTAAACTGTGTGCAGAAATCTCAGCATTACTCATCATTAGTTTTCTGTCTTTTTTTGTTGTCTCTCTGGGCTCTGTAAACCTCCAGTTTGAGCTCTCTGAAATGCGCCTTTTGTAACATTAGAAATTGCTATGCAGTTGCTCGAGCTCCGACTGTCAGGCACCCTTTGTAGGCTTGTGTATTTTTAACAAGTTATTCATATCTACTTGTCACAATGAGTGAGAGTTATAGATGTAGAGATGTGAGGAGTTTTTTTGTGCACACGCTACACTCAAACTGGGTGCTAGAGTTATTGATTTACAATTCTGATGTGTTTTGGCTTTGTGTGTTGGCAGGCTGACTTTGGAAGCTGGATACTTTATACTCATTTTCATATTTCTCTCTCTCCTCTCCTATTTCACTCTCGGCAGTTGTCGCTGGTTCAGCTTGACTGCTTCGTTAGGGCTCATCATTTGCATTCAGATTAATTATCTAATTACCGACAAATGTCCGGCGGCCACCCCACACTSCGGCTCGTCAGCTCTGAGCCTGTAATTATTTTAATCATTTACTTTCATCTGGAGCGTTCCTGCCATACTCCTGTGTTTAGAGGCCATTCTTAATTACCCTGCCCAACACTGCTTCTCCTCTTTTCGTGAAAAAAGGGGGAAGGAGGGAGAGAGAGAAGAGAGAGAGAGAGAGAGAGAGAGAGAGAGAGAGAGAGAGAGAGAGAGAGAGAGAGAGAGAGAGAGAGAGAGAGAGAGAGAGAGAGAGAGAGAGAGAGAGAGAGAGAGAGAGAGAGAGAGAGAGAGAGAGAGCCCAGTGGGGACATGATCCAGGAGCACTGACAGCACAGAGGAAGCTCTCTCAGCTCTTCTGGTTGTTCATCCCCTTCTTCATACTCTCTTTTTCTTTATATCTCTACCCCCCCTTTCTCTCTGCACCCCCCCCTTCCCAACTTCCTCCTCTCTTTCTTTCCTCTCCACATCCCACCACACACACACACACACACACACACACACACACACACACACACACACACACACACACACACACACACACCCACACACACACACACACACACACACACACACACACACACTACTATCGCACCCCTTCCCCCCTATACTTCCTCCCTTTTCCCTTTATCGCAAGCACACACAGGAATCGCCCCTGGGCTTCAGTGCTCTGACTGCTAATACACTGACACACTCACAGAAAGCGAGAGAGTAGAGAGAGAGAGAGAGAGAGAGAGAGAGAAGGAGAGAGCGACTAGATCAGAGTGGCGCGCACACGCACACTGTTTATGGCACACATCACAATGCACACATCTTTCCACTATCCGCCCGGAAAATCTATACACCTCTCTGTCTCTCTATACTTTATTTAGACAGCCATCAGCCAGCCTGTTCCATCTCTCAGTCTGGTTCCTGCCCAGCACATGAGAGATGGGTCAACTCCCCCGTGGCCACTCAGTAATGATGCTCTCACTGAACCCGTAAGCGAGATACACTCACCCTGACTGCTCTTGTTAAAGGAAAAAGATACAAGCTGTGTAATTGGGCTCTTGAATATTTAAGTTAGCCCGGGATGAAAGTTTAATGAAAAGATGATTATCTACCAGTTTATCACACTATTTAATCTTTCATTTTATTCACTGGCTGCTGCTGGAGCACTCACTGTCCGTTTTGGCAGCCGTGGATACAGCAGAGGCTCACGGGTTGAAACCGCACGAGACAGCAAGTAGAATATTATGAATTATATTGGTGAACTGAGCAGGTGTATTTTTTTAAATATGTATCTTCACAAACCACTAAATCGAACCTTCTAACACACAGACACAAACACACACACACGTGTGTTTGATGATACATGTTGCTGTCATTTAGTCTTATTGTTTGTATCTATAGGGGGAATTAATCGTTTTTGCCAGAAATGGTGTGAAAAGCAGACAATGTTGTGCTTTGACAGACATAGCATTTTAGCCAAACCCCAGTGGGATACGTGACGGGGTTTGGGAGGATTATGTATGGACCCAACTTGCCCTAAAGGGAGAGCTGCTGGAATGGGACATGGCTTGAACGACAGAGATTAGCAATCAATGTGCATGGTGTAAACAATTTGAGGGAATATATCCTACACGGGCTAAAGCCCCCCGTTTCAATTTACAACAAAAAAATATGCTTGTCTTTTTCTAAACACTAAAAAGATTAAAAAACAGCCTGGAAAATGAGGRTGTGGTTGTGAGGCTCAAGCATTTTGACATGGTTCAATTTACAGAGATAAGAATCTTGACCTTCACACACAGACTTTCCTTTGTGAATGTAGGCAACATCAGAATAGATTTGTGCGCTATCCTAATTGACTGAGTAGGCAAGACTGTAACCTGTTTTATTTGATAAGTTACTGCAATATTGCAAGACCAATTTCACACTAACCAACAGACTGGCCTATGATGTGGTGGATCATGATTTAGAAATATGGGCCTTGAATAGAAGTGTCGAGGGAATAGACAGAGTTATTGTGTTAAGACTTTGTTTAACCTTGCCTTCTTAGATTTTGGCATTCAATTATACGTCCTGAAGAAATGCGAGGTCGATATCAGTGGCACCGCTTATCGGTTTAATCCACAATTTCACGGTGCTGAGGCGGGATGGGATGTCACCGTTTAGCGGTCCCTTTCGTCTCCAAACCGGGAGAGGACGTCGAGGGAACCTGGGCACGAGAGACCACTTCATCTCAAGGGGGTGAAAAAGAGCAAGTTAAATGGAAGTGACAATCTGAAAAAATTCCTGCTGGCAGCTGCGCGCATTCGACATAGTCAGCTCCCCTATATGGTCGCCGACCGCACGACCCCCGTGTCTGGCACACGCACCTGCCGCTCCCAGAAGCGCTTTCACCAACAGCCACATAATCCATGGGCGTGTCGCGGAGGGGCTTCTCTCAATGTGCTCTTGTGAAACCCCCTTATGCGTGAAAAAGCCCCCTTTCTCTCTCTATTGTCCAACACAGTTTTATGGGACAACATTGGGCATTATGAGGTTTCGGGATTTACATGGGACTCTATAGAAGGGTATAATCCTTTCAAGCAGAGAACGAATACAAGTTTTAACCCGCTGTTTTCATATTTATTAGCTGGTTAAAGCAGCCGAGGCAGCTGAACCTTATACCCCAGACCCCACCAACAGGCTCTCAAGARCCCCACATTCAGAAAGTCCCGGGGAACCCCCAGAGAACCCTCAGACTTGGACAGGCAGGCAGGCAAATGATCAGTGATACAGGACTTCAGAAGGCCTAATATTTCCACAACCATGACAGCGAATTGAAATATAGGCCTATGGGCGCACTGTATAGGCCTAGGCTAACTTGGTGTGGTCATATTCAGGGTCATCCTTTTATGTCAGCCAACAGGTTTCTTAAATCTTATCAATTCAGATAGGCCTACAATGACGTGCATTAACAAGCCGACGACGCATTACTCAGGGTGAATGATGACTTAATTGAATTAGTCCATTTTATGTTCAAAATAAAAACAAATACAGGCCTCTATGAATCCATGAGGTTATATGTCAATAAGCCCTCTGGATTGTGGTTTACTTTATGGAGATTAGTATTATTATTAGGCCTAACCTARATTTCAATAATAACTTTACAATAGGTATGCCTTTTTGACCTCTGATACGTTGGACCTCGAAACATTTTCAACATCATATTAAAATTACATTAACAAAAATATGTGGATGAATGAATTGTCATGTGACGCAAAGAGCAATTCCCATTTTTTTTATATAAGGACATATCTTGCCCATCCCTGACTCTCCGTGGCATTTATAAAGCACTCCATCAACACTTTTGTTAAGGCTCTGTGCACAATTTCTATCCTCACAGCACTGTAAAGGTTATGATGATATAGCCTAGTCGTGCTTTCTGTTGTAAATTACAGCCCTCCAGTTGTACCGAAGGTAGTTTGAGCATTTGCTAACCATTTCCAATTCAGGCAATTCAGGAAGTGGTTTGAAATTCCGTTCATGAATTAAAATGTGCCTGGTATTTCTATGAGGATATTTTCCATTCATTAATTTAATTATAATTCATTGCTGTGGATACTGATATAAAAAAATTAAATGATTCAAAGCCTGGCTGGAAATGAACCAATAAAATATATATATATATTTTTTTTCAGCGTGAAAAAAAAGAGAGCACATAACTCACAAAAAAAAAACACAATGTCATACTCAAGAAGGACATATATACTGTCTGAATGGCTCATGGCAAATATTAGTTCATTTTCAATTTGTTATGTAGATCATTGGTAAAAAGTGAAGAGATACTTAACTACATCTATCTATCTATCCTGCTGTATGTTTGCTCTTTCTCTTTTGGCGACAGGTCTTTCTATCCAGTTCATCATACACAGGCCGCAGGCCGCAGCCCCCCTGCCCTCCACCCCCACAATCCCCCACCACCCCCTTTCTGTCAAAGCTGATTGTTTCCACGCCAACAGAGTGCTGGGGGCAAGCACACTGTCACACTACATCAGGCAGAGGGAAGACAGGGAGAGAAAGAAAAGGGGAGAGAGAGAGTCTGCTCTATGGACTCATCAGACAGCACTGGGTAGTACGGGCCTAAATGTCCAACTCACAAAACACGGGCTGAACTGAGGCTACTTCATTGGATCATGCAGAAGAGTGCCCCCTTGTGTTCTTAACACGCAATTGGATTTTWAAAAAATGTAAGCGACAAAAGGAGCTATGTGATGAAGAGTCGCCCTCTGCTGGACTAAAATATAGTTCTTATTTCACTCCCCTTTATAGGCCAACTGTAGGATACTGTGTCATGGTGGGTTCAGCTTGTTGTCATTGTCGTGTGAAAAAGACATGACCGAGTGATGGGAAAGAAAACACGTCAACAATAGGCAAATCATTGAAAATGACCATCATGCGTTATGGCACCATTACGCATGGGATGGACTAGCCTGACCTTGACTATGATGATCAATTCATGATTTTCAGAAATACAGGGGGTAGGCTAAATGAAGGCAATATCATTGATATAAAATATAGCCTAATTCATGAGAATAGTTCGCGTTTTAGGCAGAACACCACTGCTATCGAAATCCAAGTTATGCCCGAATGCGCGCAAAGTTGCCAGATAGAATGTCTCTACACAATGGCCACAACAGTCTGAAACGTAAATTCCATACATTCAATTGTTGGAGTGTAATGAGCAGGTGGATCGTTATTTCGCGAATATCGCAGGTTCACACATACTTGGAAACACTTGACACCGACTTGGATGACACCAGGCACAGCTGTGTGCACCTCTCTCTCCTTCGCAATAATTTGGGAGAAAACGCCTCAAACTGCGTTGCTAACGTTATCTTCGCTCGTTTTTAGCAGTTCTGCTCAAGGAGAGAGACGGTGGCGCGTCCCGCAGCTCTCCCGTGCGTGTGCTTCTCCCCGGGCGGGGTGCTCTTTCGCCTGTGCCGCTGTTCGCGCCCAGCAGGACCTCCATCACACATGCCTCGTGTCCCGCTATGTGGCGAACCTATTATACAGTGTCGCTGAGACGAAGAGATGTGTTCAGGGTGAGGTCACGGTGTTTAACGTTAGACACAGCGCAGAATCCCAAATTGAGATACAATGTGCATCCAATAACACTTTTTTCCTTACAGAAACAAAAGAGACATTTGCAAGAATTGGCCCTTTGTGGAGTTGAGGCCAATAGCTAACAAGACAGAATAACAACTCCATCCCATCTAATTTTATAGGCTACAGGCCTATAGGTAAAATGTCCCTTTGCATTTTAACTTCACTGCCTGCCTAACTACATCATGGGGGATTTTATGTCCTCAAGATGTTTTGTTTCTCTGCGATTTTTGGATACGGTATTTGTACACAGGCAGGACAATAACAGAACAAACGTGTTATCCCAGCCGCTTCCCCTTTTGATGCCCTAAATACACACATCTTAAAAACCAATAAACAACAGATAAATATGTTAATTCTCTCACATGTTCACTGTCATGCCTGCGTCCAGGAGGGGCGATAAGCTTTAGAACATAAGCCTGAGCGCCCGGAGTTCGGAGGTATAACCGAGGATTATCCCAAACTTGCCCCGGGGTTTGGCTCATATTGCGGGATTGGACCGGCGGCTGCTCACCCGGCCGGATAGGACCGCCTGGCCCCGGGGCGCAAACTGACAGATTCCCCGGGGGACCGTAACCTGCAGAACCAGCTCAACTCAGACCGCAGATTAGTTGGCGAAGGCTGGTATCTCTGGAAGCACTCACACAGACACACACAGCCCTGCTAGACGTTCCCTGCCCGCAGCGACGAGAGACGCAGTAACCATGGCTATAAAGATTGATGCTTGGTCCTCACAGGGCTATCACACCACCAACAGAACACAGTCATGATGAGGCGATACAAACGAACTTTGTGCTGCTGATAAATAGAAGATTGTACTGAAAGGTCATGGACCAGAGGCTGCAATTTATATATTTCAACAACGAATACAAAGAGGCTTTAACTGTTCTATTAGTGCTTTATGTATAAAATAGAGCACACCGCCATGCAATCTCCATAGACAAACATTAGCAGTAGAATGGTCTTACTGAAGAGCTCAGTGACTTTCAACGTGGCACTGTCATAGGATGCCAACTTTCCAACCTTTCCTCAAATGTCTGCCCTGCTAGAGCTGCTCAAGTCAACTTTAAGTGATGTTATTGTGAAGTGGAAATGTCAAGGGGCAACAACGGCTCAGCCGCGAAGTGGTAGGCCACACAAGCTCACCGAACGGGACTAACGAGTGCTGAAGCACGTAGGGCCTAAAAATCGTCTGTCTTCGGTTGCAACACACACTACCGAGTTCTAAACTGCATCTGGAAGCCACGTCAGCACAATAACTGTTCGTCGGGAGCTTAATGAAATGGGTTTCCATGGCCGAGCAGCTGCACAAAAGCCTAAGATCAACATGCGCAATGCCAAGCATCGGCTGGAGTGGTGTAAAGTGCACCGCCATTGGACTCTGGAGCAGAGGAAAAGTGTTCTCTAGAGTGATAAATCACGCTTTACCACCTGGCAGTCCGATGGACAAATCTGAGTTTGGCAGATGCCAGGAGAATGCTACCTGCCCCAATGCATAGTGCCAACTGTAAAGTTTGGTGGAGGAGGAATAATGGTCTGTGGCTGTTTATCATGGTTTGGGCTAGGTCCTTTGGTTCCAGTGAAGGGAAATCTTAATGCTACAGCATATGACATTTTAGACAATTCTCTGTTTCCAACTTTGTGGCAACAGTTTGGGGAAGGCCTGTTTCTGTTTCTGCATGACAATGCCCCCGTGCACAAAGCGAGGTCCATACAGAAATGGTTTGTCGAGATCGGTGTGGAAGAACTTGACTGGCCTGCAACAGAGCCCTGACCTCAACCCAATCGAACACCTTTTGGGATGAAATAGAACGGTCGACTGCGAGCCAGGCCCAACATCAGTGCCCGATCTCACTAATGCTCTTGTGGCTGAATGGACACACGTCCCTGCAACATCTTCACAGAAGAGTGGAGGCTGTTATAGCAGCAAAGGGGGGACCAGTCCACATACTTTTGTGATGTAGTGTATGTCAAACGAACGGCCTATAGCTTAGGTTTAGCATGTGTTCAATATAAGCTATCTGACATAGCCTACTTGTTCTCATTTGCTGCTAATCCACACTTTTCTTTGTATGCTGACCTAACATTGATGTGGGGTTTATACTGTGCGAAGAGRGCAAATAGACTAGTAAAATCCCAACATCTTCCTAACCTTATAAGTGATCAACTATCGATACACAAATAACTCGAAAACAATTGTATTAGGCCACTGGAGAAGAAACATTTCACCTCATATGTTGTACTTTGAATATTTTTTMGCATGGATTATATCACAGTTATAGAAACAAACAAAATAGCAGTCTAGACGTATATAGAACATTTTAAGATACAAGCATTTATTCAACTCTTATATATTTCGATAGATTGGCGGAATTAGGGTGAAAAAAGGTATCCTGGCTCTCAAGAAGAAAGGAGACTTGGATATATTTGGAAAGTGACACAGGGTAGGACGCCAATAAATAAAAAACAAACTGCATTATCCACTTATTAAAACACCACAACAGAGTAAAATCTCAGAGGAGGCTTGGAGATTGTCTAGTTCAGGGAAAGTTAAGCCTGGGACAAAATAAGCACAATAACCATCGCCAGTGGCAACAATGCCTTTGAATTCCCCTTCAAAGATTGTCCTGTCTCTGCTAGTGACCACTTCCTSTTATGGCCTCCGCTCTTCCTTCTTGCTCTACGATTGGCTGGCGGTGGCAGTTGCAGTGGTGCCAGCACCCATGCGCAGCAGCTCCTTCCTGTGGTCGAGGATGACGTCAAAGCTGGACTGTAGGCGGTTCTGCTGCTCCTGGACGCGGCCCTGCAGGGTGCGAACCCAGCGGATCAGAGCCAGCCTGCGGTACATGGTCAGCTGGACCTGGTGCTTCTCCATCTCCTGGGCCTTAAAGCGCTCGCGTTCCCTCAGGGTCCACACGGCTTCCTCCAGCTCAGGCAGCTCACCGCAGTCCGTGTCCGAGTCCGACAACGTTCCCCCGTCAAGCAGGCTGTTCCCCATTCTCAGAGGCTTGCCGCTCCTTGTCCTCGCCGTCTTGTCGTCCCACTTCCTGGTCAAAGAGGGGGTAAGCTGGTCGCTCCCCTGGTGGTGGTTGGCCATGGGCTCCCCCACTCCAATGTGATCCCACCCCCCCATCCCAGCACCCTCGCCTCCACTCTCCATATTGAGAGAGGACAGGCTGCCGCTGGACCTGAACTCAAACTCTGAATCGCTGTTGCCCCATTCCTCTGGATCCTCCACTTCCACCTCCTCCTCTTCCACCACCACTCCCTGTTTCATGCTGCCTCCCCTCAGCTCTTGTTTCTCCTTCTCGTCATCGCTCATCCTCCCCATCTCCTCCTGCATCTTGCCCTCCTCTGCGCCGTCCGGGGGGACTCTTCTGTACCCATTGTCTCCACTCTCAATCTCAGGCAGGGGCTCCAGGGGGCTCCAGCAGGGAAGGCGGGAGAGTGGGGACAGGGGCCCCGGACCGTAGTGGTTGAAAGAGGATGAGGAGGAGGGAGGGTGGGGCTGATCGCGGCCCAACAAGCTCAGGTTACAAGGACGTACCTGGTTGCGGTTTTCGTCCCCTCCCATCATGATGTCATCGTCTTGACCCAGGAAGTTGAAGTTGCCGTCCTTCTTGCCTTGCTTCCTGTTGCCCTCCTGAGGCTGGCTGTTGTTGCTGAGTATCCGAAGTGAGGAGGAGCCGCCTCCCTGGCCTCCGTACTGGGGATTCACGGGTCGGTTCTGGTGAAGCATTTTCCTTTGCTGAAACTCACTTCTTCTTGACCGAGAATCAATTATTCTTGACCTTGACTGAGATTCACTGTTTAGAAAAGGAGAGACAGAAGAGATAATATTTTATTTGTCACATGTTACAAGCCCTTAACCAACAAAAAATAGTTAAGAAAATGTAAATAAAATGCAAAAAATTTAATAAAATAACGAGGGGGTACCGGTACCGAGTCAATGTGCGGGGTACAGGTTAGTCGAGGTAATTTGTACATGTAGGTAGGGGTAAAGTGACTACGCATAGATAATAAACAGCGAGTAGCAGCAGTGTAAAAACAAAGGGTGGGTGGTGGTGGTGGTGGTGGTGGGGGGGGGGGGGTGTCAATAAAAATAGTCCAGGTGGCCATTTGATTAATTGTTCAGCAGACTTATGGCTTGGGGGTAGAAGCTGTTAAGGAGCCCTTTGGACCTAGACTTGGCGCTCCGGTACCGCTTGCCGTGTGGTTGCAGAGAGAACAGTCTATGACTTGGGTGACTGGAGTCTTTGACAATTTTTAGGGCCTTCCTTTGACACCGCCTAGTATATAGGTCCTGGATGGCAGGAAACTTGGTCCCAGTGATGTACAGCTCGTACACACTACCCTCTGCAGCGCCTTACGGTCGGATGCCGAGCAGTTGCCATACCAGGCGGTGATGCAACAGGCCAGGATGCTCTCAATGGTGCGGCTGTAGAACTTTTTGAGGATCTGGGGACCCATGCCAAATCTTTTCATTCTCCTGAGTGGGAAAAGGTGTGTTCATGCCCTCTTCACGACTGTCTGGATATGTTTGGACCATGATAGTTTGTTGGTGATGTGGACACAAAGGAACTTGAAACTCTCAACCCTATCCACTACACCCCCGTCAATGTTAATTGGGGCCTGTTCGGCACTCCTTTTCCTGTAGTCCACAATCATCTCCTTTGTCTTGCTCACATTGAGGGAGAGGTTGTTGTCCTGGCACCACACTGCCAGTTCTCTGACCTCCTCCCTGTAGGCTGTCTCATCATTGTCGGTGATCAGGCCTACCACTGTTGTGTCGTCAGCAAACTTAATGATGGTGTTGGAGTCATGCATGGCTACGCAGTCGTGGGTGAACAGGGAGTACAGGAGGGGACTGAGCACACACCCCTGAGGGACCCCAGCGTTGAGGATCAGCGTGGCAGATGTGTTGTTGCCTACCCTTACAACCTGAGCGCTGCCCGTCAGAAAGTCCAGGATCCAGTTGCAGAGGGAGGTGTTTAGTCCCAGGGTCCTTAGCTTAGTGATGAGCTTTGTGGGCACTATGGTGTTGAACGCTGAGCTGTAGTGAATGAACAGCATTCTGATATAGGTGTTCCTTTTGTCCAGGTAACAAAGGGCAGTGTGGCGTGCGAATAAGATTGCGTCATATGTGGATCTGTTGGGGCAGTATGCGAATTGGAGTGGGTCTAGGGTTTCCGGGATGATGGTGTTGACGTGAGTCATAACCAGCCTTTCAAAGCACTTTATGACTACAGACGTGAGTGCTACTGGGCGATAGTCATTTAGGCAGGTTACCTTCGTGTTCTTGGGCACAGGGACTATGGTGGTCTGCTTGAAACAGGTAGGTATTACAGACTCGGTCAGGGAGAGGTTGAAAATGTCAGTGAAGACACTTGCCGGTTGATCTGGGCATGCTGAGTACACGTCCTGGTAATCCGTCTAGCCCCATGGCCTTGTGAATGTTGGCCTGTTTAAAGGTCTTTCTCACATTGGCTATGGAGAGCGGAACAGCTGATGCTCTCATGCATGCTTCAGTGTTGCTTGCCTCGAAGCAAGCATAAAAGGCATTTAGCTACTCTGGTGAAAGTTAGTTAAAGCAATTGTTTCAAGGCTAATCCCTGAGTTAGCCTACAATTTAGATAAATCTGCATGCAATAATTTGTTAACTCCCGCCTCATTTCCTGATTCAGTCCTGTATGCTGCTGAATAACTCACAATATGTTTCACTCATAATATGTTTCAATATGTATCACTCCTATTCCTTATTTTTCTAATATGGTAAAGAGGAGCTGCTCAGTGCGTCCAATTTCACTCCATTTATATTACCATCAAATATTTACATGTCTCCTCTGAATGGAAATTTCTCTAATCCTGACTTCGGGGTACTGTCACTCATTCTCTGTCCCATGATGCGCAGGCACGTTGTGCTGAAGGACAGCAACTAACGTTCCAGGGTCGCGCGCGCCACTGGCATCTATGTAAATATTGACGCTCGATTAGTGAGCATTAAGTTATCAAGTAAAATCGACATTTAGGTGATGAGATATAACATGTTAATCTATGTTTTCTATTCCTTTGTGGTTCCTGCAATAGCCCAACAATAAAACGCATTTCCATCCTTTTTTTTTTTAGTTTATGTTAAACTACACAGTATAAACGCTGTCAACTACGGGATGCACCATTAGTCTAATGCGGTTGTTTGTTCTCAATACACCACCTGCTTTGAAGCTAAACAGCATAATGCTTGAACATTCATTTGTATTAATTCGTTCTGAAATAGATTTGAAATGTTATGAACAAACGACGATGCTCGATGAAAGCATATAGACTATTATAGGCTACAGATCTCACGACATTAAGCGTTGAGATGTAATATTATCCTACATAGACCACATAATATGGTTTGACAAAAACAGATGTCGTCAAAAAACGCGGTTTTATGAAGTTAATATAAAGATGAATGAATCTCCATTGTGCGTTATGTAATAGCATAGCCCTATAGCGTAATAGCATAGCCCTATAGCAGCAGCGCCATCAGCTCACCCCATATCCGAGTTCTCCTCTCTCGGCCGTAGCGATAACCTCTCTCCCACTCATACAAAACGACCTTACCATTTCTTATTTCATTCACCAGTTACATAATAATTCTGATTGACAAATGTGTGAATTGATTCATAGGAGGGCCTTGTCTTACCGTGTGGTAGACAAGTGCTTCGTAGAGGAACTAGATTCGGCGCCCTCCGTATTTCACCTCCGGTCGACCCTCCTATGTAATGTTTTCAGTGACTACCTCCGCTCTATCCAGAATCTCTATCCATCCCATCCACTCTCTCTAGCGCTCTGATAGAATGGACTGCTAGCCTACCCAATGACTCACTTCTTAAACTGGGCAGGGAAGGTAGAAAGGAAACTTCAGAAAGAGTGCTGCAGAAATGACATTGGAATGTCTCATCATATCCTTGTTTTTTAAAGGGAAGGTACGGCCAGAAAAGTATATGCCACAAACGAACAATTGTTTATAGGCTACTCAAATGTTACCTACAATAAATGCTCACACTGTTGTCAAGTGAGACAGACTGCTATTTGTTGCATTGCGTCGCTTTAAACTGACGACTGCGTATATGTCGGTATTAGATCACAGAGAACGCCTGTGTTGAGTGTAAGTGTGTTTTCGGGTGGGAGGTATGGTACATCAGACAGACTTAGCAAGTATTCTCCCTCCCCATTCCCTGACATGCAGTCGCTGGCGGCAGAAGAGCGAAAGTCCCCCTCGCCCCCCTTCACCCCATCTCCCCCCTCAAACCCTTTCCACTTCAACAACATCCCCATTCAAGTGTCGCACCTCCAGGCTGTCCCCCTCCTCCCCATCGTTCAATAGTAGCCTAAGCACATGAAAAATACATCAAACACATCGGCCGCCCGCGGCCTCGTCACATGCAAAATCATCTCTATCTTCCAAAGAACCGTGGAGCAGGACACCGATATAGAGAAACAGATAGCTACAAGGCTGGAAAATAGAAACATTGCGAGACATACAAAAAGAAACAATGAGAGCGCGTGCTGCGGTGCATGTGAACCAAATGTTCAGACGCATGGTCATCCGCGAGGTCCCTTGGGGCGGTAAATAAATATTGTGCTTCSGTTACAGAGCAACCGAGGCAACTCATAACCACCCATCTCACACGCCAGCYTTTAATAAAAAGAGCATGACTTACCTAGCGAATAAGACCTTGTTAGATTTTTACACAGCCCCAAGTAATGACCCACTTCCCTCAGTTCAGCTTCATCTTCAGCAACACCAGTCCTTACTGTGACAGTGGCCGAGGGGAGCGACCAATGGCTATACTGTCAGCTCACAACACCACAATGCATAACGGCAGATACTGTACAGAGAACTAGAGTTGAGAGGACCTGCAGCTTTCTCTTCTCTAACAGAGATAGTCAAATCGACCAAGACACGCCAAATAAAACGAACCCCCTTACATTTAGTTAGATGTTCCACCCCTTGGAATGCATCACGTAGAGTGAAAGAGTGCATATTTCTGGTCAATTTTTCTAGCCTCTTCTCGGTTGGCAGTAAAATAAAACGGCTTTGTCCTCTAGATATTGTGGTCGGTCAGGCCCGATTAATATAATTCACATAACCTTCCCCGTCTTTCAAATGTTATGATTGAATAAACAAAACCATGGATTAAGTCTCAGCCTAAAGCTAAGACGGCATCCATGGGGTTCACTCCAGCCCCTGTGCCTGCTCCTAATGGTGTGTAATGAGCTTTCCTGCAGCCCCTAACCCCGAGACCTGCTGCTAAATCACCATGGACTAATGAGATGGAGAGATAAAAGCCATCATTAAAAGTACTCCTAATGGGGCCTTATTATTAGCCACTTATCATAATCATTAGGTTATAAACTGCAATTATCTTAACTCTGGACCYAGAGTGGTCCTCTCTGAGCCTAGAGAGGTCAACGGAGGATGGATGGAACTTCTAAGGGACTGCGGTCTGTAGGCATAGGTAACAGTCTTGGTTCAGTCAGGTTGAGGTCAGAGTCAACTGATATTCTATTGTTTGTATTCTGAAGCTAAGGTAAGACTGATCAAAATGAAGGTGCAGAGAGAGAGAGAGAGGGAGAGACAGTGACATTAAGGACACATTTAAGTATGTGATAAGTATGTTACTTACATTTTCACACAATTCTATTGACATCAATGCAAAATTTGCACAAAACTTAGTGCTGAGTGGACACTTCCCCAACTAGGATTCAGCCCTTCAAAGTCAGATATAGTGCCTTCAGAAAGTATTCACACCCCTTTACTTTTTCCAGATTTTGTTGTGTTACAGCCTGAATTTAAAATAGATTAAATWGAGATTTTTTTTGTCACTGACCAAAACACAATACCCTATAGTATTCTACTGCCAACACTGCTCCACATAGTTCAAGGCGGGGTATGGCAGGCTCAGATTGAAGGGTTAACTTGGCTTTTTGCAAAACAAAGCCCACTCCACTTTGTTCATCTTCATCAGTGGCTCTGATGTATGTCAATGCACCAATGGCTTTGTTGGAAGCATCTGCAAACCCACAAAAACTCAGCAAAAAAAGAAACATCCCGTTTTCAGGACCCTGTCTTTCAAAAATGAAGGTGAAATAAAAAGATAATTCGTAAAAATCCAAATAACTTCACAGATCTTCATTGTAAAGGGTTTAAACACTGTTTCCCATGCTTGTCCAATGAACCATAAACAATTAATGAACATGCACCTGTGGAACGGTCGTTAAGACACTAAGAGTTTACAGACGTAAGCAATTAAGGTCACAGTTATGAAAACTTAGGACATTAAAGAGGCCTTTCTACTGACTCTGAAAAACACAAAAAATAAATATGCCCAGGGTCCCTGTTCATCTGTGTGAACATGTCTTAGGCATGCTGCAAGGAGGTATGAGGACTGCAGATGTGGCCAGGGCAATAAATTGCAATGTCCATACTGTGAGACGCCTAAGACAGCGCTACAAGGAGACAGGACGGACAGCTGATCATCCTCGCAGTGGCAGACCACGTGTAACAACACCTGCACAGGATCGGTACATCCGAACATCGCACCTGCGGGACAGGTACAGGACGGCAACAACTGCCAGAGTTACACCAGGAACGCACAATCGCTCCATCAGTGCTCAGACTGTCRGCAATAGGCTGAGAGAGGCTGGACTGAGGGCTTGTAGGCCTATTGTAAGACAGGTCCTCACCAGACATCACRGGCAACAGGGGTGATGGTCGGATTTGCTATTATCGTCGAAGGAATGAGCGTTACACCTGTCCTGTCTCTTATACACATCTAGATGTGTATAAGAGACAGGGTTAATCCTGACATGACCCTCCAGCATGACAATGCCATCAGCCATACTGCTCGTTCTGTGCGTGACTTCCTGCAAGACAGGAATGTCAGTGTTCTGCCATGGCCAGCGAAGAGCCCGGATCTCAATCCCATTGAGCAAGTCTGGGACCTGTTGGATCGGAGGGTGAGGGCTAGGGCCGTTCCCCCCAGAAATGTCCGGGAACTTGCAGGTGCCTTGGTGGAAGAGTGGGGTAACATCTCACAGCAAGAACCGGCAAATCCGGTGCAGTCCATGAGGAGGAGATGCATTGCAGTACTTAATGCAGCTGGTGGCCACACCAGATACTGACTGTTACTTTTGATTTTGACCTCCCCTTTGTTCAAGGACACGTTATTCAATTTCTGTTAGTCACATGTCTGTGGAACTTGTACAGTTTATGTCTCAGTTGTTGAATCTTGTTATGTTCATACAAATATTTACACATGTTAAGTTTGCTGAAAATAAACGCAGCTGACAGTGAGAGGACGTTTCTTTTTTMGCTGAGTTTAGCTCTGTGCGTTTTGCCTTTGAGAGGGTGTTCTTAGTGTTAGTGAGGGAGAGTGGTAAAACCCAATCACAATTGTCTGAGGAGAGTTACCTCAGTATGGCTCTGCCCTGTATGGTTACTTGAGCTACCAGGCCGAGAGGGTCGACGAGGCTGTTTATCGTTGACAGGACTCCACGTCGTGTGAATGGTTTACTGCTGACTGATACTCCGCAGGTGAAGGTGTTTGCTGCTTTTACCCATAAACCAAGACTGTGCTGCATGGATAGTAAATGTCTCTCCACTAACTGTCGAGTGTCTGCTCCGCGGTCTTGCTCACCTTCTGAACGGTTCGCCTGAGCCCGTAGATGGCGACAGCAGGAGATGGGCTGTAGCCGGAGACATGGCCCTACATCATYTACTCGATGATGTCTTTTGTGATGTCAATGACTCTGTACCATAATCATCTCAGGTAGTTTCTGTGARCTTCTCTCAKAACGAAACATCTGTTGGATACCTGCCGTTATTGCTACAGGTGCTTTCCTGAAGRGGATAAGAACTCCCAGAAGACTTGTTTAGGTCTGGGCCTGTGAGCAGTATGTTGTTGAGGGAGGGTGCTGGCTCTGCATGGTTGTTTACGAATATCTTCTCCATGAAGGTGACAAACTGCTCTTTCATCTAAGGCTTAGACAGGTGAGACGGGTGAGCGCCTGTGCACTGTTGTTCGGGAGAGGTGGCCTGGGTACTCTGAAGGGGAGAGGAGCTACCCATCTGTGTGTCTTGTCTTTGTAGATCTCTTTGTCCATAGTCTTTAAAAAGACTGTGTTCTCAATGGAGAGAGCTGTCTTGTTGTCGTTCTCTGGCCTGTCAAACAATGTGTGTCCAAGTTCATCTTCAACTGCTTTGTGAATAGGGCTTTCCTTGAATGTATGGGAGAAACCATCCTGTTGCTCCCCGCCTTAGCTCACCTTTTCTTTCAGATGAATGCAGCTCTGACACGGAGTGTCACATTCGTTTTGATGCTGTTCTTGACTGGCTTGTGTGTGTTTCCCAGGCATACTTTACACACAAGGACCGAATCTAAGTCGAGTCTCTGAGCAAAGGGGGCATTGTGTGGTCCATTGATTTGTTGCCTCACTTTATGCACGTTGACAATGTCTCTCCCAAGCAACAGAAGGATCTGGGCACTTTGATAGAGCTCTGGAATGTGTGTGGCCACATACTTGAGGTGGGCGTGGTGATGGGCCATCTCTAGGGTTGGTATTTCTGATCTGTTATTGAGGATCTCATTGCACTCGATGATTGAAGGAAGGGCTAGGCTTACCCCTCCATTCACTGCCTCGATCAGGAAGCCGTCCGCCTTTCTTCCTGCCGTTTCCATGACTCCAGCGCAGGTCTTCAGAGAGTAGGAAGATGGGTTGCCCAGAATACTGAACCGATTGAAGAAGTCTGATCTTGTCAATGAGCGGTTGCTCTGGTCYTCTAGTATAGCATACAGCTTGACAGGGCTTTCACGCTGCCCCTTGGGGTATACTCTCACTAGGCAAATCTTTGAGCATGAACGGGAGCTTTGGGAGCTGATTGCGGGTGCAGTGGTTGGGTTTCCTTCCTCCTCCCCGCCGATCTCTGACAGAGAGCCAGAGGACTGTAGGGTACAGGGCTGTGCCGTTCATTTCACACTCTTTACATTTCAATGCTATGGTGCAGTCTTTWGCCAGGTGGAAGGATGAAGTACAGCACTTGAAGCATATTCCCCATATTCCCGTCCACTGCCGCCACTATTAGAAAGGGCAAAGCTCGGGTCGTTTCTAGTTCTTGCTTCATCGCATATGAACTTTGTGAAGAAGGAGAATGAAGGAAAGCACTGGTTGTTTTCGTTTTTGTACCTTGAACCATGGGAAATCCATKTTTCCTGAAGGCTGTGGGAGAGTTGTTCCACTATGGGGCTGATACCACMGGCAGTGTCCAGGTAAGTTAAAGCAGGTAAGTCTCCATCTTCTTTTACAGGCTTCACTTCCACCAGGAGACTTCCAAGTTCCAGTAGCTTGGAATAGTCTTTGCTAGAGATTCTGAGGAAGTTGTCCAACTTCTTGAAGAGTGCTGTTTCTATTACTACTGATGAGCCGTAACACTGCTTCAGTCTATCCCAGGGCTTTTTCAGGGCTGCACTTGGGTCGTTGACGTTCACTGAGCCGACCCCCTTTACATTTTGTGACGACTCCTTACCCAGCCATTTTGTGAGCAGATCCAGCTCCTCACTAGCGGTAGAGGTCCAGGCCCTTGGTAGCATTGTTGAATGAGGACTGCCATGCCCTAAAGCTCTCAGGCTGGTCGTCGAACTGTGTGAGTCCTGTGTTTGCCAAATATCTAGCAGGTTTTGAGTTGGTAAAGTCTATCATTTTAGGAGCTTGAGTCTGGTCAATAAAAAAGTGGTCAGATGAAGCAGATGCTAAGCTTCAGGACTGTTTTGCTAGCACAGGCTGGAATATGTTCCGGCATTCTTCCGATGGCATTGAGGAGTACACCACATCAGTCATTGGCTTCATCAATAAGTGCATCGATGACGTCGTCCCCACAGTGACCGTATGTACATACCCCAACCAGTTGACATGGATTACAGGCAACAACCGCACTGAGCTAAAGGGTAGAGCTGCCGCTTTCAAGGAGCGGGACTCTAACCCGGAAGCTTATAAGAAATCCTGCTATGTCCTCCGACGAACCATCAAACAGGCAAAATAGTCAATACAGGATTAAGATTGAATCGCACTACACCGGCTCCGACGCTCGTCAGATGTGGCAGGGCTRGCAAACTATTACAGACTACAAAGGGAAACACAGCCGCGAGCTGCCCAGTGACACGAGCATACCAGACAAGCTAAATTACTTCTAAGCTCGCTTCGAGGSAAGTAACACTGAAACATGCATGAGAGCATCAGCTGTTCCGGACGACTGTGTGATCACGCTCTCCGTAAACAGGTCAACATTCACAAGGCCGRAGGGCCAGATGGATTACCAGAACGTGTGCTCCGAGCATGCGCTGACCAACTGGCAAGTGWCTTCACTGATATTTTCAACCTCTCCCTATTTGAGTCTGTAAAACCAACATAGTCCCTGTGCACAAAAACACTAAGGAATCCTGCCTAAATGACTARCGACCCATAGCACTCACGTCTGTAGCCATGAAGTGCTTTGAAAGGCTGGTCATGGCTCACATCAACACCATTTCCCAGAAACCCTAGACCCACTCKAATTTGCATACAGCCCCAACAGATCCACAGATGATGCAATCTCTATCGCACTCCACACTGCCCTTTCCCACCTGGACAAAAGGAACACTGATGTGAGAATGCCGTTCATTGACTACAGCTCAGAGTTCAACACCATAGTGCTCTCAAAGCTCATCAAAAGCTAAGGACCCTGGGACTTAACACCTCCCTCTGCAACTGGATCCTGGACTTCCTGACGGGCAGCCCCCAGGTTGTAAGGGTAGGCAACAACACATCCGCCACGCTGATCCTCAACACGGCTCAGGTCAGTCCCCTCCTGTACTCCCTGTTCACTCATGACTGCATGGCCAGGCACGACTCCAAAACCATCATTACAGTGGTAGGCCTGATCACCGACAACGACGAGACAGCCTATTGGGAGGAGGTCAGAGACCTGGCCGTGTGGTGCCAGGACAACAACCTCTCTCTCAACGTGATCAAGACAAAGGAGATGATTGTGGACTACAGGAAAAGGAGGACCAAGCACGCCCCCATTTTCATCGACGGGGCTATAGTGGAGCAGGTTGAGAGCTTCAAGTTCCTTGGTGTCCACATCACCAACAAACTAAACATCATCCAAGCACACCAAGACAGTCGTGAAGAGGGCTAGCAAAACCTAAACCCCCCCAGGAGATTTCACATGGATCCTCAGATCCTCAAAAGGTTCTACAGCTGCACCATCGAGAGCATCCTGATGGGTTGCATCACTGCCTGGTATGGCAACTGCTCTGCATGCGACCGTAAGGCGATGGTAGTGCGTATGGCCCAGTACATCACTGGGGCCAAGCTTCCTGTCATCCAGGACCTCCATACCAGGCAGTGTCAGAGGAAGGCCCGAAAAATTGTCAAAGAGACCAGCCACCCTAGTCATAGACTGTTCTCTCTGCTACCATACGGCAAGCGTTACCGGAACGCCAAGTCTAGGTCCAAGAGGCTTCTAAACAGCTTCTACCCCCAAGCCAAAGGACTGCTGAACATCTAATAAAATGTCTATCCAGACTATTTTCACCCCCCCCCCCCCCTCCCTCTAAGCTGCTGCTACTCTCTGTTATTATCTATACATAGTCACATTAATAACTCTACCTACGTGTACATATTACCTCAATTACCTCATCTACCCGATGCCCCCGCACATTGACTCTGTACCGGTACCCCCTGTATATAGCCTCGCTATTTTTATTTTACTGCTGCTCTTCAATTGTTACTTTTATTTCTTATTTTTATTTKAATATTTTTTCTTGAAATGGCATTGRTGGTTAAGGGCTTGTAAGTAAGCATTTCACTGTAAGGCCTACACCTGTTGTATTCGGTGTTAGTGAACATTTCTCCTTTGCCAAGATAATCCATCCACCTGACAGGTGTGGAATATCAAGAAGCTTAGGGGCGGCAGGTAGCCTAGTGGTTTGAGCGTTGGTTAAATAAATAAAGGTGAAATAAAATAAAAATACATTTAACAGCATGATAATTACACAGGTGCTGGGGACAATAAAAAGGCCACTCTAAAATGTTCAGTTTTGTTACACAACACCATAAATGTCTCAAGTTTTGAGGGATCGGGCAATTGGCATGCTGACTGCAGGATTGTCCAACAGAGCTGTTGCCAGAGAATTTAATGTTGTTTTTCTTTACCATAAACCGCCTCCAACGTTGTTATAATGTAATACGTCCAACCAGCCACCCGGACAGCTGATGAAATGTGCGTTTGCACAACCGAAGAATTTCTGCACAAACTGTCAGAAATCATCTCAGGGAAGCTCATTTTAGTACTCATCGTCCTCACCAGGGTRGTGACCTGACTGCAGTTTGGCGTCGTAACCAACTTCAGTGAGCAAATGCTCACCTTTGATGGCRACTGGCACGCTGGAGAAGTGTGCTCTTCACGGATGAATCCCGGTTTCAACTGTACCGGGCAGATGGCAGATAGTGTATGGACGAGCGGTTGCATGATGTCATAGTTGTGAWCAGAGTGCCCAATGGTGACAGTGGGGTTATGGTATGGGCAGGCATAAGCTACGGACAACGAACACAATAGCATTTTATTGATGGCTATTTGAATGCGCATAGAACCCGTGACGAGATCCTGAGGCCCGTTGGCGTGCTATTCATCTGCCGCCATCACCTCATGATTCAGCATGATAACGCACAGCCCCATGCCACAAGGATCTGTAAACAATTCCTGGAAGCTGAAAATGTCCCAGTTCTTCCATAGCCTGCATAGTCACCAGACGTCACCCATTGAGCCGGTTTGGGGTGCTCTGGCGTACCACAGCGTGTTCCAGTTCCCACCAATATCCAGGAACTTCGCACYGCCATTGAAGAGTGGGACAAAATTCCACAGGCCACAATCAGCAGCCTGATTGAACAACTCTATGCGAAGGAGATGTCACGCTGCATGAGGCAGATGTGGATCAAGTTAAGTTTTAATGTCACATGCACAAGTACAGTAAAATGCAAAATTGCAAACCCAAGAACACAAATATCAATAACAATGTAATACCAGAAAAAAAGCACACGAGAAATAAGAATAAGAAATACACAGTAAAGTAAGCATACTATATACAGGAAATATTTATAAAGTCAGGTCCAATACCATATTTACATGTGCAGAGATACATGTGTAGGGGAAAGGTGACTAGGCAACAGGATATAAGAGTAGCAGCAGATTGTATGCGAGTGGTATTTTGGGATTATATTAGGACCACCATTAGCTGTTGCAAAAGKWGCAGCTACTCTTCCTGGGGTTCACACAAAACATGAAACATAATACAGAATGACAATACAGAACATCAATAGACAAGAACAGCTCAAGGACAGAACTACATACATTTATACTGACTACACACCTGCACAAAATGTGCACATTTTGTTTGAGTGAGCAAATGATTGTGTTTGTGTGCGTGTGTTAGAGGGACCTGTGAGTGTGCAAAGAAATAAAAGGTCAATAACGATAGAAGGTAAACTCAGTCCGTGTAGCTATTTATAAGTTGTGTTGCTTGGGGATAGAAGCTGTTCAAGAGCCCGTTGGTGTCACACTTGATGCAGCAGTACCTCTTCCCGTGCGGCAGCAGAGAAAATAGTCTATGGCTTGGGTGGGTGTCTTGGACGATTTTCCCGGGCCTTCTTTTCGCATGATATAGGTTCTGGATGGCAGGGAGCTCGGCCCAGTGATGTACTGGGCTATCTGCACAACCCTCTGTAGTGCCATGCGACGAGGGCGGTGCTATTGTCATACCAGTCAGTGATGCAGCCAGGCATACCAGACACTGAATGGTTCTGATCCACACCCCTTTTAATATATATATATATTTTTAAAAAGGTATCTGTGACCAACATATGCATATTTGTATTCCCAGTCATGTAAAAATCTATAGATTAGGGCCTGACGAATTTATTTCAATTGACTGATTTCCTTATATGAACTGTAACTCAGTCAAATCATCAAAATTATTGCATTTATATTTTTGTTCAGTGTATTAAAAGGTATCTTTACTTTTACACCACTGTACCCCAATGTCAGCAAGGAATTGTTAATTTAAAAAAAATGTAAAGCTGAAATGTCTTGAGCCAAAAAAAAAAAAACCCGGTTCAGTCTGCTTCAACCCCTAGGTCACGGCAAGCCTCGCATTCAGAAGTAAACATTCTTTAGTCACATAAGCTCCGTGGACTCACRGTGTGCAGGCAGTGTTTAACATGYTTGTTGAATGACCTCATCKCTGTACCCCAGTGGATTTAAAAAAGATTCAACCACAAAGACCAGGGTGGTTTTCCAATGACTTGCAAAAAAGGGAACATATTGATAAAAACATTTWAAAAAACAGACACTGAATAGCCGTTTGAGCATGGTGAAGTTATTAATTACACTTTGGATGGTGTATCGATACACCCAGTCAATATAAAGATACATGCGTCCTTCCTAACTCAGTTGTCGGAGAGGAAGGATAACGTTTACGGATTTCAACATGAGGCCAATGGTGACTTTAAAACAATTAATGGCTGTGATGAGAAAACTAAGGATGGATCAACATTGTAGTTCATCCACAACATTAACCTAAATGACAGAGTGAAAAGGAAAGGTGTTTTTCAGGAATAATAGCACTAAGTACAGGAAAAATCCTAATGCAAAACCCGGTTCAGTCTGCTTACACCAGACACTGGGAGATGAATTCACCTTTCAGTAGTACAATAACCTAAAACAAAAGGCCAAATCTACACTGGAATTGCTGACCATGAAGGCCGTGAATGTTCCCGATGGGCCGATATACAGTTTTGACTTAAATCTGCATGAAAATCTTGGGCAAGACATGAAAACAGTTGCCTAGTTATGATCAACAACCAATTTGACAGAGCTTGAAGAATTTTGAAAAATAATAGGAAAATATTGTATAATCCAGTTGTAGAAAGCTCTTAAACACATACCCAGAAAGACAGTTACAGTATAATTGCTGCCAAAGTGWTTCTAACATGTATTGACTCAGGGGTGTGAAAACGTATGTAAATGAGAACTGTATTTCATTTCCTAATAAATTAGCAAACACTGTTTTCACTTTGTCATTATGGGGTATTGTGTGTAGATGGGTGAGATTTTTCTCCCCTTCATTTTGATTTCAGACTAAAAACAAAATGTGGAATAAGTCAAGGGGTGTGAATACTTTCTGAAGGCATTGTACTTCTATTCACCTACAAGAAACCTGCCTGTCTGAGTAAAAGAGGGGAAAAAACAAAAAAACAAAAGCATGTGTTAAAATATGATTTAATTTACAAACTTAAAATAAATTGAATGACCCCCCCCAAAAAAAATAAAAAATAAAACATCTAACCCATTCTATTTACATGATATTAAAATAATAATAATAATAATAATAATAATAATAATAATTCGGGACACAAATGAAGTCAAGTGCTGTCCAAAAGAGCCAATGTGGCCCTGGGAGAAAGTGAGGATGTTGTGGCAGCACACACTCCGGATGTTGTGAGTGTGATTGGCACAACAGGCTCAATGTTGGGCACCTCAGTTCTCCAGGTAACTGAAGATACTTCTTTGGGGTCCTTTCGCTGCTGGTGTGTCCGTTTCCCGACACGGCCGCTTAGCAGCCGGGGCCAAAACCTCTATTTGTCCCCGCTTCTTCATCTGCAAAATAAAGACATTCAGAGTGAAATATGAGAAATGACTCCTGTTGCTAAAATAATAGACCAGAACCGGGCAGAGATACACCAAGCTTGTCAACAAACTCTCCACCACGTTAGCAGCAAATGTCCCATTACGATTACATTTCCTTTTAGGGACTCTTAATTTCTTACTAGAATGTAATTATTTTGTTCTCGGCATGGAGTCCCATTACAATTCTACACGCCCAGCTGTGTTTGTTGAGGTCTGTAGATCTACCATACGGCTCAGAAGTACTACAGCTATTTAAAGATCAATTAGGCCTCAGTTTAAAACAGAACTCCCCAACAGAGTCTTAACACGGTTAGCAGGATCTGTCACATTTTYCTGTAATTATCATTAAATGTCATTATGACTAATAAAAATTAGAGCCAATTGAAAAAAAAAAGACAATGTCCTGAGACAAATTGGAATTTCATGTTTCACGCTGCTTCCCTGATCGGTTCAGAGATGACATACATAGAAATGTACAAAACATTAGGAACACAATTCCTAATATTAAGTTTCACTCCCTTTTGCCCTGAGAACAGCCTCAATTCGTCAGGGCATGGACTTTACAAGGTGTTGAAAGTGTTCCARAGGGATGCTGGCCTATGTTGACTCCAYRGCTTCTCACAGTTGMGTCAAGTTGGCTGGATGTCCTTTGGATGGTGGACCATTCTTGGTATAGACAGAAAACTGCTGAGCAAGAAAAACCCAGSAGCGTTGCAGTTCTTGACACACTCACACCGGTGCACCTGGCATCTACTACCATACCCTGTTCAACGGCACTTAAATATTTTGTCTTGCCCATTCACCCTCTGAATGGCACACAGACACAATCKATTTTTTACTCGTCTCCTCCCCTTCATCTACACTGACTGAAGTASATTTAACAAATAAGGGATCATAGCCTTCACCTGGATTCACCTGGTCAGTCTCATGGACACTCACTGTATACAATCATATAGAAATACATATTCCATACAGATCTAGGTTGGATTATGTAACGTTGTACACATTCAGCTAAAAGTTGAGTTGAAGTACATGCAAACATTTTGGAAATGTATGGATAAGAGCAAGCGGTGAAACATTGACAGCTATGGCCTTTGTCGCCACCCTATGGTCTAATATCAGTACTACACTACAGGCTCCAACATGACAACTAGCAAAACTAGCACAGCAATGACTAAACTGGCACAAGTTCTACAGAAGAAACCATGTGTTCTTAAAAATGTGGAATGGATGGGAATGGATAGGGAGGCTTTCTAAAGATAAATTATAATTTGTTTACAACACTGACCAACAAGCACCCTCATCCTCCTATGCGTGTTGGGCCCACAGYATTACATATAAAACACCATTATGTTGTATCTCTATGGTTGGACCTGCCTGTTTTCTAGGGGCCTCCGCAGCAGAGGCTTCTTTCTCTGGCGACAGGCTTTGGAAGACGAACCCTCGGGTGTTGCGGGGGGCTAGAGGGTTCCCCTCAGAGATGCAGGCCAGCTTCTGCAGCACGGAGCGGGGCTGGCTGAGCAACGAGCCCCTCTTCACCTAAGGTCGGGGTCAAAGGTTGAATAGAGGTCAAACGGTCAGAGTCATCTAGTAAAGATTCTTAGGAGGAGCAGATTACACAACAGTGAAAATCACAAGTGTCACACTAGAGAGGGTGATTACTAGTATGAGGAAGGTAGTGACCATGGTGTGTTGAGAGGGTCTCTGGAAGGGGTTCTGAACTGGGGTTTCCTCCACCTGGGGTGCAAGAGGAAGCTCTGGAAAACAAGAGATGGAGAGATTGTGATGAAGAAATGTTAAAAAGAGGAGTACTTCAAAATGGAGAAATTTGCCATCATTCTCTCATTCCATATCAGCTCACCTTTCTTCTGTAGTTTCTTGGCAGTCAGTTTCTTGGCGAGCTTCATGAACTGGCTGTCCTCCTCTCCAATTTGGTCCCCCTCTTCCTCGTCCTCCTCTTTCTTGGCCTTAGCGTCGGACTAGAAGGAAAGAGGGGAGTTGGACACATATGATACACCACACAAACTACATAGAAGACAGACCAGGGGTCAGTACAAACCTTAGCAAACTGAAAAAGTTTTGCAACGAATATGACAGTTTATTGGACAAATTCAGCTAGGTTCCTCCTCGTTTGGTTCCTAGTGAATACGCCCGTTTCCCCTGACAGAATAGAATGACACACACCAAGTGTTCGATACACTCCCATATGCTATACATACCTGTTCTCGTAGCCACTGCTCCCTTTCCAGCCTCTCTTTCCTCCTCTGCAACTCTGCCTGGTCCAGCTCTTCCTCCTCCTCCTCTTCCTCCCCCCCCATGCCCTCCATGTCAAAGCCATCGTCTACGGAAGAAAAGCACCACACACACAATCTCAAAAAAAAGTACTTAACCTTTATTTTGACAGAGTCAATGTTGTTACCAAGGTCTCGTTTCCAGATGAGCCCCGTTTAAGTAAGGTACTGAGGAAGTTCATGCAGGAGGGCTTTATAAAATGTTTTTTAAAATAGCAGTGCAATGCATCGATCTACAAGACTTCAAAGAGATCCAGCCTACTTTCTCCTCTGCATTGCTTGCCGTTTTAGGCTAGATTTCTGTACAGCATTTTGTGACATCAACTGATGTAAAATTTGCTTTAAAAATACATTTGATTAATTTCTGACAGAATGCAGTTGAGAGTACTGAACCTATCGCTTGTAATAATGATGATGAACCGCATCCAACTGACTTTGTTGACAAAGTCTGCACTGGGCTATAACCCGACCGTTGATTAAAGCTTGTGGAATAGAAAAGTATTCTAATCAGTCTTAGAAGAACAGCTATTGGCACACACTCACTCACCGATGTTCTTCCAGCGGAAGCGGCGAGCTCGGCCCGGGCCGTCTGAGTGCAGGTCCCCGTCGGCGAGGTAACGCTCCTGGTACAGCCGCAGTCGCCGCTTGTCGTCGTCAAGGACCTGTTTCCTGTAGACGAGCGGATTCAAGCAAGCTTTAGGGTAAACATTTCACACAGATATCCTATGATTGGATTACTCCCCCCCCAAAATAAAATAAATGAAACCCCTTTACTACTAAACACTACCTATAAAAGGTAACGCACATTGTGCATTGCTTTTCTTAACCAAATAGCAGTAATAGTAGTGACTATAGAAGTTACTGATTGTTTTGTTGAGGTATTTAGAATGTTCTGTTAGCACTTACATGTGGATCTTGTTGACCTGGTCCTGCAGCTCTTCATCAGAAGGCAGTTCGTCCAGCAGCTCCTCTTCCTCATATTCATTCTCACCGTCATCCTCATCCTCACTGCCCACGTCACTACCCGAGAGCTCAGCCTCAGAGTCTACAAACTCTGCCATGCGCCTGGAGAGGGACACACACACACACAACCGACCATGAATCCAAAGTCGGCTTAAACTATCCTCCTGGAAATGACATTTTAAACTGATGGAGAGTGGACGGACAGTAGGCTAAAAGTATGCCTAAAGCTAATGGCTGGTTAGGGGATGCGGGCTGGCTGATAACAGTTCTCACGTGATATTGGACGGAGCAGTRATTCTGATATGACACCACGCTCGGAACTCTAATATTCTCATTGTAGGACGCCGAGGGATGCATTCTGGGATCAGTCAATCATTTCCATATTAGAAACATARGTCCCGACCCCAAACTCTTTTCCCTTGGGATCTACACGATTCACGTGGATGCCCCATTTTGAATTCAAAATGGTTAATAGTGACGAGCGTGCATCCCTGATAAGGTATGGACACCTACTCAAAGACCTAAAAACTATAGACAGACTAAGACAGTAGAGTACTGAAACTTTTTCAGTGGGCAGAATTTCTCGCAACACCCACCCCGAATCGAATAGTAAACTTGTTTTATTTTTTTTATCTGTGAATTTCGACTTTTACATCAACAAAAACACAATTACATTTCAATTTCTTACGAAAATGAAAAGAAACCAATACATTTAACCAATAAAATGTAATTTGTCAGTTTGTATATTGCCCCATCTGTAGTCTTAATTTCTGTTTAAAAAAATTAAGTGTTCTCTACTCTAAAAAATGGGGTGACCCCAATGCTATTCGTCGACCCCGACTGACTAAGGTATAGGTGAATGGACTAAGGTATAGGTGAATGTAGAGACAAAATGACAGATGGTGTATGCAGCTTGGCGTTTACTGCCTTCTCCGTTTAAAAGAGAATCAATGCCGTACCCTCATCACCAAAGCAAACAGTCCTAAATGACTGTTGTATGCAGCGTGGGCTTTAATGCCTTCTCTGGGCAATGCTGCCTTTGTTGACTGAGCTCACATCCTTTAATAGGCTCTATCATCAAAGAAACCCAACAGCTGTGTTGGTAAGTTCATGATTCAGGAACAGTTCTGCCTCTACTTACATTTTCTTCTTTCCTTGACGGGGTGCAAACACAGCCTCCCTCTCCTCCTCTTCTACCTCGTTCTCTCCATCCTCTCCTCCATCCCCCTCATCGTCCTCCTGGAAGGAAAGGAAGGAGGAGTTAGTTCACCTGTTCYGGCTATATGTCGTTGACGCAAGTGAATGCACACCTTCAAGTGTCTTACTTGCTCACTCTGGCTCTCCACGTCTGACAGAAGTCGAAACTCGCAATCCTCTTCGTCCTCCTCCACCCGCTTCTTACTACTGAAACACCACATAAATTGCATTTAGCCTTTCCTGGGATCAATATTTGAATCTACAGACTGAGAATATCATAGTGGTTAGTAGAAGTGTAAGATGGTACTCAGTTACTGAATTGAATAAACTGACACGCAGAGGGGAAATTATTTATCAGATGTTAGACTTGCGCTTTTTACCTGTCTTCAGCGGTTGAAGAGTGTGGGGTGGCGCTCGAGTTGGATCGCAAGGGGGAGACACCTATATGGAGAGAAAGATTAAGAAATGGAACCAAAACATCACACCTGTATACTACCCCCTTATGTACCCAATCACCCAGACACACACGCTTACCTTGAGTAGTAAACTTCCCAGAGCAGAGGCCGAGCAGCTGATCCATGTCATTGTCTCGGTCCATTTCCAACTCCATCTTCTCCTCCTCCCTCTTCCTCCCTTCCGCTCCTTCCTTCTCCCTTTCTGCCTGTGTGGTAGGGAACACTCCCGAACAGAGCCCCAGCAGCTCATCCTCTTGTGTTGCCCCTAGCCCTCCCTCTCGCTTCCTCTCCTTCGCTCCCCCCTTCTGTGTGGTAGGGAACACTCCCGAACATAGCCCTAACAATTCCTGCGAGGCCCCAAGCCCCCCCACGCTGCCCTCTCTGGCCGTCCCGAACCCCCCAGAGCACATTCCTAACAGCTCCCCCATGTTAGCGTCCATAGCGTTCTCATCCAGGCTGTCGAGTAGGAGCTGTCTCTTGTGGGAGCGCGGGGGGCCGGTGCGGGGCCCCACATTGAGGAAGCCGTCGGCATCCAGGAGCTGGGAGTCCTCCTCCACAGAGAAGCATCCCTGGGACGGGGCCCCCAGGGGTCCAGAAGACTCGCCGGGGGAGTGGGGAGTGTACAGGTCCTGGGAGTCCTCCACGGGCAGCGAGAGGGAGGGTTCGGAGAGTTTGCCTGAACTCTGTGGGATGGAGAGAGAGACGGATGAGARGCTGGGGATGAATCTCTGCAAAGGAGTCATCCTTTCTTCCTCTTCATCAAGGGTTCAACTCTAACTGGAGATAAGCATGTCTGTGCAACTTGAATTCAGAGACTTGCGGAAGTCTAAACCAAAAATCTATGTTTTGACACAGAAGTTTTAGCTTAATGTAGTAACTGAAATACAGACAATGACTGTTGGCCTATAACTCACAGGTAGCCTAATAATTGCATTTCTTGCTGTAAAATGATACACCACATGTTAATTTTGTCTCTGGGAATAGGAGTGGAAAAATCTGATTTATTTATTTCAGCATCTTGAGAATGCGTATGCACGTTAGGGACTGTGKAAACGTACAGTCTGTCAGCTGACAATAGGCTATTTCAACCACATAATATATGCATCGAAGACAAACTGAAATCTTAGATTCATGATGGATAGTTTTCACTTCCTATAAACTAATGATGTCAGTTGGACATTTTGCAGGGGGGGCAAATAAAACATCTGCTGTTTTAGAGTTAGGATATTGCATTTTTGCTCCGGTCCCTACACGTCCACTTTGAATACAGTGTTTGACATGACAACGAATGAAAATGCCAGGGAAGGGTTGTTGTGATTGGTTCCCACCCAGTGTTGATAAGTGATTCCAAAGGGATCCTATTATCTTTGGCTACATTGAATGTTCTCTTAGTAGCTAACATTCATGCGCCGTGTATTCCTCTATGATTTAAAAAGACAGTTGCACAAACATGCTGATTTAGGTCTACACCGTCACTGGTATTATCAAGCTGTATAGCTATTTATGTTTGCTCTGACTCAGCCAACTAACTAACAATTAGCATTAGCGGCTAACACGTTTTGCGCCCAACTTACTAAGAAAAGACAAACTAGCCATTTGCAGATGTAAGAAACAAACTAATAATGTAATTATAGAACGCTAGTGGATTTATATTAAGCAGCAAACTGAAAACAGCATCATTGTCATCAACATTGTTGTGACGTGCTGCATTGACCATGCAGACTGAACGCAAGTGTCTCGTGGTCAAAGACCAACAAATGAGCTCCTTGAGTGGCGGGGCAGGGCTAGGTCTGTGTGGAAAGCAGCATGGAGAGAGAGAGAGAGAGTGATGACTCAAGTAGCAAAGTAAACTATAAAAATTGACATTACACACAGCATATCACATTCAACAAACCAAACATTCAAATACCGTTATAGAAGGTAAAGTAAAAACCCAAACCAGTCCATGCGTCAATACCAGTATATCGTAAAATATGGTATACRGCCCAGCCCTACATTACAGTTGGGAGTTTTAATAGCCTTCGCCTTCAAATGGTGGCCCGGGCACCGTTTTAGATGCTGGAATCATTGTAGAGTGGATCAACCGTGCGCAGGTAGGCTACTTTTTGAAGTGGTTTGTTTGGCAGTAGATAGGTTTGATTCCAATTGGCGTTAGATTCTCATGCAAATATTCTACAATTTGTATAATATAAAGAAAATATGCTAACATTCTCACCAGCGGTGTTTCCACCAAAGGGACTTGTTGCAGATAAAAACCTGTGCGTCATGTAGCGCACACAATTTATTTTTTGCTTGAAGGTGCTATATGCAGAAATCGCTCTGCCATTTCCTGGTTGCTAAAATTCTAAATAGTTTGCCTAATTTCAATTTGTGTGACAAAACAAGCAAGTATAGTGTAGAGAATCATCGCTGTGAAATATCTTCTTAATAAATATCTTCTTAATAACCAAAAATATTGTATTTTCAGCTGGTGTACAAAAGTAAGATACAAAAACTAAACTAAACTTGAGAATGGGAAACGTAGGACAGATCTACCAGTTAGACTTGCTTTCAATGAGAATTACAGATCTGTCACTCAATTCTATGTGAATTTGATCAGGTCACCCCCCCAAAAAGTGACATATTGCAGCTTTAAGTTCTCATGTACCGAATAAAAATCTATAGTTCAAAGTGTTTCCAGCGCATTTTCAACTCGACTGATAGTTGTCAAAAAAACTGTTGCGTTAAATAGCTAGGTGTGTTAACTCTGGTCTTGGCACGTGTGCTCTAGCCAACCTCTCCCAGATACAGTGCGGGTAGGCTTGTCTACATGAGATTAGCCTATTATGGATAATGATTTTGATTTGTCAAAACAGCAGTCAAGCATCGATCATTTCACCAGAATAAGACCCTCGATATTTATTGGAAAGCAGCATCAAGCTCATAGTGCATCATCCCCACTCTGCCAAGTTCATCATAACATTAAATCTGTAGCTTAAACTGCATGGTTTCCTGAGTTGAAGTGGGAGGACCACACACACACACCATATCGTGTGACTCCCAAGTTTACGTCGATATGATGGTTATTATATCAATATTTGAGCATAAAGGCGTTGCTATCTCCATTTCTCGCATTTTACAGACACAAAAATTCCCAACATCTCAAACAAATTATCTGTTGGCATTTATACGTACCGAAACATCCTGTTTCATTCACAGCTGTTGTGATTTTTTTATACACAGGGTTCATACACATTTTTGACAAATGGAATTTAATTACTTTGTCATGCCTTTTAACCAAATTTTCATGACCAACGGTTGGCGGCATGACCACAACGATTGGCGCTTACTTTGTATACGTACATAAAAGTATACGTAATGTGGTATGGACACCGGGATGCTGCTTTCTGATCCCATGTACCAACTCCTGTCGTTGTACAAGGCACTTAACCCACCCAAAGTAGAATACCTGTTAGGCAAGAGTTTAAAACAGATGTGGTCAACCCTTAGTCTGGAGAGCTACTGGYTGTGCAGGCTTTTGATCAAGCCCTGCTCAAAACAGAGTTTATCAAGGTCCAGTTGAGCAGCCAATTTCTTACGTGGTTTGTTAGCGAGAGGGACTGGAATAAAAGCCTGCACAAACATTAGCTCTCCTGGAGGATGGTAGACCACCCTTGATGTATAACATGGCAACCAAACACGTTTAATGCCTTTTGAAATAATTTGCTCATTCAATATATCAAAGATCAAATGGCTCTGGTAAGCTAGAAATGTTTTTAATCTGCTGAAGCAAGCCCACACATATTTTTWTTTTCTTCAGGAAATGTACCTTTTCGAGTTTAGTCATATTTATCTTAGTTACCTCAGAAGTGTTTGCTTTGCAGGCTGACATCAAATATGTTTCCTAAAATAAACTGTTTGTGATTCACAAATTACTACACGACGAGTCACAACTAATACAATGGCGAAGTGAATCGCTAGTTTCGTTAAAAATTATTGTTTAAATGAGGAAAAAAGCAAATTGTTAGAAAAGAAGCTAATCAACTTTGTATGGCCTTAATCACAAGTGTTGGTGGAAGGTTTATGGGGACATGACTCAAACATTAATACATGCGAAAAATAGCTAAGCAGTTAACTAGAGGGTACAAGAGGTTCTTGAATTGGCTACCTAGTTATTAGTCTGTCCTCCATCATATTTTATAGGCTAGGCCTACCTGCTGCTGTAGCAACGTCCGACTGTCGCTCTCTCCTTGAGCAACGTCCCAATTGTCTTGCACATGCAGGTGACGGCCGCAAACAGACGCGCTTAAGTGTCATGCTGATCCTGGCTGATATGTAGATTTTTATTTGATTGACAAAATATTTAAACTGTGCCTAAATAATCTACATTAACAGAAATTAAATCTACAAAACTTTTGGGAGTTTCCCAAAACTTTTCCAGGCCTGGAAAACATCATTTCAAAATTCCATGACTTCTCCAGGATTTTCATGACCGTATGAACTCTATACGGTATGGTTTTATTCACAAAAACATGGTTCATCAGCACGCCTGGTTGTGTTCATGCCACATTAAAAGGTTAATACAATTCTACAGTGAAATGACACGACAATACTATTATGCTCATAAAAAAAATATATATATAATGCACTCGCACAGGAGGTCCCGCAACCCGTCAAAATCGCTCTGTCACCCCTACTTGAATTGTCACGTAACGCATGCATTACTGGGACACGCATACTGGGGTCTGTTTGGTTATGACTGGCTCTCTCCTGACACTTTTATACTGTCATACAGTGGTACGGAAAACACTGGGTCCTAGTCATACATGTCATCAACCCTTCTAAACTGTCAGTGTCTTACCTTGGAGGCAGATCCCAGGAAGCTGGGTCGGAAGAAGCAGCGTGAGGGGGAGCGGAAGGTGCTGGCTGACAGACCCCTGCCTCCTGTGGTGCTGCGGTTGACAGGTTGGTAGGACGGCAGCATGGAACCCTGCAGCTCAAAACTACTGTTATGACTGTTGTCCRTGGCCAGGGACAGAGAATCTTCCTCCTCTGTAGCAGGACGGACACATAGAATCTCAATTAAATTGAACTATGTCGTTGAAAAAAATTGTTGAACCTACACTGGAAAAAAAGACACCAGATTCCATCAAGGATGAGAGTATTTTCTGAAGTAGTATAGTTGTGACAATTCACTTGAAAGATGTTCAGTCTCTACTCACCCATCTTTGTGTAACTGTCTTGACCACCAGGCTCTGTCCTCTTCACACTATCTCTGTGAGAGACTAAAACGTCAACAACTTGGGACAGATAACACCGATACTAACTTATTGAGCACATACATTTACACCAGTGTACATTTTTTGCACTCTTTTTCTACATGTAGTCTAGTCAGTCATTTTGACGACAATATAAGTCTTATTCACATTTGTAATTGTAATAATGATTGTGTAGTTATTAGTCTAGTATTGTTTCATTAACCTACAGTAAACATAAAATCAGAATTACATGTGCGTAAACATACATAGCCTTGTCCTACTAAAATATTTTCCTGCATAACATCCTATTCTCTGCCAACAGCAGAAATATGACAAACATAAGAATATATCATAATTATCTGGCCATGTAATAATTATCAGGCGCAGAGAGTGAAAGAGCAGCACTCGGTTGCCTCATTGCCATTTTTATTAACGTTTAACAGCCACACATTGTTTCGCCGAGTGAAACAAAACCTTGAGTCCGAATCGAGTCACAAGTCTCTATGGCTGAAGTTCGAGTCCCAGTGCTCAAGTCGGAGTCACTGGGTCCACATTAACTAAAAATAAAGTTCTTTACCCAGTCAGTGTAGCYCCAAGAYGAATTTAATCAATAAATTYTTTGCTATCCCTTTTTCTTTCTGTGCCACCAAATGCTTGCATGAATACATACTAATAATAGCTAAACAGTTAACTAGAGGGTACAATATATATTTTGAACTTGCTACCGAGTTATTAGCCTGTTCTCTATCGTATTATAGGCTAGGCCTCAGACCCTCTCCTTGAACGACACACTCGTCTCACACACATGCAGGTGATGCGCACAGACAGACAGCCCCTAAAGCAGGGGTGTCAAACTCATTCCATGGASGGCCTAAGTGTCTCCAGGTTTTTCCTTTCAATTGAGTCCTAGACTACCAGGTGAGGGGAGTTCCACTTCATCAATCAAGTACAAGGGAGGAGCGAAAACCCGCAGACATTGAGCCCMCCGTAGAGTTAGACACCTGTGTGCTCAAGAGGCAGTCCGATCAGTGATGATACATTGATTTTTATTTTATTGATAAATTATTTTAAAAACTGTGCCTTAATAAATTACATTAACAGAAATGTAATTACATTTCCATGACTTTTCTAAAACGTTTTGGATTGTATCTTTTTCTATTTTTTCCCCCCCAGGCCTGGAAAATACCATTTTAAAATTCCAGGACAGTATGAACCCAGACACTCCTTGGAGAGAAAAGCATAGCTAGAATGTTGTTTTACTGTTAAACTCTACGCTGCAAATTGTAAATAATTTCGTAAAGCAGCTTGTGTTTCTTAACCAGGCAAAGGGTAGATAACTAGAAGAAAGTCGCCTGCACGATGTGTATAATCGGAGGTGGAGCCTGTCTGCCCATGCGCATCGTTTGCAGCCAACCAGCTGATGTAGGCTGTTTGTGCCAGGTGTGGCACGTCCTTCCCACTGCTGAACAGAACTGCGCATCTGTGCAGCTAATATTGTGTTCATCACTGAAAAGCTCTCAAACTCTAAAGACTCTTAWCCAGTCCATTTACTACGCAGATGTCAGAGATAATTTTATCTCGTTTTCGTGAAAATAAATGAAAAATCTAGTCAATTGCCACAGAAAAATAGGCGTTTGACGAATGTGTCACATTTTAGCTGACAAATTTAACACGGGCTTACACACATTTACATTATTTGAATCCACCAATCACGTTTGAGAAGGATTCCGATATCTGGTACCTTGCACAGCAAGGCTCCCCARGACCGCTGAAACAGAGCAGTACGTCGCTAGCTACTTTGCCTTTGTCTTATGCAGGCCTGCAATCTGAAGGCCGCGTACTGTCAGCCCATGTACATGGTTCAGACTCACTAATATCAGCAGCACACACATACCCGGTGCGCGAGCAGGAGCTGTTGGCAAACAGCATGAGGGTTCCGTCTGTGTTGAGCAGATCTGGTGGGGGAGAGGGACCCTTTAACCTTGACGGCGAGCYGCTCCTTACACTCCTCGTGGCCACACTGCCCTCATCTTCATCCTGATCCTCTTCCTCGCCACCCCCTAGTAGCTCATCTACACCCTATGGAGTGACAAAAAGAGGTTTTGACAAACTCTGAACCACACCTACTTCATGTTTCCTTTACAATTCATTGGACATGAATCCCCTCTCCTGGTCCATTAACCCTAGTTAAGCGAAACATTTAAAGGTTTTGGTCTTGAATGTTTCGGTTCCCATCTTCGAGCACCACCATGAAAAGTCTACGGAAAGCACACTGACTGTAGAATGTCAACGCAGACGATCCACTCTTACCTCTTCCCCCTCGGAATCCGTCATTTCCTCTTCCTCCTCTTCCTCGCCACAGTCCTCGTTGTCTAGGCGATAGAGGGCGGCCTTCCGTTCTCTATCCTCCTGTCTCTTTACGGCCATGGCTTGCTGCAGACGGGTCTTCAGGTTGGTCAGCTTCTCACCTGAGGACAGAGGGAACACAGGACTGGTTAGGAAAGACTCATGTAGCTAGAGGACAGAGAAGCGAAGACGGTTGGAAATATTTCAGGAACCTGGCTTACTATGAATCATATGGGATGCAGTGCAGTTACCTCTTTAGAGTGTGTGTGGAGGTTTAGATAGACTGTGTGTGTGTGAGATGGTGTGATGAACGGTACCATGTCCATACCAGGCGCGGTGTGTGCAGTCTCCTCCTCCCCTTCCTTGATGGTGGTGGTTACAAAGTCTTGGTGCAGCTCCTCGCCGCTGTCTTTACGGATGACGCTGAGCTGCACAGTGCGTTCCCCTCTGGGCCGGGCCACGGGCTGGACGTGACGTAGGTACCGCTCCTTCAGCGCCTCCACGCCTAAGGGGGAAACAAACAGTGTAACTTCAGATACATAACCAACTTGACTGGGTTACTTCTCACCTCAATTCATTCAAGCTCACCCATTTTGCAACAATACAGTGTGCTAGAGCAGTGGCTTGAGTTGTCCCACCAAAAACCTTTTGTCCAGCACATACAATTGACAACAGCATGCATCTAAACACAAGGCTTTAAACCCCAACCCACCATACGGGAAATATTGTGCTAGAGAGTTGACATTACAGAGGTGAATATTTTTGTTGTTGTGCTCTCACCTGGGTTAACCTGAGGGTGCTCCAGATCGAAGGACCCATCGTCAGCACACAGTTTGGAGACCGGCGGGGGCTCTACCCCCAACTGCCTCAGTCTGGCAAGCCTGTCCTTCTTGGYTTTGGGGACTGGTGGTGCTACGGGCTCCACACTGGCCGGAGCAGGTAGGGGCTGAGTTACATCCACATCCCCTGCTTTCGCCTCCATCTCCTGGGCTTGGGAGTCGGAGGCCTCTGCATGGTTCTGCTCTAGTGGTTCAGCCTCCATAAATTCTGGTGGTGTCATTTCAGCACTATCCAAACCAAAAATATTGGCCCCCTGCATAATGGCTGCCAGTTCAGGTAGTGGGGATTCATCGTCGTCGGAATACGGGGTTGGAGAGGTCTCACCTGCCCTGCTCTGGTTCGCCTTTTGTGTGGAGGTGGTGGCCGGTAGCTGGGGAAGAGCCTGGGTCGAGTGTGGGTCCAGGGAGTCTGGGGGCTGTTGGGGCTCCTTGGGTGGGTCGGGGGGAGGTGGTGCTGGGGTTGCCTCCTTTATCAAGTCCTGATACTTGGCAGACCTTTAAGGGGGGGAAAAAATAAAAAGGTTTATACCCTTAACTTCTTATGGCTGCAGGGGCAGTATTGAGTAGCTTGGATGAAAAGGTGCCCAGAGTAAACTGCCTGCTCAGTCCCAGTTGCTAATGTATGCATATTATTATTAGTATTGGATAGAAAACACTCTGAAGTTTCTAAAACTGTTTGAATGATGTCTGAGTATAACATAACTCATATGGCAGGCAAAAACCTGAGAAACTGACCATAATTCTATCCTCCTGATTCCTGCTTACAAGCAAAAACTAAAGCAGGAAGTACCAGTGACTCCCTCAATACAGAAGTGGTCAGACGACGCAGACGCTACTCTACAGGACTGTTTTGCTAGCACAGACTGGAGTATGTTCCCGGATTCATCCAATTGCATTGAGGAGTATATTACCTCCCCACAGTGAACGTACATACATTTCCCAACCAGAAACCATGGACAACAGCCAACATCCGAAACGAGCTAAAGGCTAGAGCTGCCGCTTTCAAGGAGCGAGACTCTAACCCGGAAGCTTATAAGAAATCCCGCTATGCCCTCTGACGAACCATCAAACAGGCAAAGCATCAATACTGGACTAAGATCGAATCCTACTCCACCGGCTGAGACGCTCGCTGGATGTGGCAGGGCTTAAACTATTACGGACTACAAAGGGAAACCCAGCCGCAAGCTGTCCAGTGACACGAGCCTACCAGATGACCTAAATGCCTTTTACGTGCGCTTTGAGGCAAGCAACACTGAAGCATGCATGAGAGCACCAGCTGTTCTGGATGACTGTGTGATCACGCTCTCCGTAGCCGATATGAGCAAGACCTTTAAACAGGTAAACATTCACAAAGCCGCAGGGCCAGACATTACCAGGACGTGTACTCAAAGGATGCGTAGACCAACTGGCAAGTGTCTTCACTGACATTTTCAACATGTCCCTGATTAAGTCTGTAATACCAACATATTTCAAGCAGACCATCAGTCCCTGTGCCCAAGATAGCGAAGGCAACCTGCCTAAATGACTACCACCAAGTAGCACTCACGTCAGTAGCTATGAAGTGCTTTGAAAGGCTGGTCGTGTCTCACATCAACACCATCATCCCAGAAACCCTATACCCACTCCAATTTGCATACCGCCCCAACAGATGATGGTGTTGATGCAATCTCAATCCACACTGCCATTTCCCACCTGGACAAAAGGAATACCTATGTGAGAATGCTGTTCATTGACAGCAGCTCAGCGTTCAACAACAGTGCCCACAAAGCTCATCACTAAGCTAAGGACCATGGGACTAAACACCTCCCTCTGCAACTGGATCCTGGACTTCCTGACGGGCAGCCCCCAGGTGGTAAGGGTAGGCAACACATCTGCTATGTTGATCCTGAACACTGGGGCGCCTCAGGGGTGCGTGCTTAATCCACGCCTGTACTCCCTGTTCACCCACAAACACGCGGCCAAGCACGACTCCAACACCATCATTAAGTTTGCTGACGACACAACAGTGGTTGGTCTGATCACCGACAAAGATGAGACAMCCGATAGGGAGGTCAGAGACCTGGCAGTGTGGTGCCAGGAAAACAACCTCGCTCTCTCAATGTGAGCAAGACAAAGGAGCTGATTGTGGACTATAGGAAAAGGAGGGTTTAGAGTATGCCAAGAGTTTGCAAAGCTGTCATCAAGGCAAAGGATGGCTACTTGGAAGAACTAAATATATTTTTTTGTTTAACATATTTTGCATTACTAAATGATTCCATATGTTATTTCATAGTTTTGATTTCTTCACTATTATTCTACAACGTAGAAAATAGCAAAAATAAAGAAAAACCCTGGAATTAGGCATTCAAACCTTTGACTGGTACTGTCTGTCTGTATGTATTAGAGGTCAACCGATTAATTGGAATGGCCGATTAATTAGAGCGGATTTCAAGTTTTCATAACAATCGGTAATCGGCATTCTTTGGACACCGATCAGGGCCGATTACATTGCACTCCACGAGGAGACTGCGTGGCAGGCTGACTATTAAGTTAAAATAAGTGTTCATTCAGTATTGTTGTAATTTGAATATATACATTTGAGTTATATATATATATATATATAAAAAAAGTGATTTACAATTTAATTTTTTTTTATTTAAACTGTCCGATTAATCGGTATCGGCTTTTTTTTGGTCCTCCAATAATCGGTATCGGCGTTGAAAAATCATTATCGGTAGACCTCTAGTATGTATGTATATATCTATAATTAATGTAATCGCAGATTGCCACTTTAAATGCGTCGGACAAAACCAGATGAGCATAGTTCAGAAATTGTAGCGYAAAACTGTTAGAAGTAAAAATAAATCCAGGATGAAAAATGTCTACTCACTTGAGTAGTGCCATAGCAGAACCTTCAGGRCGGGCTCTCCTCTTGAAGAACTGGTCGATGCTCTTGGGCTCAGGCATGTGATAGGGCAGCCCGCATGTGGATTCTGCAAAGGAATTAAGAACACGTTACAAGAGACACTGGGTCGGACAATAGAATCCACAAAGGACAAGTGTGTAGCAAGTCATGTAGAGACAAAGTATTGTGGAACACGGGCAATACACTACATACAGACAGACACACCATTGTAAAATGAACGTGAATACAAACTGACCACGGACAAGCCTCTGGGTCTCGCTGTGCAGCTGCTTCATGGCCTCTTTGCTGGCTCGAGCTGCCTTCCTTTCCTGGGGACGCTGTTTCGGTCCAGCCTCGTCATCTCCCTCCTCATCGTCAAATAAAGGCTCCTTAGGGAAAGTTACAGAGCATAGTTCTGACACACAGAATACAGTGCATCGTCTACCTGCATAGCACACAAACCACTGACTTAATATACAGAGAAAGCTAAGTAAGACTAGTCATAAACTCAAATGAACGCTCAAACCACTATTCTAGGGGATTTCTTTTGGGCATATGTTTGCTTTTTAGTGACCTCACACCTACAGATACTGAGATGACTTAAATGTTGCTCTTACTTTGTGCTTCTTGGCTTTCTGCTTTACTGCTGCTCTGATGGCATCCAGAGACTCTTCCTCTTCATCATCATCCAGACCAGCATCATACAGGTCATTGTTACCAAGGAGACAACCGCTGTCATTCAGAGTACGGGGCAAAGGGGTCTCCTACAAAACAGAGAATGATGGGGAAAACAAGTCTTTAATTTGTCTCAAAACTCTTCATTTTACACGGTCACTTATTCTTCTGTCCCTCAACCTCTCTTACCTCCTCAGGTCTCCCTCTCTTCTTCCCCCGCTCCAGAGCCTTGCTGTTCTTTTCTTGTTGTCGCTGGCTCTTCTCCCTTTCCTTCTTCGGTTTCACAGCCTTTCTTACTAACTCTTCCTCATCCTCTGGCGCGCTCTCATCACTGTCGATAGAGGCTATCCGGGATATTGTCTTGCTCTCTAATTTAGCCTTTTTGACCTCTTCCTCAGCAGTCTCCATCTCATCTCCACTGGACGCTGATAGGACCAGAGCCTCTGCCATCTCATGCACCTCCTCCTCGCAGTCACTGTCTCTCAAGGCCTTACGACAACGGGACCGCCTGTTTACTGTGATGTCATCATCCGAATCTGGGAAAAATATTACAAGCCATCTTAATGACTAATGCGGTATCGGTGGTATTCCGTTTGCGTCACAATGCAAACTATTTCCTATTAAAGTAAGTTAGTTTGCATTGGTGGTTGAATTGTCAAGTACTGCAGTTTGCATTGATAGTCTAAAGTCAAAGACGATTAATTGTTTCTCATCACAGAGCAAATGGCCCAGAGCTGTCTATTTACATTAACAGGGGGCTCTGATCAGTTTAGGTACTGATCAATCTTCTTTGTTGTGTCACTGTACCTTGCAGGTCGACAGTATTGCTAATCATCTCGGAAGCCATCTGCATCTCCTCCACTGGTGAGCCCATCCCACTGTCTGAATCACCAGCTACTGAGACCTCAGCAGGGAGCTCCACTGCCTGGATAGGGGGGGAAACAATGACAAATTCACCTCATGTTGATGTTGTTAGGGAACCCCGCCAGTCTTTTTCCTTCAAAACCATTGTCTGTCTTCTTCATGCCCATTGACAAGACATACGTTTGACTGATTTAGAACTTTGACAATTGAAATATGAAGGAAAAAAACACGATTGCAAATTTAGGTAAATGAACGTGCATATATGTGACGCCTGTCTGTTCAATGTTGGGTCGCTGAAATGGCTGTTGTGCTTGCGGCGCCTTCTCTCTCAGCTGCCACAAAGAGCATACGGTTACGTTTGCCAGTAGGACATTCCGTTGGTTAATGTTACACCTAGCCTAGGAAACTGTCTAGAAGAATCAACAGTTAACACCGGCCTGTTCATTACTCACACAGTCAGTGACAGTGTTACCCTGTGAAAATGTCTCAAACAAATCTTTCAAAACGTACACAAACTTAACTAGCCAAAGCCGGACGATGGTTGTTCGCCAGTTAGTTAACAGTAACGTTAGCTAGGTAATCCAACTCAATCAGCAACAATCCAGGTAGCTAGCTAACGTTAGCGAGCTAACTGTCATGGGTTATAGCGTACTCAATCCCCCAAATAAATTAACGTAGCTAACTAAACGTTTAACTAATTAAGCAATGTATTGGTATGCAGTTAGCGAAAGTAGTTAACTTAGCTGCTTGTCAATTAGAAAATATAAATTCTTACCTGTTGTTTATGGACCACCAGACTCATCTTGACTTTATCCGCCTTTTTAATGTGTATTCGCAGTGAAGCTTCATTAAAATCGGGAAACCAAAACTTCCGTACCGTTTTCAATTATTTCCAACCATAAGGCACGAATATCGGTGTAAAATGTTGTATGGCTAATGTTATTAAATGGTGTAATTGATCCGCAGCTAGCTAGCTACCTTTCTCTCCCTCCCGCTTGTTCTTGTTCTGAACTAATACTTTTTTTATTTTTCGCGCGCTGGCAACGAAAGTCTATCCTTACATCTGTCAGTCATTGTCGTTGTACTTTCTATTGGATGATACTCAAAATTGATGTCCACCATCGCCCAATCGTTGGATGGTGAGTATGGCAATGACAGAGGGAAAGCCTTTGATTGGTAAATCTATGTGCCACAATTGACCAGACATGTCCACCCACTCCACTACAAAATCAAGGAAAGCCAGTTTATGCGAATATTCTATAATCCGAATAAAGAAAATAATCGAATTTTCCCACCAGTGGTGTGTTTCCACCAAATTGTCTTGTTGCAGATAAAAGTTAGTAACTGATGATGTAGTGCACACAACATGTACTATTTCGCTTAAGTTTTCATGTACCGAATAAACATCCAAAATTCAGTATGTTTCCATTGCATTTGTCACAAAAACTGTTCTGTTAATTAGTAAATGTGCCTATTCTGGTCATGATGAGATTTTTATGGTTAAAAGCGATAATATTTGTATTTGTCAAAAGGCAGGCAAGCATTGATCATCATGTCACCAGKATAAGACCCTATATATCTATTGGAAAGCAGCATCAAGCTCACCACCGTTCACTTTCACCATCCTGTGAAATTCATCATAATTTATTTAATCTGTAGCCCAATAAACTGTATGGTTTCCGGAGTCGTAGTGGGAGGACCACACACCATATTATCGCGTGACTCCAAGTGTACTTCGACATGATGGTTATTATATAAAGGGAAATGTAGCAAGATTATCTGGAGATAGGGGATGACATGATCATTTATAGTCTAATGACATACAATTAAAATACAGCTACTACGTAAGTACTGTACTATGATGTAGTAGCCTATTGTATGAATGAGTCACATTTACAGTAAAAGGTATGAGTAGTGTACTAACCATAAGTGCCCATGGGTGGTGCTCTTTTGCTACTGCTGTAATTCACTTTGCGCAAGCGCAGAGTTAATGTATAGCACCTCCTCGCGCATGCTCATTTCCAAATCCACAGGATATGTGTTAAATCACTCAGAAGACAACGCATCCACAACACTTCTGGACATCTACGCATTATATTCCCTTTCTTAAATTAGCCCCCCCTCAGCGTCGCAATACCGCCCCCAATTTCAGTGTCGGTACGGAGCCGCCAGGCCGGGACAGAGATGGAGAGAGAGCCCTCGGCCATGGAAGCGCTCGGACCCGGTAAGAGGATGATATGAGAAGCCCATATCGGGAGTGTGTGCGCCTATTCATTGCGCAACTGGGAACCGTGGTTGTAGTTAGGCCTCGGTGACAGAGAAAAACAAACAAGCATATCAGGCCCAACGTGTGTAGCATATTAATACAACGGAGATAAGGTTCTGTCCGTGACTTCTACAGCCTGATAAACACATGTTATATAAGACAAATCGAGTGATTTGTTTTTGTTTCTCGGCTGCTGTTTTTATATCTGAAGACCGCAGCTCCAGACGATGGTTGGAAGGCATTGTGTGTTTGTGTGGGGGTTTAACCAAGACCTTCCTTCCGTGTCGTGTGTTTACGATGTCTGTTGTTATCTAGCCCATCGTTTCATCATCAAATACGCTATTTATTAAGCATCATGATACGTTTAAAATGATTCCAGTTGAAATATGTATGCCCTCAGGCCAATATAGCTTTAGAAATCGTTAAAATATGAAGCCTAGTAATAAGTAATTGTACAATCGACAGTAGAGAAGGGAACTCTGGCGTCTCGCCGTACTGTCCTCCTTTCTACATATTGAACGCAACGAGAGACGGTAGCTAACATTACAATACTGTCATGTCTTTGTTCACGCTGAAATATTTCAATATTATCGACTGTTTGGTGGCAATAATACATTTATATGTGTTTATATGCTCTCTAGCATTTCTGCCAGTACTCGGCGGTTTGCGCGCCACCGTCGCCTGCCCGTGCCTGGGAGGAAATCAACGTGCACTCGTGCATGCATGGAATGGAGCCTGCCTTGAGTAGATCGCGTACTACTATTTATCGATCGAACTTGCAAGCCATCGCCATACTCAATGACCATAGTTGAGTTCAGGATATGACACACACTAGATGCCTTAAAATGCTGCATTGACAATTGATCTATGAATGTTTCACACCTGATATACAACTAACTTTCATGCAGCTGGTGAGAATTCCTGTCTTTATTATATGGGATTACCAAGTTATCACCTCTTTGTCGCCTGATATAGAAACAATTGTCATCACTCACTGCCACATGCCTATCAATTCTTCTCATTTTCATGTGTTTTAACCATTGCCATGCTAAGATAATATGTCACTTTAGGCAGTAGCAGTGTGTGGGTAAAATCACGGGGGAAGCCAAGCCAATATTACAWCCTATGTTGTGATAATTGGGTTTTTGCTCTATAACCCATTCGTTCATACGTCACCGTAATATACAATAAGGCTGTGATAACAAAAATACAGTCAGTGGCAGAATACATTCAACTACACATGTTTGTTTCATCACAAAACCGAAGAGCACCATCTGTCCGGTGAAGTCCACAAAGCAAATATTGCATGTCACAAACAGCATGGTCATGACCTACAGCATGGTCAAGCAAATGAATGTTTTCGACAGTTTACTAAACAACTACTGATTTTAGAATCACAGAGTTACCGCAAGCTAGCACAAAGACAACAAGAGCACTGCCTCAGCTATTGCAGCGCCATTTTAACTTACATTTAAACATCATCAAATCAACTAGGCTATTTATGCTCATTGAAAACATACTTAAAGATGCCGAAAACAATTGAATCCAATCAATGTTCCTAAATATTATGTGGCTGTGCATAGTACTGATTCTGTGTGCATGTGCGCCCAATTAACTTTTTTTTWWTWTTTTTTTTTACTTGGCCTACTTGTAGTCTTGTTGAATGCCAATGCCATCCTCCTCTCTTTCATGTTGGCAAAACGGTCTATGGCTCTGTCATACAGTACATATTTAGTTTTTGTCATAAGGCTACCTAGCTAAGATGCTTGCTAGCCTAACTTCATTGCATGGGCAACAATGAACCAGCTAATTTGGTTAAAGGATCAACCCCTTTTTCACTTAAAATGACATACCCAAATCTAACTCCCTGTAGCTCAGGACTTGAAGCAAGGATATGCATATTCTTGATACCATTTGAAAGGTAACACTTTGACYTTTGTGGAAATGGGAAATTAATGTAGGAGAATATAACATAAGATCTGGTAAAAGATGGTAATACAAAGAAAACATTTATTTTTGTATTTTTATTCTTTGAAATGCAAGAGAAAGACCAAAATGTATTATTCCAGCAAAGGCGCAATTTAGATTTTGGCCTCTAGCTGGCAGCAGTGTATGWGCAACGTTTTAGACTGATCCAATGAACCATTGCATTTCTGCTCAAAATGTTGTATCAAGTCTGCCCAAATGTGCCTAATTGTTTTATTAATCCATTTTCAAGTTCATAACCTTGCACTCTCCTCAAACAATAGCATGGTATTCTTTTGCTATAATAGCTTCTGTAAATTAGACAGTGCAGTTAGATTAACAAGAATTTAAGCTTCCTGTCTATGTCCTGGGAAATGTTCTTGTTACTTACAACCTCATGCTAATCGCATTAGCCTACGTTAGCTACCAATCCTGTAGAGGCTAGCTAGTTAAAGTGAGCCTACAAGGCTACATATTGAACCTAAATCGTCTCAGGCCAGTGGCACAATAAATGCATTTATGGTAAGAACAGATTCACTGTCATAATCATTGGCCTATACAGAGAATTAAGTCAAAACCACAAGTCCAAATTCCCATCTTATCCATGGCTTAGGAAAGGGTTGATTTAGCAAGCTATCTACTACAGGAAAACTACCCAAGCAGATCTGACAATGACGTTTTGCTTTTGATTGGTGTGAAGCCAAATCCAAACCTGCTCCGTTGAGAGGCGTTTTGCTGCACAGCCCACACTTGAGCTCGGCTCAACGCTGATTGGCTAATTATTTTATACATTTTGTTTTTAAATAAAGGGAGGCCAGATGCTTGCTGGCATCAATCAATCAAATGCTAAGGCGGCAACATGGGGCGGCAGGTAGCCTAGTGGTTAGAGCGTTGGGCCAGTAACCGAAAGGTTGCTGGATCGAATCCCTGAGCTGACAACGTAAAAATCTGTCGTTCTACCCCTGAACAAGAAACTCACTGTTCCTCGGAGGGCTGTCATTGTAAAAATGTAAAATAAAATCTTAACTGGCTTGCCTAGTTAAATAAAGGTTACAGCATCTCATACTCTTTTGGTCAAGACAGAATCAGATACATGGGCTACACAGACTGAGACAGAGGGGTGCTCTTTTCCTTGCTCTGATGATTTCTCCTGTGAGATTCAGCCACTTGCGAATTGAAGGAAAATTATGAAAACAGAAGATAAATTATTATTATATATTTTTTTTGTCAAATATTTGGGGAAGTCTGGCTTTTGGCGACCGTGAATACAGGCCACTGACTTTAGGTGGAATTGATGGACCCATTGGCTATGTCCATGCACAAACACAAGTTTGGGCATTTATCCATAGGGAAATATAATGGGCTAATTTGCATTTTATGGTATTGTGGAAGGCTTCAATGGTTGTTTTAACCTCAGTTCTAGCCATGTAATCTTCCTCCCCGTTATWTAGAGCCTACTAGTTTAATATGCAACCCAGTGGCGGTCTGTGCRGTTTTAAGATGAGGGAGGACACATTTTTTTTAATGAGCTTGACCTTATTTCTATTACACCATATTGGATGGCTGTCATTCATATTCCATTCACCCGGTTCAATGTTACAGCGATAGCTTGAAGCTACTACATGATACTAAAATTTTCCCTTTACCCATCATGACGTTTCTACAACCTAGCCTATGAATGAAGGTTTACAATGTAGGTGCACACAGGTCGAGAGAGACATTTGACGTTGCTCAGGGACAGTGACACATTCAATACTGCCTTTCACATGGGTGAACATTAGTCCAACAGTTGCAAACGAGAGTTTCTATTGGACAATTTCATGAATGTTTATCCCATTTCGTTTGCTTCCATTTTAAGAAACGTTTTTCAACAGAATCCGTTGAATCAATATACCCCTGATCATGCATAAACACAGTTCGCTTTCATAGCAGCCACATTGTATTCCTTCTAGCATCTATGTGCTCTTCTCCTCTCACCTTTTCCCTTCGCTTATGGACTTCAATGCACAACACATCTGCTGTAAGTGACCAGGCGAAAAAACCTTTCCAAGCCAAACCATATCATAACTGCTACACACAGTCTCCATCATTGTCACCATGTTAGCTAAAGTAATGAAATAGTCAACATAGCTAATATAACTAACGCGTTAGTAAACGTGTTAGTAAACATTCATGTATAGTCAGTAAGCAGTTTAGCACTTACACCGGCTGGCCCCGGTGGCAATAAACTAGTAAAACCAAAAGCTTACTTTGACTTGGAAGAGTTCCAGTGTTGTATTGGATAGTCATAACCAGCTGCATTTGCTAGCTAAGTGAAACTGAAAGTGATGTTATGCTAGCTAGCTGTAGCTTATGCTTTCAGTACTATATTAATTATCTGATCCTTTGATTGGGTGGACATGTCAGTTTATGCTGCAAGAGCTCTGATAGGTTGTAGGACGTCCTCCGGAAGTTGTCATAATTCCTGTGTAAGTCTTTGGAAGGGGGTGAGAACCATGAGCCTCTTAGGTTTTGTATTGAAGTCAGTGTACCCAGAGGAGGACGGAAGCTAGTTGTACTCCGGCTACACCACGGTGCTACCTCAGATGGCTGTTGAGGCTACTGTAGACCTTCTTTTAAAATAGTGTATTTTAATAAATTATTTGGTGATGTGAATATATTTAGTATAGTTTTATCTGAACTTTTAAAATGTTTAGCATTTAAATTTTTTATGAAATTCTGTTAAGAGGATGGTCCTCCCCTTCTTCCTCTAATGCAAATCCATGGCTTTTTGTTCACAGCTGGCATTCTGCTTACTGTTGTCTATGACAAATCATCAAAAATACCAATTAATGGTCTTTCAAGAAATCATTGTAACACAGTCCACCCAAATAACCTCCTTGTCTCCCTGAGCAGCGGCATCACATACAGTACATGAAAGCTTGTATAGGTAGAACATGTAATTGTCTTCCCGGCGGAAATGAGTTTTACTGCCGAATGATCCATAAAAAACGACCATAAACAAAGGAATGTAGGACATAAAATATGCATTTCACAAGGTTGCTGCAGCAGCAATAAGGACAGCAGATGAGTGTTTTCAGTAGACTAACCTTAGTTGACCCATAGTATGGGCCTTGGTAGTTTAATCTACAAGACACACAGGCCTAGCTGGCCACTAGCTATCGCCTGTGTCTTGTGGTTGTGAATGGCTGATGTGSCCCCAGCAGTCTCCTGGCCCCTCTATTTTCCACTGTGTAGTCCAGGTGATTTACAGGTGACTGCATGTCCCTCGCAGTCAATGTCATTACTGACTCATCAGCACAGTGCATCCTGTCCGCAGGTTATGCTCCATTCTCACGTCACAAGCTAGAGGCCTAAGTAAATACACAATGACCTCCCCTCAATATCACCCATGCTGTATTTCCTGTCAATTACCCCCACCCCCATCTCTCACTTGCACTAGAGTAAAAAATAAATAATGCTTTATGGTAGTAGACCTATATGTTGACCGGTGTCCCGTAGCAGCTTTGCCTAGCCAGTAAATATAAACCATGACTGAAGAAGGTTTTGTATCTGTTACGACCATGAACCTAAGCCTTGTGCCTTTTCCTTGGTCTCCCAACCGCAAGGTACTATTGGCCAGACTGTTAGACTCTAAGGAATTTTACGTACTACACCTTTTATTTACTACATAAATCACCTTAAAATGTGAATGATGATTCAGTTAATAGACCAACAACCAGTGCTCCTCATTTTTAAGTCTTACGCTCAGTCATTTAATCACATTTGATCAAATAACCAGCGGAAAAATCATTATTTCCCCACAAATGTAATTGTGGTGGTCTGCTTTATCTGATAGCCTTCTCCTTTGGTGCAGTGCAGCCACGGTAACCAATTGGCTTGGCTTTGAGATTGGCTTAAATCGCCTAAGCATCACAGTGAAGCCGCATGCTCACATCGTGGCCATGTACAATGCATTCATTTGCYTGGACAGTGGGCTTGATTGTCACATGCACTACATATATTACAATCAGCCAGGCCCTTCAGGTTGCTGCTGCAGGCTTGAACCCAAAGTTGAGGTACCATTGAGACACCCTCATTAGGGGGCAGTGGCAGGGAGGTACGTGGTGTAGGTTTGGGGAGGGGTCCAAGCATTCCACACACTGACAACCACTCTCAACCGCAGCAGCTGAGGGGGCTATATATAGAGCCGGTGCTGTTTTTGGTGAAAGTGGGTGAGTCAGGGTGACCCAACCTGACTGTTACACTCGCTGGGATCCCTCTTTCTGAACCTCACCTACAGCACACATGTATTATCACATGCGCACCATGCCGCCCCGGGGCTTTTGTTGCTCCCATGGCAGTAATTTACTGGGATATGGAGGATTAGGGAGGGGGGTGTTTAGGGGGGATGAGGGCATGCAGGGAGTGTGTTTTTTTTAGGAAGCACAGAGGGTCCTGATTGCTCCCCCTTGGGCTTCACTTGCTAACTGGAGCATGGTGGTGCATCAGGTTCAGGACCCCCGCAGCCCCCTTGTTGTCAGTTGACAAAAGCAGTAAGCATCCCATTCCCTCTTACACCCAGCATTCAATCATGAGAAGCTCAACTCTTCCCTTTCCCTCTCTACATGCACTGCATCTTGAATGCCTAATATTTTTATTTTTTATATGTACCGAGTAGTTAGTTTAAATTGGGTCGTTCCCCCTATTTTGTCTATTTTAACACAAAGGCAAAGTAAATGTAAGACACGAGTATACAATACAGTGGTGCATCCCACTTCCAAACATCCACTCAAATAATTGTATTTTCATTGGCTGGATGAATTGCTCAGGACACATGCTTGTGAGTCAGTATTGGGGCTTGGTACATTAAGCCTACACATTTAACATTGGGATATGCACAAAATGCATGAGCACATCTTGTATCAGACAGGAGTGCCGAGGCAGTGTTTGAGTGTGTAACTGTAATCCCGACGGTCTCTGCGGACCCCCATCTGGCCCTGCTGCCGTCTGTCTCAGACACGCTGCTCTTTGTCTGGGGCGGGCCCTGTGTGTCAGTCTATGGTCTGGCTGTAGTGGGGGGGCGGGCCGGCGGGTCATTGTTTTGTCCTCCTCCTGTTGACCTATCTGGGTTGGAGGCCAGAGTGATGGATCAATCATGGTTTGGTTGTGGGTGGGTAGTCGTGACCTGTTGGAGGGAGTTCACGCGGGAAACCGTGGCAAGGAGGTGATTGAACAGATTTCAGAAATGTATTGTGCAAATTGACCAACAATTCTACAATAAGGGCAAAAAAGAAGCTGCKAACACATGCAGCAATTTTTGTTGGTCAGTTTGTATTCATTTCTGAGCGTCCTGTCGAAATAGCTTAGCTACCAACCAATAATTGCACCCACGGTGGTCAACATGCTGCTTAGCCTCATTGCCAAAACAAATTAATCTGAGACCAAAAAGCCTCTTAACTACTTACTTGTCCTTTCCTCTTAAAGTGTCATTTTAACAGGCTCTTATTCATTAGAGCACATCGTAGAAAAAGATTTTGCACCACAAACAAAAACGAGCATTTCAGGTTCGCGTTTCAGGTTCACTGTTTCTGTTTTCTTCCGTTTGGTACCTAGTGAATACGAACCAGCTGAAATGAATGTATCAATTAACAAATGTGTGTGTTTCTGTGTTTGGACCCCCCTATAGGCCCGTCGGCCCCCACCTCCCTCTTCCAGCCCCCGCGGAGGCCTGGCATGGGCACTGTGGGGAAGCCCATCCGCCTGCTGGCAAACCACTTCCAGGTGCAGATTCCCAAGATTGATGTCTATCATTACGATATCGACATCAAGCCTGAGAAACGGCCTCGGAGGGTCAACCGGTAAATACAACTGGACATAGAGGGGGAAGGAGAGACATTTCTCTCTTGAGGGGAGCTAGAAGGTGGAAATMAATTTTCATTGGAAGGAAGAGAGAMCAAGGTCTTAAGTTGATCATTTGAGGGTTTGTGTGTTTGGTGGAGGCTTTTAGGAGAGTTGAGGGAATGGAAGTGTGTACTTGTTAGCAAAACAAGTCAAACTCAAGTGCGAGTTGTACTTGTGAAAATAAAAATGGGTCTTTAGCGGCAGGGCGGGTGGGAAGTTGTTTATTTGAACAATGCATTGGGAGGGACAGTGAAGACCAGAATATAGTACTGTAAGCAGTACATTCTGTGTGAATSCATTATCTGGCRAGCTCATGATTCCCCCGTCTCACAGGGAGGTGGTGGACACCATGGTTCGCCACTTCAAGATGCAGATCTTTGGTGATCGACAACCGGGCTACGACGGGAAGAGGAACATGTACACGGCCCACCCACTACCCATCGGGAGAGACAGGGTAAGCAATCGTCTTGACCACAATTGTACCTCTAGTTTTAGCGACGATGTAATGGGTTTTATCTCCATCCCAGCACCTCTGTCAGCTCTTGAAAGATTTTTGGGATTTTCCTGCCGCATCTAGAACCACTGGATCGATTTGCCCAAAACGTGATGTGCATCTGTTTATTCTAGGCCAGTTTCTTTAGATACACTGTCAGGTCCACAATTAGTAAAGAATGATTAAAAAATACTATAAAATTAAATATTGTATGCTCCAAAAAAAATACATATATTTTATACTAATACATTCACCCCATTGGAAACSGGTGGTTTGAATTGAAGAGGGTTCTCCYATGTGTTTTCCAATCTCATAAAACATTTTAGCAAAAGGCTCAGTGCCCTTATCCTTGCAAGTTTATAAATGATGTGGTTAACTGTATGGATAAAAGGCAATATTGTGCTGCCCTCTTCATTGACCTGTCAAAGGCTTTCGATACTATTGATCAGTCACTGCTAATTCAGAGGGTTTCCTCAATTGGCTGCATGTAACTGGTTTAAAAATTACTTGACCGATGGAACTCAATGTATATCTACTGACGGTGTTAGATCTGGTTTCCTGGATATTACGAAATGTGTCCCGCAAGGGGCGATTCTGGGTCCTGTACTTTTTACTGTTTACATTAACAATATWAAAAAAWYTTCACTTGTATGCCGATAATACTGTTGTGTATGCTATTGCCCCCAGGGTTGACCAGGCTTTACCTGAACTAAAGTCTGCCTTCATTGTATTACAGAAACTTTATTGCCTTGAAATTAGTACTGAATGCAGGAAAAGCACCTACAAAAACAAAAAGAAAAGTCTGATTTTAAGGATATGTACTTTGGATGGTGTCCATATTGATTGTGTCCCCGCTTACAAATATCTGGATAGATGAAAGCTGTCTTTTTAAAAAGCATATTGAAGGGTTGGTTAAGAAGCTGCGAATAGAAATAGATGAATCAGTAGACGTTCCTATCAGTCCTGGACTATGACGACATCATCTACAGTATATAAACACAGCTGTCATTAAAGCCGTCAGARGCAGTTTATTATAGCGCACTGCGCTTTATTATGGGGGCTAGTTCCAGTACTCATCGCTGCATTCTCTACCAGAAAGTTGGTTGGCTCTCTTTTTATGTCACGTACGTTATGTTTTAATATATAAAGCCCTTTTTACAAAAAGTCCCACTGTACCTAACGTCATTACTAAACTTTAGACGTACGAGTTACCGCACTCACTTAGGGATGGCTAACTCTGGAAATTCCTTTGGCTTCTGAGTTTTCTTGCACTTTTTTATTTTTTTATTTTTTTATTTTTTTTGGGACAATCTTCGAAATGTGATGTTCTTGTGCCTCTGGGGTTATTCAGAAAGCTGAGGACCATATTATTGATGAAAGCATTTATTTAAATTATATTTTTATGAGCGTATTTTTTTCTTTCTGCTATTTATATTTTGCTGTGTGTATTTTCTCTAGCGTGTGTAATTCAGGGCTCATCTGTAAGAGACCGTGGTGTCAGTATGACACCCTGATAAAGTAAAGGTTAAATAAAAATACAAATGAAGAAGGTGAGGTATWGAAAACAGGGGTGCCAATAGTTTTGACCCCTATCCTTTTGAGGGGGAAGAAAGTACTTAAGTAAAAATCTGTTCATTTAAGCAATTGTATTAGTATAAAATAAAAATAAAAATTTTAAGTCAATAAAAAAAACATTGACAAATAAATACAAATACTGTCTTTTTTGCTCCCCTTTATCAAGGGTGCCAATAATTTTGGACCTAACGGTATAGCTCAGAGCACATCACAAATATCTTTTTGTGGCTTTCCTTGCCTTGRAACCATTCCCTAACACCCTGCCCTCTTTCTCTCTCCTCTAGGTGGATCTGGAGGTGACTCTACCGGGGGAGGGGAAGGACCAGACCTTCAAGGTGTCGCTGCAGTGGGTGTCGGTGGTGAGCCTGCAGATGCTCCTGGAGGCCCTGTCAGGCCACAACGAGGTCCCCGAGGACTCTGTTCAGGCCCTGGACGTCATCACCCGCCACCTGCCTTCCATGAGGTACATGTTCCCACTATATGGCTAACCTGCGATGTCGAAATTGGCTACTATGTGAACATTTATGGACACATTTGCTTGTTGGTTTAAGTTTAGGGTTAGGCATATGAGGTACATGGCTTCTATAACTTGGCCCCATGACACATCTCTCTTCCTGTGGCAAAATACCAGTTGTTCATGGGTTCATTGCATTGTTATAGCTTGGTATCCTATATCAAATAGTCTTGCCCATATAAACAGTGAATAACGAGTACTCTGTGTCCAGTTTCCACACACAGTTCCAAATAAATAACTCTGTGCCTATGACCTAATTTCATAAGAATATCAAGGAGACACTTTTAGAGGTGTAGAATAGTATAATGGTATTTTTCCCAGAGGGAATTTCTGTTGTCATTCTGAGGGGTGAAGAGTGATCTCTTCCAGAATAATCTAGTCTGTCATTTTTTGCTCCATTGTGATCCCTCTAACTGAACCAGTTCTCTAACTGAACCAGTTCTCTAACTGAACCAGTTCTCTAACTGAACCAGTTCTCTAACTGAACCAGTTCTCTAACTGAACCAGTTCTCTAACTGAACCAGTTCTCTAACTGACTCTCCATGTGTATGCTTCCAGGTACACTCCAGTGGGGCGCTCCTTCTTCTCCCCTCCGGAGGGCTACTACCACCCGCTGGGCGGAGGGAGGGAGGTGTGGTTCGGCTTCCATCAGTCGGTCCGTCCTGCCATGTGGAACATGATGCTCAACATCGATGGTAAGAGCCCTTTGTGTGTCTTTAGGTTAGCCTTAATTATCTTCTGACTGTAGTCAATACAATGACTCAATAATGTAKAAATCCCAGGCTATGTGTGTGCTTGTGTATTTGTTGGGGTAATATAACGTGGATTGATGTTTGCTTTGGTCGTGAACCTTACATCTGTCTCGCTTTGTCCCCCCCCCCCACAGTCTCCGCCACCGCTTTCTACCGTGCCCAGCCCGTGATCGAGTTCATGTGCGAGGTGCTGGACATCCAGAACATCAACGAGCAGACCAAGCCACTCACCGACTCCCAACGCGTCAAGTTCACCAAGGAGATCCGAGGTGGGTGGGGACCTGCAGGTCAGACCAATGTTTTTACCATGTTTCTACACACCAAGGCTGCATCTGAAATGGCACCCTATAAACGTGTTAGCTGACACTGTCACGAAACCAATGCGCACGCTTCAATGGGGCAGAAGTCTGTGTTGTGATTCTGGATGGCCAGATGGCTAGCAACAATGACAAGAAGCTGCAATGAGGGGAAATTGTAGGTGCCTCGTTTCCGCTAGTTTTATTTTGTTCTTGATACCATGTCTTGATTGATACCAAGTCTATGCTAATATGGCAAAAATTRGCTAGCCACGTAACCAACAACTGTAACGATTGTATTTGAGAGACAACTGCTCATTGTGCAAATGTATTTATGTTTTCAATTAATATTGGAGACAAAATATAGTTGACATGTTGTCAACAATCTAAGCTAACCCCTTCTGTTTTGCCCCATAGTTGCGCACGTGTCGGTTTTGTTGCTAAACAACCAACCATTCTCTTCACTATATAATGCACTACTTTTGAGCCCTGGTCAAAAGTAGTACACTACATAGGAAATAGGGTGACATTTCGGAGGCTTATTAGACGGCATCCACCCACCCAGACAACTGAACTGTACTACTCTGTAGTGTACCTCAGGGTCTCGTGTCAAGTCCATTCCAATGCATGAAGTGAATTGAGAAACCAGTTTGAGAATTGTGAAAAGTCTTTACTGACAATAAATGACCCTTTAACTCGTATCTCTTGACTTGAATTTCAATGTATATGAATTGAAATGGAATTGACACCCATTTGTGCTGTACACCCATAATCTGAATCCTAACGTGAGATATGCGTGCTTGACTTGAACTTAGTGTAACTTTTGTGTAAATCAGGGATGGGCAACTTTGATGAGGGTGGGTGCCACACAATAACAGAACTCATCTTGAGGGGCCGCAGTGGCTCGTGGGTCTGCGTATCCACCCCACACTCACAGCACACACCCTGCYAGCAAAACATTCTAGCGGCCCCCTTCGTGACAGTGAAGAGAAAACAAAAACATGTTTTAAAGTTCATTTCCTGCAATTCTGCTATACCATATTTTACGATATACCGGTATTTGAACGTTTGGTTTGTTAAATATGATACGCAGTGTGTAACGTCCATTTCTATAGTTTACTTAGCTGCTTGAGTCATCTTTCTCTGCTCTTTCACGCCATGCCACTTTCCACACAGACCTAGCCCCGCCACTCAAGGAGCACATTTGTTGTTCCTTGACCACGAGACACTTGCGTTCAGTCAGCATGGTCAATGAAGCACATGCAACGATGTTGATGACAACAATGCTGTTTTCACTTTGCTTCCTAATATAAATCCACTATTAGTTTTTCTTACATCTGCAAACTGCTAGTTTGTCTTAGCAAGTTGGGCCTAAAARGGGTTAGCTGCTAATCGCTAGTTAGCTAGCTGGCTGAGTCAGAGGAAATGTACTTAGATATACAGCCTGATAATACCAGTGACGGTGTAGACCTGAATCAACATGTTTGTGCAACAGAATGTTAGGAATACGCAAAGAATTTATGTTCACTTCATGAAGTAGCYAAGAGAGAACATTTAATGTAGCCGAAGATTATAGGATCCCCTAGGAATCACTTATCAACACTTTGGTTCTTACCTTGTCACAATAACTCCTCCCTGGTATTTTAATTCAATGTCATGTCAAAAAACACTGTTCAAAGTTCCCACTATTATATTCTAACTAAGTAGAATTAGTAGAATCATTATATTTCCATGATTTGAACAGTTCACCCAAGTGTTTTGCTCGAAATCGCAAGTCAATTCGCAGTTGCAACAATTGGTTAAAAATAAGGCCACGATTGTTTGCCCATGTCGTGCAGCCCTACGTGAAAATGATGCTTACGTTTTTATTTGTGTATTTTTGTCGCCAGTTGCTCATTCCTGGTGTAAATCATGCATTGCTGTGAATGGGTTTTCACTTATGCACAGCCATCTCAAGTAAGAGTTAGGCTATGTGAGAAGGCAAACCGTCACCTCCATATAAGAGCAAACCACAGTCTTGTCCAACAGTCAAAGATGAAACTGTCTAAAATGATCTGCTAAAATGTTTTGAATTACAAAGATTTTCAATGATGCCCCGAAATGTCAGTTTCAAACTCCACTCGTTATATCTCCCTCCTCTTCTTCTGTCTCTGGCCCTATTTGTGATGTGCTCTTCTGGGTGTTTCTATGCGTATGTTTTTCGCTCTCAGGTCTGAAAGTCGAGGTCACCCACTGTGGTCAGATGAAGAGGAAGTATCGTGTGTGCAATGTCACTCGCCGCCCCGCCAGCCACCAAACGTAAGTGCTGCGCTAGTCGCTACACATTCCAGTTAGCGTCTTCCACATGTCCCTGCGGCCCTGGCCGCCCTACACAACGTTTATCTTATGTATTTTTAATCAACCTATCCAAACATACAAACCGTATCTATCTCTTGATACGAGATCATGTTGATGCAAAACCGAAGACGAGATGCAGTGCTCTTTCCTTTTGCACTTTTGTTTTATTAATACGGTGGATGAATATGTATTATGTCCTTGTCTGCCCGTTGCTCAGGTTCCCCTTACAGCTGGAGAATGGCCAGGCCATGGAGTGTACAGTGGCCCAGTACTTCAAGCAGAAGTACAGCCTACAGCTCAAATACCCCCACCTGCCCTGCCTACAAGTGGGGCAGGAACAGAAGCACACCTACCTGCCCCTGGAGGTAAGAGGGTGGCTGTAAAACACGCAGACACACACACACACCACAAATGAAACCCCACCGTATGTATAGAATGCACTCAAGATATTGCTGCAAGTGATGCTTCTCTCACTGTGGTCTTCCAAGCCTTCGTGGCTTTGACGAAATTGCATGAAGGCAACACTCATTGCAGCTATGCATTGTTGACCTGATGGGTAGGAGGGAAAAAGGGGGTTTTGGACCTGGGCATGGTCAGACTTTAGTTTCCACCTTACTTCAGGTCGTTAGGCACCAAATGGAAGAAAAGGGACTGAAACGTTAACGAGTACCTGGACTTGAAATGATCCTTTTCATGTTTCTCTATTTACTTGACAACTGTGATAGTCAGTAGCTAACTATTCTCTGTCCGTATACAGGTTTGCAACATTGTGGCCGGGCAGCGCTGCATCAAGAAGCTGACAGACAACCAGACCTCCACCATGATCAAAGCTACAGCACGTTCCGCACCCGACAGGCAGGAAGAGATCAGCCGACTGGTGAGTGATTACTTGCCCCCCTCGGTGGTGGGAGTGTGAACTGCAACACAAGAAGTGGAGCTCCGTAGTCCGACAGTACAGTATGGAACCGCATCTCTAATAAATATCCCCAATCACACTTGTAATTGACGTCATGGCGATGTTGCTAGTTAAGCTCATGCCCAGAAACACGTCATAGGGGTGACGGTTACCTCGTGCCGAACTGCGCCTGTGCAGGCCGTCAAATCAAAGGCACTCCTTCGATATAAAGTTGATTTTTGACGAAAATGAAAACGTGTCAGTTTGCCACTTTCATGAGGTTGGAGTAATAACATGTTCAACTACTTGAGGTTTTGGCTCAAATCTAGGTTGTGCCTTTTAAATTTTGAGAAATGATTCCTTAGTTGTTAATTTTCCGTTTTCTCTTTGACTTCTCAAACACCAAACCCTGGCCTGGTCTGTTTCGCAAGCGTTCCCGGAAGTCTCGCGACGTTGTGCCTCTGGGTTTAGAAACTTTGTGCCGTAGTCTGAGGCAGCCATTTGGTTTTTTTTGCAAGGAAAATGCACTGTTGGGTCTTTTGAGTGGTTGCAATATCAGTGTTACTGTTTTCTAAAGAAGTGTGGTTGTCCAGAAACGGTCTGCAGTCTTGAAACCCCAACGCACATATCTCTTGCCTCATATGGCTTCCTTACTGAGTATTCCATGTCCACCCCCCCCAAATATAATCTGGGCCGGGTTACTGTCAAGTAACTTTGTGCTAAAAGGGTTTTATGAATTAATTGATGATCTGGTATTGGTAACGGTAACGGTCGATTGCGGTAGGAATCTAAATGATAGATTCACAACAACAAAAATACTCTAGACACTAGCAGGAAAGCAATGTCTTCTCTGCCTGCCTAACCCCTTTCCTCCTTTCACACCATCTTTTCTCACGTCCCRCCAGGTCAAAAGCAACAGCATGGTGGGCGGTCCCGACCCCTACCTGAAGGAGTTTGGCATTGTGGTGCACAACGACATGACCGAGGTGACGGGCCGAGTCCTCCCAGCGCCCATGCTGCAGTATGGGGGCCGGGTGAGTACCGACACTGGGCGGGACTGTGGCAGGGTGAGTACTGGGGCACTGGGCTGGGTCAATGTTTCATGGGAGGGATGGGCCATATGTGTGTGTGTGTGTGTACCTGTGTGTGAATGAAAAGGGTGAGTGGGCTACTCAAGGGGAGGAGGATGAGACTTCATGCCACACAGCACATTTTAATTAAATTCAATAACCCTTACTGAAAAAAACTGTCTTCTGGCAAACGGTGGGTAAAAGCTTTGGCCAATTTGCCGCAAATATGCACCAAGCTCGTATTTTCACATGCAAACAGTTGCAACTTGTGAATTTTTGGCAAACAATTCTAGGAAACTTGTGGCGAACATTCAACTTTTTGCTGCAAACTTGGTATGCAAATTAGATCAGGTTTTTGGTTACTGTGTGTTAACATTAAACTCTATCTACATAAACCAAATCACATATAGGTCTAACTTTAAATGAACTTGCTTCTCACAGAGAACTAAACTAAACATACTAAATATACTAGACAATGTCTTAGGAGATAAAAATAAATCATCATGCTAATGAAGAAAAGAGCAAATTGTTTCATCTTTTTATGTAGCTACATTTACATGAGAGAAATGTGAACACTGGGAATGTTGACCGTAGGATTTTTAAAGGGGCAACTACAGAATTTACATGAGCCAAGTGATAACTGAGCAATATCTTGCAACCAATGCAATTTAAATACATTTAGAGAACTAAATCAAAACCAGTTCAGAACTATTGCCTTTTTGAGTGAACTTTGGAGATTGCTGCTCTGTGGAAGTCCTTCATCCAAAGCTTGTTGAATGCATGAACTGAAACAATCAAACACAAAACAAAATTAGGATACTAAAAAAACGATTAGTGAAAACATTGTCTATTTTGGCATCTTAAGATAGACTGAGGCTAATGGTCGGGTTTGGCTTTGGAAAAARGGGGTCAGCTGTGACAAATTTGGCTTGATGTTGCAATGCTTCTCAACAATGTTTCTGCCTTGTATAAATGCTATAAAAAGGAACATTGTAACTAGCATAAACTGTGACTTAGGCCTACTAAATCTACCATTAAATGTGTGGCCAACTGTTCCTCGAGATCCACAGTATATAAGATTTCTCTCCAGCCAAGCCTCAATACAACTGATTTAAAACTAATAAATTAATTATGATATTCAATCTAGACTGGGGACTTCATCATTTAAGAGACAGTTGTCTACTAGTTGTCGTTTCTCCCTGACTCAGGTGTGTATAAGACTTGGGTGGAAGATGAGCAACAAAAGCAGTTCATATTATTTTTCCAAAATGAATTATTGCCTTGAAGAAGCCTTGACCTGGTGCACACATACATTGAGTCTACAAAACATTAAGAACGTTCCTAATATTCATTGGGGCATGGACTCCACAAGGTGTCGAAAGCGTTGACTCCAAGTTGGCTGGATGTCTTTTGGGTGGTGGACCACCTACTACCATACCCCGTTCAAAAGCACTTCAATATTTTGTCTTGCTCATTCACCCTCCGAATGGCACACATACACAATCCATGTCTCAATTGTCTTGAGGCTTAAAAATCCTTATTTAACCTGCCTCATCTCTTTCACTCTATCCCATAAAACATGACACTGCTAACTAGGCATCAATTAGCTAGCACATTTCACGTTTATTAGGAAGTTTAATGAAGTTGGACTCATTCCAGACCACTTTGTTAGGTAGCTTGGTTTCCATTTCCCAGCAGATTTTTCTAATCGCCCTGATTGGTCATCAACGGTTACTGGTCTTGGAACTCATGTGTTCCCCAGAAACGGCTTCTGGTGAACTGTTTGCAACTAGCAGCAATACATATTGTTGCCACAGGTTTGCCACCGATTCAAATAGAATCTTGAGAGAATTGTTTGCCAGAAAAAAAAACTCTGGCGAGCTGTTTGCCAATAGTGGCAATAAATATTATTATTGCCAGAGGTTTGCTGCGGATTTACCACAAACTTCTGGCAACATTTTGTGGCACACTATTTAGTGTGCCTCAAATTTGCCACCAACTTCTGTAAAGTTGCCGCAACAAATTCCTTCCCACATTCCTCAAAGGCATTTATTATTGTGTGTGTGTGGTACCAGTCATAAGTTTGGACATACAGTTGAAGTCGGAAGTTTACATATACCTTAGCCAAATACATTTAAACTCAGTTTTTCACAATTCCTGACATTTAATCCTAGTAAAAATTCCCTGTTTTAGGTCAGTTAGGATCACCACTTTATTTTAAGAATGTGAAATGTCAGAATAATAGTAGAGAGAATGATTTTAATTCAGCTTTTATTTCTTTCATCACATTCCCAGTGGGTCAGAAGTTTACATGCACTCAATTAGCATTTGGTAGCATTGCCTTTAAATTGTTTACCCGGGTCAAATGTTTCAGGTAGCCTTCCACAAGCTTCCCACAAAAGTTGGGTGAATTTTGGCCCATTCTCCTGACAGAGCTAGTGTAACTGAATCAGGTTTGTAGGCCTCCTTGCTCGCACACGCTTTTTCAGTTCTGCCCACAAATTTTCTATATGATTTAGGTCAGTGCTTTGTGATGGCCATTCCAATACCTTGCCTTTGTGGTCCTTAACCCATTTTGCCACAAATTTGGAAGTATGCTTGGGGTCATTGTCCACTTGGAAGACCCATTTGCGACCAAGCTTTAACTTCCTGACTGATGTCTTGAGATGTTGCTTCAATATATCCACACAATTTTCCTACCTCATGATGCCATCCATTTGTGAAGTGCACCAGTCCCTTCTGCAGCAAAGCACCCCCACAACATGATGCTGCCACCCGCGTGCTTCGCGGTTGGGATGGTATTTTTCGGCTGCTAAGCGTCCCCCTTTTCCTGCAAAGATAACGATGGTTATTATGGCCAAACAGTTCTATTTTTGTTTCATCAGACCAGAGGACATTTCCCACGATCTTTGTCCCCATGTGCATTTGAAAACCGTAGTCTGGCTTTTTTATGGCGGTTTTTGAGCTTCTTCCTTGCTGAGCGGTCTTTCACGTTATGTCATATTAGACTCGTTTTACTGTGGATATAGATACTTTTGTACCTGTTTCCTCCAGCATCGTCACAAGGTCCTTTGCTGTTGTTCTGGGATTGATTTGAACTTTTTGCACCAAAGTACGTTCATCTCTAGGAGACAAAACGCATCTCCTTCCTGAGTTGTTTGARGGCTGCGTGGTCCCATGGTGTTTATACTTGCGTACTATTGCTTGTACAGATGAACGTGGTACCTTCAGGCATTTGGAAATTGCTCCCAAAGGATGAAACAGACTTGTGGAGGTCCACAATTTTTTTCTGAGGTRTTGGCTGATTTCTTTTGATTTTCCCATGATGTCAAGCAAAGAGGCACTGAGTTTGATGGTTGGCCTTGAAATACATCCACAGGTACACTTTCAATTGACTCAAATTATGTCAATTAGCCTATCAGAAGCTTCTAGAACCATGACATCATTTTCTGGAATTTTCCAAGCTGTTTAAAGGCACAAGTCAACTTAGTGTATGTAAACTTCTAACCCACTGAAATTGTGATACAGAGAATTATAAGTGAAATAATCTGTCTTTAAACAATTGTTGGAAAAATTACTTGTCCTGCACGAAGTAGATGTCCTAACCGACATGCCAAAACTATAGTTTGTTAACAAGAAATTTGTGGGGTGGTTGAAAACTAGTTTTTATGACTTAAACTTCCGACTTCAACTGTGCCTACTCATTCAAGGATTTCTTTATTTGTACTATTTTCTACATTGTAGAATAATAGTGAAGACAMAAACTATGTAGTGACCAATAAAGTGTTAAAGAAATCAAAATATATTAGGTTCTTAAAAATGTTTTTAAGAGATGCTAAGGGCCCTGAACACTGGAGGAACTTCTATTCATAGCTAGAATGATCTGATAACATCTGGGTCCCGTATCCACAGAGTGTCTCGGAGGAGGAGTGCTGATCTAGGATCTGTCCATATATTCACTATGCACTAAAAAGCATAACTTATCCTAGAGCAGCAGTGACACTCCTACTCTGAGTATCCGCTTTGTGGATACGGACCCTGAGAGCGAGAGATAGATAGATATATATATTAGCTTTAGAAGGAGTTGATTGAATAACACATGGCACCTAGGTGTGTATCAGCAAAGTTTGTTGTTGTTATAACTGGAAGGGTGGTAGCCTGCAGTCTTATCACAGTGTAAAGTATTTGCTCATCTGTAGAATAGACAATTCTGGGCACGTCTTATATTGTACAGTGTCTATTCCATACATGAACGTTCTGCCCTGTTGAATAAGCTTCCGGTGCGGTCTAGTACGTGGAGGTTTTGCCTGCAGGCTACTTGCATTGGGATGGACTGTGTGTAATAGGAGCTTATGTTAGAAGTTGCCTCGAACCACAGATCTAGGGTCAGATCCTCCTACCCCCCCCCCCCCCCCCCARCCTAATCACCCCCATTAGTTGTATGTAAAAAGATCTGACCCTGTATCAGTGGGAAGGTGCAACTTCTTCTACCCGCACCATGTGTGTGGTGCAGGCAGGGAGCTGGGGAGTTGTATCTGCTGTGTCGGCTGGTTAAACCGGGGGGTTCACTAAGAGCGTAGGGACTCTCTCCGCAGAATAAGACKGTGGCCACGCCCAACCAGGGCGTGTGGGACATGCGGGGGAAGCAGTTCTACGCCGGGATAGAGATCAAGGTGTGGGCCGTGGCCTGCTTCGCCCCACAGAAACAGTGCAGAGAGGACCTGCTCAAGTGAGTGATCTGCCCGTCAACATGGTAGACACACCATCGCCCTTTCTCTTTTCCTATTCCCACAAATCTCTGTATCCCTGCTTAGTCTGTGTGGTGATCATTACTCATTTAGGGCAAAATCCAAACTTAAGATATGTGGGCTTATTAAAAATATTATGTACATCTTCCATTGATGTATGCATACTAGTTACGCAAATATATCTTAAGTTAGGATTTTGACCACAAAACTTCAACTTATTGTTCAACAGTTTGAATYCAGTYTTCTGGSTCTAGACTAGATTCCCTGAYGGTTTGTTCATGGTTTTCTAGGAGCTTCACAGACCAGCTGAGGAAGATCTCGAAGGACGCGGGGATGCCCATCCAGGGRCAGCCGTGTTTCTGTAAATACGCCCAGGGAGCGGACAGCGTGGAACCCATGTTCAAACACCTCAAGTTGTCCTATGTGGGACTGCAGCTCATCGTGGTCATCCTGCCCGGCAAAACCCCTGTCTACGGTAAGAATCAMTTTCATACTACTTTAGTTGGGGAAATCTATTATMTTGAAAGAAGGGCAAACTAACTTCAACTAGGTTGTCCGTCTCTTCCTAGTGTCTTTTTTTATGCATTTCCTCTTATGGATTTGTATAAGATATTTGATCAAATATAATTTGAAAATGGTGGTAGGGGAGCAAACCCCCCTCGATTTCCACTAGTGACTTGAGGAACACTAGTTTACTCCTCATGCTTAAAATGTTAAGAGAACCAATCTGCTAGCTARTCTTTTTAACTTGCKTTTGAGAATATTAGAGCTAAATTACTTTTCTGTGTCCCTATGGTCCTGGTGCCACAGCGGAGGTGAAGCGGGTAGGAGACACRCTCCTGGGCATGGCCACTCAGTGTGTCCAGGTGAAGAACGTGGTGAAGACGTCCCCCCAAACCCTCTCCAACCTCTGCCTCAAGATCAACGCCAAACTGGGTGGCATCAACAACGTCCTTGTGCCCCATCAGAGGTGGCAACCACACACACACATACTCATTAAAGCTCCGGTTGAACCTCACTCGTATATACCGACAAAATATAAACACAACATGCAATTTTAAAGAGTTACAATTCGAATAAGGAAATCAGTAAGTTGAAATAAATTCATTAGGCCCTAATCTATGTAATTTCACATGACTGGGCAGGGGTGCAGCCATGGGGAGCCAATCAGAATGAGTTTTTCTCCACAAAAGGGCTTTATTACAGACAAATACGCCTCGGCCCCCCCCAGACGATCCTGCAGGTGAAGAAGCTGGATATGGAGGTCCTGGGCTGGTGTGGTTACAAGTGGTCTGCTGTTGTGAGACTGGTTGGACATACTGCWAAATTTTCTAAAATGATGTTGGTTGCAGCTTATGGTTGATAAATTAACATTAAATTCTCTGGCAACASCTCTGGTGGACATTCCTGCAGTCAGCATGCCAATTGCACGCTTCCTCAACTTGAGACATCTTTTATTGTCCCCAGCACAAGGTGAACCTGCTGTTTAATCGGCTTCTTCATATCCCACACCTGTCAGGTGGCTGGATTATCTTGGCAAAGGAGAAATGCTCACGAAAACGGATATAAACAAATCTGTGCACAAAATTTGAGAGAAATAAGGTTTTTGTGTGTATGGAAAATGTCAGATTTTTTWTTWTTTRTTATTTTATTTCAGCACACGAAACCAACACTTTACATGTTGAGTTTGTGTTTGTTCAATGTAGTATACTCAAGATTGTGTCTCGCTGCAGGTGATGTTGTTCTCACGATGGTCTTCCAAGCCTTCATGGCTTTGAAGAAATTGCCTAAAGGCCACACTGATGCAGTACAACTGTGAATAAAACAGCCCACTGCTTAATCATCAATGAAAGCGCTATACACCCACACAACATACAATTGCCTATCCACATTCTGTTATGTCCATAACATGTCAATCAATTCTCAAATCTATTGTGCCGAAGACCTATACCTCTGCTCTAAGAGCAAAGCAACACTCATGCATACACACACACACCTGTATGTTTGTTTTATTGTCATATCTTTAAAAAATGTAAATAATGTAAACGTCTCCCTACCTCCAGACCCTCTGTGTTCCAGCAACCCGTCATCTTCCTGGGGGCGGACGTCACTCACCCTCCAGCCGGCGACGGCAAGAAGCCCTCCATCGCGGCGGTGGTGGGCAGCATGGACGGCCACCCCAGCCGCTACTGTGCCACGGTGCGRGTGCAGACGTCGCGCCAGGACCTGTCCCAGGAGCAGCTGTACAGCCAGGAGGTCATCCAGGACCTGACCAACATGGTGCGCGAGCTGCTCATCCAGTTCTACAAGTCCACGCGCTTCAAGCCAACACGCATCATCTACTACCGCGGCGGCGTGTCCGAGGGCCAAATGAAACAGGTGAGGATGGGGTGACTGGGAGGGTTTGATGCGTGTCGTTTKGGTTCGTTAGGGTTTGTGGGTTTTCAGTTTTGACTCTGTTCTGAATTGYCCATTGAATTACATTGCATTATGATTTCTCATTTTGCGTCGGTGGCTGCTTATCCCTTTAAAAGGTTAAAAGGCGCGGCCCCTCGCACCCCAGCAAAACCATGGTCTCCTATCAGTGTTGGACATTGGGCATTGACGGTTCAATACTGACTCAAAGTATATCCAGACGGATCTCCCTCTCCAATTAACCCMGTCTCTACAACTTGAGATATCATGTATAGAAAAAAAGGAAAGAAGAGAACAAGCTTGGTCCCTGGTGATTTGTGCCACAGTGCCCTGGATATAACATCTCACTGCGTTTACACAGGCAGCCCGATTCTGATCTTTTGCTCAATTATTGTTTTTTTGACCAATCGGATCAGATCTTTGGTCGATAATTTGGCGAAAGATCATAATTAGGCTACCTGTGTAAARGCAGCCAACTTTGCCTCAACCAGAGAATCATATCAGTTCATTTTTCCATGCAATGTGAATCTCACTGTTTCTATGTCTGTGTGGGTGGCTGTGTGTGTAGGTGGCGTGGCCGGAGCTGATAGCCATCAGGAAGGCCTGTATCAGCTTGGAGGAGGACTACCGACCGGGCATCACCTACATCGTGGTTCAGAAACGCCACCACACCCGCCTCTTCTGCTCAGACAAGACCGAGAGGGTGAGTGGAGACCCATGTAGAGCAGGGGTGTCGAACTCAATTCCTGGAGGGCTGTGTCTGTGGTTTTTGAAGGAACTTCCTAAGCAATTACCTTTTCAAATGATCGATCAAGTACATGGGAGGAGCGAGGACACCCAGCCCTCCGGGAATTGAGTTTGACACCCCTGATGTAGAGGGTGCAATTAACCGCAGGTCTAGGATCAGATTACCCATCTGTAAACCATTTGTGGATGAAACGTCATCTGTACCAGGGCTTTGGCAGTGTTTCAATACTTTTTAAATGCATCTCTCAAAACTCCTATCTTTGAAGTAATAGCTGAGCTGACATTTCACTAGATTCATGATTTAGACCCACCCGAAGTTACAGACGGGTTGTAGAGCGAGTTAGCCCCTTTTCAGCTAGCACCGCAGCATATGCAGTGTCTTTAATCGCAACTATCTCCCCCTACAGGTTGGAAAGAGTGGCAACGTCCCKGCCGGAACCACGGTGGACAGCACAATCACCCACCCCTCCGAGTTTGACTTCTACCTGTGCAGCCATGCTGGGATCCAGGGCACCAGCCGGCCCTCCCACTACCACGTCCTGTGGGACGACAACTGCTTCACGGCCGACGAGCTCCAGCTGCTCACCTACCAGCTGTGCCACACCTACGTCCGCTGCACCCGCTCAGTCTCCATCCCCGCGCCAGCCTACTACGCCCGGCTGGTGGCCTTCCGCGCCCGCTACCACCTGGTGGACAAAGATCACGACAGGTAATGACGAATGTGGCAAGGCACATGGCCAGAATACTGAGGGGTATCACAGATATACAGTGCCCTCTGTAGTTATTGGGACAGTTTTCTTTTGGCTCGGTACTTCAGCAATTCTGTTAGCATGTCTTGGGGGTATGATATTTGTGTGTCTAACTGTCTCACTCATCATTATTCACGATTTATTCAGGATTATCCGTAATCACGGTAGCATCCACATTAATGTAGAAGTGTTTAGAAATGTATTATATATTGGTATTTACAATAAAAGTGACTCCAAATTGATTAATACATTATTTACCATTCATTTATCTTGGGCACAAAATAATCTGAAACGCGTCCAAAACAAACAGCAAGTCCATCCGACAAATTCGTTGAGTTTGTCCCAGTACTTTTGGTCCCCTAAAATGGGGGGACTACGTACAAAAAGTGGTGTAATATCTAAACGGTTCACCCGATATGGATGAAAATAACCTCAAATTAAAGCAGACAGTCTGCGCTTTAACCTCAGTCATTGTATCACTTCAAATCAGAAGTGCTGAAGTACAGAGCCAAACGGGGAAAAAAACATGCTTCACTGTCCCAGTAATTACAGAGGGGACTGTATATGAAATGTTATTTTAGCCTGAACACACACTAATGGGCTGTATTAGCTGCCCTATATGGTAGATTTATATCTGCAACATATTACGCATCTTGCTTTACTGAATATAKKAWTMTTGTTTGGCATGTTGATGCAAATAKATTCTGGTAGATTTTGTTCAATATGACCATAGTTGTAATGGTGGAACCAAACAGTTGGGCTTTTGCTTCTGTTACTTTATCYTGTYTCTGACCCCTTTCTCTRGTCCTGTCCTGCAGTGCGGAGGGCAGCCACGTGTCGGGCCAGAGTAACGGTCGGGACCCCCTGGCCCTGGCCAAGGCAGTCCAGATCCACTATGATACCCAGCACACCATGTACTTCGCCTGAGCCACGCCAGCAATGGGTGCAGTTCTGTCCCTTCTCTCTCTCTCTCCTCTGTCTCTCTCTTTTTTTGCCAGTCTCTCTATCTTTCTCTCTCTTGCGTCTTGATCTGCACCAAAGCGGTTCGAAGCCAGTGAAGTGTGCCAATGGAGTATTTTCCTTTTCGGGGAAAAACGACATCCGGCGTTCCCGATCGAGCCGCCTTCTACCAGCAATCCGGCACTGAGAGACCGTGGGGTTTCCAATGTACAGAGAAAGCAAATACACGCATACACAAGTTGAGCCATTTAATTTTTTTCCCGTTTTGAATGTCTTTTTTTTGTAACACTGAGCAATGGAGCGGACTGACGCCAATCGTCAGTGGCAGCTCTTCTAGCTAAGCAGGACTCMGTCTACTTTTTACCTCAAAGCCCTTTGGGTGAAAATCTGTCATAAGGTCTTGGGTTGGTGGGGGTCATGGGGGGGTATGTATGGAAACATGGGTGGGGTGGACCTTTTTTTGAGAATATATTTTTTTCCTTTTATGATCATGTTTTTCCTTTCTCCTTTTCTTCAGTCTTTTTACAAGCGAGGTCACCTGGGTATCCATACCCATTACTCTTTCTTCTCCCATTTAGCGAAGAATAAGTGTGTTTGTGTATATACGTGTGTGTGTGTCTTTGTGTGTGTGTGTTTCATGGCAGGCCACTGAATTGTAAAGGGAAAATCAAGGAGATAACTGCTGTAAATGCCTCAGATTTGATGTTTTTATATTCACACATTACATATATATATAAATATTTACATCTATAGAACAGATTGAACTATACAGGCTTCACAGAGGCCGGTGGGTGTATGTGTAGCAGTAGCAACCGTGGTTTAGCCGGTGTGGCTGACTGGGCGTTGGGACCTATTGAATGGTTGAGAGCTTCGTGAGGGTTTACGGCATTGGGCTAAGCCGCCTTAGTTGGTGCCCCGTGTGAGGAAGGGGATCCATCCCTTAAACTGGTTTGTCACAACGGTTATGACATTGTTGGGGTGGAGCATGTTTTTTTAGCAAGGCGCTAGTCGTCTGAATTTTTCAGAGCAGGAAACACATTCACTTAACTTTTGGGGTTTCCTTTGCTACCGGCCAATTCATTGCACTTACCGGGGACGCTAGGTAAGCAACAGAGGGCACTCTCTCTTACCTTTTATGCATTTATACATACAAATCAAAAAGCAGAATTTGTAAGAGTTTAATATAAAACTGTTTTTGTGGCTAATCTTAACTATTGTTCAGACATAGTTGGTATATTTGATGTTGTTCTTATTGTTGTTGTTAATGTTCTTATCTACAATTATGATAATTATCAGACCGGCAGCAACCAGATGTGTAGTTAGGAGATCAGTGGCTGGGTTTAGAGTTGGACACTTTGTAGCATTCTGGCCTCCGGCGTGGGGAGGCCCAAGGTGGGGCCTCCGGCGTGGGGAGGCCCAAGGTGTATCAGTTTATGCGCCCTTCTGCTCCTCAGTTATGTAGTAGTTTATGGTAGTAGTGAATGGTTTGGCTGTGTTCTCCAGTAGGGAATATCTGTGTTGATCTATCACTGTTACTCCTGACTGGTAAAACAGGAGGCTACCGTCAGTGCTCATCTGGTGAGTATTGTTGGCAGCAGGGGGTTTCGGTTCGAATGGATGAAAGGTGACAATCAGGGCTGGCATTAGGAAGAAACTGGGACGGACAGTGGTAAAAAGAGGTATGCAATAGGCAATGAGTTACATTTTTAGAACTTCATAATGTGTTTCTATGATAGTTTGTGTGTATTTGAACAAGTATATCTATCCATGTCTAAACTTCTGGTATTTTTTAATGAAATAATGTTTTGAACACCAGATATGAACATGAAGCATAAGCACTGCCCTTGGATCTAACGACACCTGACCAGTCACGACCGCGGTTAAAGATACAATTTAACCACAGTCGTGGTAATGGTTGTGCATAACTCGCAGTGAGGATGGGGCGGGGGGGGGGGGACGACGGCGGCGTGCACGCCTCGTCGGGGGGGTCGGCTCAGCGAAAAACCCTTTTGTAATAAACCATCCGTAAAGCAGCAGGTTTGCTATGAATGAGTTTTGAGCGCCTACCTGTCGAGGGCGTGGGCGCTTGCCTATGGGAGGGGAGCATGGTGGCGGTCCAGGCATTGCATGCAATAAGTTTGAGGGGCGGGGCTAAACTGTTGTGGAGACGTGCACTAGTTTCCCCACGTGGCAAGGGTGCTGCGTTGATTCAGCCTGGTGTGGTCGTCTGCAGAGTGTGTTCCTGTGGGTGTGACCAGACTGGAGCATTGTCCAGGATGTGGGTGTGGTCTCCTAGCAGGGGATCCAAAGGCGTTGATTACTCCCCAGTTTTGAACATATTATCATTGCAAAGCAATATTAACCCGAAATCCAGTTTTCGAATGAGGAAAAAGCTATAATTCTTCTTGTCGACGTGGCTGTTGGTCTGCTCTCTATCGCTGTTTGTGTTTCTGTAACTTGTTTTTTGCCTGTATCAATCAGTGGGAATGTGCATTCAGTGGACTACTCTTTAGGCTCTGAGAATAAAAAAATAAAAAAAGGTAACATTTAGACTTTGCTCGCCTGCATGCCAGAGTATTGTCTCAAAAAAATCTCTTTAGAATTATATTTATTAAGAGACAGGAGGAAAATATGGTAAATGTTTATGAATTTAGTGAGACTGTTATAGGCTAGCAATATTGTCCACTCTCAAGACGTATTTTAAAGATTCCTACACAAATGTCAGTAAAAAACGGAGGCACAGGCCGCTAGAGGCTGAGCGTTCGAGCCTTTGTGTCGTGGCCCGAAGACAAACGAGGTACTTTCTTCAAAAGTGGGCCCGGTAAAGACTTGAACTCTCGCCCACGCACAGGCCTCAGTGTAGCGTCCATTTAGGCCTCCACTTCCTGGTTTGTGCCCCTGCCACGCCTCTTGGGGCTGTCCTGTCTCGTGGCGCCACCCTGCTGGCCACCCACACAAGCGCACTTCCTCTCTGTGGGGGGCCTCGGCCCAAGGTGTCCACGGCCACAGGAATACCTCCTTTTTAACCTTTTTAAAGAACCATTCTTTCTGTGCCCCGTTTGAAAGAGAGCATGATTTTATTTTTTAATTCCTCTTTGATATAATGACTACAGGTTTGTTATTTGACATTGTGTAATTTAATTTTCTTCTTTATTCTGGTGTGTAGCTCTGCTGTTTTTTCTGCTAGTGGTCTGAGCTGTGTGACTGTCCAATAGCAATAGAAAGGTACCCTGTCTGACCTGCTGGGGAGGGGGTGGGGCTTCCTCAGGCCCCTCCCACAAAGGCGCCTAATCACTCGCTGTATTGCTATGTGACATGTTGAAAACCTTTTTTATTTTTTTTATTTTATTTTTTAGCCTGCAGGGAATATTTGTGTTATTGTGCAAAGTAATAAATTGGTATTTTATGCCTATATCATACGCTGGTGTTTCCTCTCTTCATTCCTTTATTGCTTTTTACCCCAACACCACACATGACACAAAGGGCAAATGCTGGTCTTCTGCTCCATTTACAATGTATAATAAATGAGTTGCGTGATTACAGGGCTGCCACTCTAGAGAATTTKATGTACAGTATAATAGAACTAGTCCACAATCACAACTAGATGTACTACATTAATCTGTCAGTAGATGGCGGCATTCTCTCAATGAGCAGAACCGGTCACTTACCAGTTTACTGGCTGAGCAATAGCAGTCTGAGGAGATGGGACTCCTGAAAACCCCCCTCTTTACTCAGTTTAGGTTAACAAAAGATAAGACACTCATTTTATGACAACGCCACTATCATGTACCAAAGATCAATTTTAAATCTGAAGGCAGCATTTGTTGACTTGGACAATGTAGTCAGCTGATACAACTATCTTGGAGATGATTACACTAAATCAGGGATGTCCATCTTGAACAATTACTGCTATTGCGTGTGTTAGGGTGTGCACTGCCTGTTCCGTCAAACATGTTCTGTGTACGTGGAGCACCAACTAGACAAATCAATGACAACCTGCCGATTTTATATTTGGGTTTCAAACATTTTATTTAGCCTTTCATGTATTCTTTAGTGTGTGCTAATGATTCCAGTGGATTTCCGCTACAGCCTTCTCTTACGATGTGGTATTCATCATATGCAGTACCATGGGCCAATATGTCTCATTCACAATGGACCGCTGTCGTTAGCCTGTGCATCCTCCCTCCCCCTTTCCCCCTCTCTTGTATCACTACCCCTCCTATTCCATTTCCTGTGTCCCGTGCTGTTGTCATGACCACCGTTGCCAAGGAGAGGTCACACTCACACGAGGAAGGAAACTCGAACCGCAGATCTTGTTACCATACTATTTAATTCATCAGCACACCAAGGTTCAATGAGATGTGGTGAGCAGGAGATCAGAAACAAACAGCGGATAAGCAAATTATAGAATTTGTTCTCCGTCAGTCACACAGTTAACTGATGTCTGCACTGGTCAGCAGTAAACAATGTAAATCCATTGGTGTAATCCACAAGATGGGATATCAGCCCTTGATATGTAAGACCAGTGCTTTGTGACCATAGACATTGATTCAATCTCTCTTGAAATGAGAAGAAACAGACTATCTCAATGTAAAAATTACACTCGCTGCACTTATTTTTTGTGAGTAAATTTAAGAAGACTTGTTTAGGTAACACCACTTTTCTCCATCCCTTAGATGGAGAGTGAATCCTTACAGCTGACCTGTATTTCTCACGTGGGTGTTCTGCTTTGTAGTCTGATTCATTCTGCTCGCAAACAGTCACTCCACCTAGCCTTTTTTTGTTGTTGTTGCCATTTCTCCCTTTCACTGCAGCCCCCCCCAGACAAAAAAACAGAGTTGTAAGAGCTCATTTAGCCATGTAGCGCAAAGCAGGCATTTAAGCCCCATTGTAGTGGCCCCCTTGATTATCTCTGTGTTAATTGATCCACCGACAGGCACCACTCTCCCCCTCTCCCTCCCCCTGTGCTGTCTAGTTCCCCTTTTCTTTCCAGGCACGGTGTTGCTCTCACAGGTTGACGGTATCACTGAGGTTGTTCTGAAGATAGGAGGGACGGACCTACTATTCCATTTACCTGGGGGTTTGACTAAGTGGTCCTGCCCGCTATCTATACCCTAACACCCAGATTGGACCGACCCATTTGGGTTTGCATGCGCGGGGGGAAGGGCAGCAAGCTGAACCTGCGTCGAGTCTGAAGTGGCTCGGCAGGCTCTGAGCCCTTTGTGAGCATTGTGACGAAGACACTTCAACAGGCGCCAGATGCCTCTTCACTCTCCAAGGCTGTGTTCTTTAAGACATAACACATTTTAAGCTTTAGCGGTGAAACAACTTTGGCATCAAGCTTTGGTTCATTTGGAGGCTAATTTAGGATGCACTTGGACAAAGGACATAAATGGACAAAGGCCTATTTGTGTTTCATCAAGACATCTGTTCATGTTTTGTTTATCTTCTGTGGACCTTTTTGCTCATAGAGGACTGTAGTATCAGTTGTTTTTTTACTCCAAGCGATAGCATACGTGACGTCCCTGAATCGAGTATCAGATTTGATCAGCCTGACGTATCTAGGTAAGGCTACACCTAGATCAGCTCAGCGCTTGGGTTCGTGTCAAGTTAGAGGGCCAGAGCTGCTGACAGAAGTGGATGACATCAATTATACCCTACCCACAAACCCACTGGGCCTGACGGTGCCGTTTCTGAAGCTCGATCAATCAAAAATAGGTGAGCTGCCACTCGTGGCTGCACAGCTATTGACTCTTCAATAATTCATCAGTTTGTAAGAGGGGGAAAGTAAGAGAGCTAGGAGTGACGGATGGTGGTGGAGGAAGAGAAGACTATCATCGGGGGGAGGGGGGGAGTTGAAAAACGCAGAGTTGAAGACATCTGACTAGATGTTGAAAAGAAACACAGAGGCATAAGAAGCTTGAGAAGGGAAGGTAGTTTAAGACAGGACAGTGAGTGACTCAAATCCAGGATTGTGAAAGGCCCAGACAGAGAGGGCAGGTGGAGCAAAAGAGCGGGCCTTGAAGTGAGAAAGAGGACATAGACAAGTGTTTTACAGGTCACTTTCAGGTGGTCAGAAGACATCGAGAGCAGCCACCATGGTCAACACAGGCATGCAGCTGATCAGCTTCACCTGCGCGGTGACAGGTTGGGTCATGGCCATCGCTGTGACGGCCTTGCCTCAGTGGAAGGTGTCCGCCTTCATCGGCAGCAACATCCTCACCTCCGAGATCAAGTGGGAGGGCATCTGGATGAGCTGCATCTACCAGACCACGGGCCACATGCAGTGCAAGACCTACGACTCCATGCTGGCTCTGCCCCCGGACCTCCAGGCAGCTCGTGCCCTCATGTGTGTGGCCATCTTCCTGGGCTGGCTGTCCTGTACCGTGTCCTGCTGCGGCATGAAGTGCACCACGTGCGCTGGGGACGACCGCCACGCCAAGGCGGGCATCGCCCTCTCCGGCGGCGTGCTATTCATCCTGACGGGCCTGTGCGTGCTGGTGCCTGTCTCCTGGACCGCCAACACGGTGGTCCAGGACTTCTACAACCCCAACGTGCCTGTCATGTACAAGCGAGAGCTGGGCCAGGCGATCTACCTGGGTTGGGCATCTGCAGTTATTCTGATAATCAGCGGGGCCGTGCTGAGCAGCACCTGCCCCCATATCGAGAGGGGAGGAGGGGAGTACCACCAGGGATACATGGGCCGGAGCTTTCCTAACTTGCGCCCCTCCCCCCTCGCACCTGATCCTCCGAAACCTATCACCTCTAACAGCGTGCCCCTGAAAGAATATGTGTAGTCAGAGAAAATGTGTGACTATAATTGTATGAATTGGAGTATGGGAAGGAGCAAGGTTGAGAAGAGGAAGTAGAAGGCAGGCGAAGGAAACTTTTTTTGGACTGTGAGTGGGGGTGAGGAGTTGTGATTTGGGAGGTTTTGAAGACGGGAAGCATTGGATTTGAAGCTCTACTCTGCAGTAATCTTTTTTCTCTTTTACTGTGAACCTGATGCATTTTTATTTATTGGAACTAATATTTTTCAAATGTATTTGTACATATTCATCTCTACATATTGTTTGAAACTTTCCATTATGCCTATCCTTATTCGCCTCATTTGTATTCTAATGTATTGACTACAATACACATTTATTACACCGTGATATATAGTATTAGTGCACGGACAGCTCACAATACTTCAGCGAATGCCTGGAAGACACGACATCAATCACCACAAACATCTTTAAGATATTCGTTTTGTGTGCCTTGTGTTGTGAAGATTGGAGTGATTTCTTTCACAATTCTTCTCAGATGTCTGTTAAATTACTTCACAGATTTTGTCTCATAACTATTTAATTGAGTTTGAATAAGTCAAAATTGTAAAAGAATAAACAGATTTTCCCAATGGTGTTTCATATGTTTAGTTCATGACAAGCTGATCTTTTTTCATTGTTTGCCCAGAGTATTGGGGGCCTCATATCTGTGCTAAATGTTCAGCTGTGCACAACTCCAAATGTGTTCCTGTTGCTCTGACCTTGGGTAATATAATGATGGCTCAATCTAGCCCTCCTATAGGCTATTGGAGTTCCTGTCAAATTAATTTGATCTTTCAGGTTAGCAAGGGCCAACCGTTTGATCCTGAATAAAACAGATAGTTGGAGCAAGAGAGGTGTAACAAAAGTTGTCTATTTATTATTTCTCATATTATACTCCATGACATTTCAAATGTTTGTCCACAATAATTTATTTTGCTTAGAAGTCAACAGTGATACAACAGCAAAGACCTGAGCTAGAATAGTAACAGAGCTCTGTTACAATTCTGACGCTCTGTCCTCTGCCTTGTTCAGTCCTCTCCTTTGTTCACATCCAGTCCAGTCAGGTGCTCTGCACCGATCAGGGCTGACGCATCCAAGTCAAGATCAACCTGAACCCAGTTAGTTCTTTTACTCTTCAACCCATTACGGAGTCTTGTTATTGTAGACCATCTGAAAGTAGACAATCACATCCACCGGCTAGTCGTCTTGCAGACATCTTGTAGTTCTCCTTCACTGTGACTCGATGAAAAAGGACACTTTAAACAGTGTATCTGAAAGAGTAGGCAGAATAACTACATGAGTTTATTACATTCGGTGAGGGTAAGTACAGTGCCTTCAGAAATTATTCACACTCCTAGACTTTTCCCACATTTCATTGTGTTACAGCCTGAATTTAATACGGATTAAATTGAGATTTTGTCTCACTCAACACCCAATAATGTCAAATAGGAATTGTTTTTAGAAATGTTTACAAATGAATGAAAAATTAAAAGCTGAAAATGTCTTGAGCCAATAAGTATTCAACCCTTTTGTGATCGCAAGCCTTAACTTCAGAAGTAAAAATGTGCTTAACAAGTTACAATAATTTGCATGGACTCTGTGCGCAATATGTAAGGTCCCTCAGACGTGCAGGGAATTTCAAGCACAGATTCAACCACAAAGTCCAGGGAGATTTTCCAATGCCTCGCAAAGAAGGGCACCTATTGGTAGATTGGTAAAAAAACAAACAGAAATTAAATATCCCTTTGAGAATGGTGCAGTTATTAACTACACTTTGGATGGTGTATCGATCCACCCAGTCACTACAAAGATACAGACGTCCTTCCTAACTCAGTCGCCAAAGAGGAAGGAAACCACTCAGGGATTTCACCATGAGGCCAATGGTGACTTTAAAACAGTTACAGAGTTTAATGGCTGTGATAGGGGATAACTGAGGATGGATCAACAACATTGTAGTTACTCCACAATACTAACCTAATTGACAGAGTGAAAAGAAGGAAGCCTATACAGAATACAAAACATGCATCCTGTTTGCAATAAGGCACTAAAGTAATACTGCAAAAGCTGTGGCAAAGAAATTATATGTTTGTCCTGAATAGAAAGCGTTATGTTTGGGGCAAATCCAATACATCAGTGAGTACCACTCTCCATATTTTCAAGCATGGTGGTGGCTGCATCATGTTATGATATGCTTGTCATCGGCAAGGACTAGGAAGTTTTTGGGGGGGATAAAAAGAAAAAGCTAAGCACAGGCAAAATCCTAGATTAAAAAATGGTTCAGTCCGTTTTCCAACAGACACTAGGAGACAAATTACCCTTTTAGGAATACAATAACCTAAAACACAAGGCCAAATATACACTGGAGTTACTTACCAAGATGACATTGAATGTTCCTGAGTGGCCTAGTTACAGTTTTGACTTAAATTGGCCTGAAAATCTATGGCAAGACTTGAAAATGACTGTCTAGCAATGATCAACATGACAGAGCTTGAAGAATTTTCTAAAGAATAATGTGCAAAAATTGTACAATCCAGGTGTGCAAAGCTCTTAGAGACTTACCCAGAAAGACTCACATCTGTAATCGCTGCCAAAGGTGATTCTAAAATGTATTGACACAGGAGGTTGAATACTTGAATCTAATGAAGATATATTAATGTTTTATTTTCCATAAAGTATTTTTATTTTATTTGATAATTTCTTTGTCTTTGACAGAGTATTTTGTGTTTTTTATCCCACATAGTATTACAACAAAATGTATAAAAAGTCAAGATGTGTGAAAACTTCCTAAAGCACTGTATGTACAGAAAATTGTTTTACCATTTTTAGGTTTACCTGATATGCTCTCCTCTCCACTCGGTGTTTCCAGGGACTCCCATCTCTTGGGAGCAGTTTCCAGAAGGGAGAGGTCATCTGCCCTCAGTGTCAGCAGCAAGTTCTTTCTTCTCAGAAACCTGTACATGTAGATGAGGAAAACTATCTTTCTCACACAAATCAACAATAGGACAACCTTTTCCAAATGGTAGATTTCCAAATGTATAATGCCACACACTGAATTGATGCGTTTCAGCCCCAAGCCTTCCTCAGCAGTATGCAGTCGAGTCATGCCCACAATAGATCACTCACAATGAAAATGTATTGCACAGCCCTAGTACTGGTACAGTAATACAGTGACACGGAAAGGATACTGTTGACGATAGTAACGCTCTGCATCCTGAAGCCACTCCAACATGTCAGCGATGGATGGAGRGACTGCAGATCTCTGGGTGCATGTAGCTAGGTCAAGGCTGTCTATATTCTGCTCATACAACTGGAACGCACCAGACACCTGATTACTGATAGCATCTCGCACAGACTGAAGTGAACACCTGTAAGAAATAAGAGGGTCATTTGTGGTTTCAAAAATGTGTTCAAGCTTTCTCTGCACTATTTTCAAGAGTTTATGGAGTGAGCTACCATTTATCTTACATTTTGTCAGTGAGTTTTCCCAAAACTATGTCCACTGCCTGTATGAGCTTGAAGTGAAGACGCTGGTGCAGATCAGGAAAGGTGTGAAGAGGGGTGTTGGCGATTTGGACCTTTTGAAACGCCCTCAACTGCTCTTCGAGGTTTCCAAGTGAAACCATTAAAGGCTTGCATTCAGCCAAAACTGAATTCCATACTTTCTGATTGTTCTCCAAGATTTGAAAACATTTTTTTAATGTTTGGTAAACCGAAAATAACACAGGCTTCGACATTTGGCTAGCTAGTTATGTTAACACACCTTACAACTCAGAACAGAACAGCGAAAGCCATGTGGCTGGTTAAAAAAGACAACGAAATGATTTGCTGGAATAAAGATGATACAAAGCGAAATAAATAAAACATTCAACTTAATCTAAAAACGGACGATTCCCTTCAAAAAATGACTGTCACTTAAGTTTTCCAGTCAACATTTTACCTCCTCACGTTATTTTATTACATTTCCGGTCAAGTGATCTAAACATGGAGGATCTTCGAAATGATAGGCTAAAAATGGTTCCAAAATGACGTCAAGTAAAAGAGTATTCTTATTGGCTGGTCTCCGGCACATTCTGTGTCTGTGGGTACATTTTTTAATTTCGCCAGCTGGAAAGAGAGGGAGCAGCAGGATTACGTTTCTAATTTGGAAATAAAGAAAAAAACGTCACCGGGTAATTCATAATGAAATTAAATATAATGTCAAATAGCTAACCTCAATGTTTAGAATACCATTGCATTTTATGTATTTCAAATCTGAAGTGAAACAGAGACTTTTGAAACGGAACAGTTTCTATCTGGCTAAATAATGTAACGTTAGCTAGCTCATGATGCCTGAATAGTTAACGTAACTAACAACATTTCGTGAAAAGGGCTAGCTAACATTAGTTACCACTAGAAACATTTTAGCTGCTTGACTAGCCCAAGCACCAATTTAGTTTTGGTACCAATGTACAGAGTCACAATGGGACGACCAAAGAGGACGACCAAACAATGTAAAAACCCCAAGTTGGACAAATTGGAGGCTTTTCTCGAAGATTTCGACAGTGAGGGTATGGACCAATGACACAGAGCATGTATATGCAAATTGGCTGTTAGCCATTATGTTAACGTGGGGTTGGAGAAGTTATACTAAAGTTCTATTTTCAGTGAAAACTGTAGTTGAAAGGCTGAAGGAGAGGACGAACAGCCTCCTGAAAGATGCAGACAACTTCTTCAACATGGCTGTGATCAAGCTGCCAAAAGCAGTGAGACAGATGAACTGGCTTGAGCATTGTGGTAAGTTAGGTGAAGACTCATGCACCTGATGACAACCACATGGGAAAGGTTGGTTAGATACTTTTTTGTGTGTCGCACACACACAAACACACAGTGAAGTCGGAAGTTTACATACACCTTAGCCAAATATATTTAAACTCAGTTTTTCACAATTCCTGACATTTAATCCAAATAAAAGTCCCTGTTTTAGGTCAGTTAGGATCACCACTTTATTTTAAGAATGTGAAATGTCAGAATAATAGTAGAGAGAATGAATCATTTAATATTTTATTTCTTTCATCACATTCCCAGTGGGTCAGAAGTTTACATACACTCTATTAGTATTTGGTAGCATTGACTTTAAATTGTTTAACTTGGGTCACGCTTTTCATCCAAAATTCTGAATGCTGCCCCCTACCCTAGTGAAGTTAATCCTATAGAAAAGTTGTGGGCGGAACTGAAAAAGCGTGTGCAAGGAAGGAGGCCTACAAACCTGACTCAGTTACACCAGCTCTGTCAGGAGGAGTGGGCCAAATTCACCCAACTTATTGTGGGAAGCTTGTGGTAGGCTACCCAAAACGTTTGACCCATTTTCAACAGTTTAAAGGCAATACTACCAAATATTAATTGAGTGTATGTGAACATCTGACCCACTTGGAATGTGATGAAAGAAATAATACCTGAAATAAATAATTCTCTCTACTATTATTCTGACTTTTCACATTTCTTAAAATAAAGTGAAATCGAGCACATAGCCATGCAATCTCCATTGACAAACATTGGCAGAAGAATGGCCTTACCGAAGAGCTCAGTGACTTTCAACGTGGCAACGTCATAGGATGCAACCTTTCCAACAAGTCAGTTTGTCAAAATTCTACCCTGGTAAAGCTGCCCAGGTCAACTGTAAGTGTTGTTATTGTGAAGTTAACGTCTAGGAGCAACAACAGCTCAGCTGCGCAGTGGTCGGCCACARAACCTCACAGAACAGGCTCGCTGAAGCGCGTAAAAATTGTCTGTCCTCGGTTGCAAAACTCACTACCGAGTTCCAAACTGCCTCTGGACGCAACGTCCGCACAAAAACTTGTTTGTCGGGAGCTTCATGGAATGGGTTTCCATGGCCGAGCAGCCGCACATAAGCCTAAGATCACCATGCACAATGCCAAGCGTTACCTGGAGTGGTGTAAAGCTCGTAGCCATTTAACTCTGGAGTAGTGGAAACGCGTTTTCTGGAGTGACGAATCACGCTTCAGAATCCATCGGACTGATGGACGAATCTGGGTTTGGCGGATGCCAGGAGAATGCTACCTGCCTGAATGCATAGTGCCAACTATAAAGTTTGGTGGAGGAATATTGGTCTGGGGCTGTTTTTAATGGTTTGGGCTAGGTCCCTTCGTTCCAGTGAAGGGAAATCTTAACGCTACAGCATACAATGACATTCTAGATGATTCTATCCTTCCAACTTTGTGGCAACAGTTTGGGAAGGCGCTTTTCTGTTTCAGCATGACAATGCCCCTGTATACAAAGCGAGGTGCATACAGAAATGGTTTCTTGAGACCGGTGTGGAAGATCTTGACTGGCCTGCACAGAGCCCTGACCTCAACCACATCAAACACTTTTGGGATAAAATGTTGGGCCTAATCGCCTGACCTCACTAATTCTCGTGGCTGAATGGAAGCAAGTTCCCGCAGCAATGTTCCAACATCTAGTGGAAAGCCTTCCCAGAAATGGGGCGACGAACTCCATATTAATGCCCATGATTCTGGAATGAGATGTTCGAGTATGTGTCCACATACTTTTGGTCATGTAGCGTATGTTGTTTTACCTGACAAACGTACACGTCTCCTTTATCCCCCAGGGTCAGAGAAACCAAAGTCACCAGTGGATGATGCCACGGTGAGTTTTCTACACTGAACAAAAATATAAACTTAACAATTGAAGATTTTACTGAGTTACAGTTCATATAAGGAAATCAGTCAATTGAAATAAATTCATTAGGCCTTAATCAATGGAGTTCACATGACTGGGAATACAAATATGCATCTGTTGGTCACAGATACCTTTAAAAAAAAAAGGTGGGTGTAAGAATATTTAGAAAATAATACACAACGCAGAATACTAACCAGAGGTGTGGACTCGAGTCACATGACTTGGACTCGAGTCACAAATATGATGACCAGCAACTCGACTTTGACTTTAACACCAATGACTCTTGACTTAACTTGGACTTGAGCCTTATGACTCGACCTGACTTCATACCCTCCCCAAGCCCAAATGTAAAAAATAATGCTATTATAAAACGTGTGCAGCGCATCAACTCTTCATTTAACGGATTACAGTTTGAATCGGACAGCAGCCAATCAAATTGTGCAAGCTGAGAAAAAGTTGTGCGTGGCCGTGCAGAGGAACGTCGGCGGGTGCATTCAGATGGATCCCTTGGAAAGGTGATACCCTATATTATTATTTTTGGATATAAAGACGACGGTGTATCAACAAAAAAATTGATTGCAACTTGCAAAACATGCGGGAAGAAAATTACAGACAGGGGCACAACAATTTCCAACTTTGTTCTGACCCGTTAATCATTAATTCCCTATTACAGAAAAAACACTATTTCCATTGATACCGTTAGTACCAGAGGTGGGACCAAGTCATTGTTTTACAAGTAAGTCTCAAGTCTTAGCACTCAAGTCCCAAGTCAAGACAGACAAGTCTCAAGTCCTAAACTTTAAGTTTCGAGTCCTAAACAAGTCAATGTGCTCTTCACCAAATGTATTACCATTTCATATTTTTAACAAGAGTAATAGTTAGTATATTACATTTACACAAATCATGAATGCTTTTAAAAATACCTATATAGTTATTAATTTCCAAATAAATGTTATATTTCCATAGAAATACATGGGTAGCCATGAAAGACCCCCCCCCCCCAATAGTGATCGACTATCGAGGATCGCAATCGCCCAACCTTAACACACACACTCTCTCTCTGTGTGGTTACAGTAGGTTAACATATGTCAATGGTTTTAGGAACAGCAGTAACATCAGGCAGGATTTAGGCTACCAACTGCCTAGCCAGTTGTAGCTCAATCTTGGGTGCAATGYTCACGTTCCTACACTGACTGACTGTGTGGAGGCTCATTGATTTAACGTTACGTTAGCCGAGACATGGGAGGAATTTGTCTAGGCATTGAGCCTGAAACAGGATACTTGTTATTTGGTCATTGGCCCAGTTTTATTGCAAGGAATTCTAATTGGTCAACCACAGGCTAGGGTTGGGTTATAAAACTACATCCTGTCCCTTTGTTCTGTGGAGAGAATCACTGAGGACAGGGGAGAATGAACATCTACTTCTCAGCATAACATCWATAATTTGTCCTTTTTGAATAAACCTATTTTTCTCCCCCTGATTTGCATTGGGGTCTGTGTTATTGAAGAGTAACATCAACTGCTAACACTTGGTGCCGTCACCCGGATGAATGAAACTCATCAACTGTGTGTTGATCCAGGGAAAAGAGAGGGCTGAGCACAAACCACCACGGGAGTCAACTCTTAATCTCCTGATTGACTGCTAACAAGGGCGTGGATCAGAAAACCAGTCAGTATCTAGTGTGACCACCATTTACCTCATGCAGCAAGACGTCTCCTTTGRGTATAGTTAATCAAGCTGTTGACTGTGGAATGTTGTCTTACACCTCTTCAATGGCTGTGCGAAGTTAATGAATATTGTCGGGAACTGGAACACGCTGTCATACACYTTGATCCAGAGCATCCCAAACATGCTCAATGCGTGACATGTCTGAGTATGCAGGCCATGGAAGAATTGGGARGACAATGGGCCCCYGGATCTCGTCATATCTCTGCATTCAAATTGCCATTGATAAAATGCAATTGTGTTTGTTGTCTGTAGCTTACYCCTGCCCATACCATAACCCCACCGATGCCATGAGGCACTTTGTTCACAACATTGACATAAGCCATTTTCCCGGTACAGTTGAAAACGGGATTCATCCGTAAAGAGCACACTTCTCCAGCGTMCCAGTGGCCATCGAAGGTGAGCATTTGCACACTGAAGTTGTTTATGTTGCCGAACTGCAGTCAGGTCAAGACCCTGGTGAGGACGACGAGCACYCAGATGAGCTTCCCTGAGACTGTTTCTGACAGTTTTGCAAAAAATCTTTGGTTGTGTAAACCCACAGTTTAATCCGCAGGTGAAGAAGCCGGATGTGGAGGTCGGTTGGACGTATTGCTAAATTATTTAAAACCATGTTGGAGGCGGCTTATGGTAGAGAAATGAACATTAAATTCTGTCAACAGCTCTGGTGGACATTCCTGCAGTCAGCATGCCAATTGCACGCTTCCTCAACTTAAGACATRTGTACACAACTGCACGTTTTAGTGGCTTTTTATTGTCCCCAGCACAAGGTGCACCTGTGTAATGATCCTGCTGGTTAATCAGCTTCTTGATATGCCATACCTATCAGGTGGATGGATTATCTTGGCAAGTAGAAATGCTCACTAACAGATGTAAACATTCGTGTACAAAATTCGAGAAGCCTTTTGTGCGTATGGAAAWTGTATTTTATTTCAGCTCATGAAACATMMGGAAAACTTTACATGTTTTATATTTTTGTTCAGTATAAATTAAAATGGAATATTTCATAAACTGTGTCAGTTAAGTCTGGCCATGGTTTTGACACAACATCAAGTGCCACCCACACACAGTCTCTGTTCACTCTATTTGTCTACTTCCAGAAAGTAGAGGAGGCTGCACAAGTCGAGAGCATCATGGCTGAAGTCCATACTATTCCCCCCAAGACTGCTAAAAAAGGTAAGTTTCTCTCTTTGCTATACTGCATACCAGTTATGTGTCTGTGACTCCTTAGAATCCCACTGGATGGCCTCCCGAGTGGCGCAGCGGTCAAAGGCACTGCATCTCAGTGCTAGAGGCGTCGCTACAGACCCTGGTTCGATCCCGGGCTGTATCACAACCGGCCGTGATTGGGAGTCCCATAGGGCGGCGCAACAATTGGCCCAGTGTCGTCCGGGTTAGGGGAGGGTTTGACCGGGTAGACCGTCATTGTAAAATAATAATTTCTTAACTGACTTTCCGAGGTAAATAAAGGTTAAATTAAAAAAATTGCAGTGCTTGAGGTGTCACTACAGACCCGAGTTCGATCCCAGGCTGTATCACAACCGGCTGTGACCGGGAGTCCCATAGGGCGGCGCACAATTGGCCCAGCGTCGCCCAGGTTAGGTCGTCAGTTAAACAGTGTTTCTTCCGACACATTGGTGCGGCTGGCTTTCGGGTTAAGTGGGCAGGTGTTATGAAGCGCGGTTGGGTGGGTCATGTTTGGGAGGACGCATGACTCGACCTTCGCCTTGGGGAAAAAGGGGGGAAAATGCAACAGAAAGGGATCCCACTGGATGTTAAACTTACTCTGCTCCCCTCTGCAGCAACGTCGAAAAGCGGTGAAGCCAGGACAAGTTCAGAGGATGAGGAGAACACTATTATGGCCAGAGGGAAGAAGGTTAGTGCTGTATTCATTGGCAAGGTTAGGGAGACTTATTGTGTGTTTAGTTTCAGAAGACTCAATGTAGTCCTCAAAAGCCTCCTTTCTTTTGGCTTTTACATTTTTATTCCAAATTATAGCAATAGCCCATATCATTATTAGTACCACACCATGTTTAACTCAAACTTGCAGTGTTGCCTCATGGTACATTTCTCAGGGTAAATCAACTAGGAAACCTCTGTCAAAGAGGGCCAAAGCACTGTCAGTCAGCAAGCAGAACACCTCCATCAACAAGTAAGACCCTTTCCTCAGCCGAAATCTGCTAATATTTTTGCATGTGTCGGTGTGTGTTTTTACGGATGTACACAAATAACTTTCTGATATTAATTTGCCACTTGTGTTCAGGACCAGTAGGAAGGCCCCCAAAGCAACATTGGGTACCACTGTGCTAGTGGACACTGCTTCACTTGTTGTCATATACCCCAGGCTTCCCAAGACCCCAGTGACGAGGATACCCCGCCACAAGGAGAGGGTGTACAGCATCTCGGCCAACGGCTCCCCCATCTCAGAAGTCGGTAATGATATCGTCATCAATGTCCCTGTGGGGAACGGAGCGGTAAGCAGGCTGCCGTCAGCCTTCCGGTTTTAGACTGATCCTTTCTGAACGGTGACCATCGGACTTGGATAAATACCCTCACTAACCCCTCTGACTGTTTGTGTGGTTATGTTACTTGTGTATCTGTGTGTGTGTAAAATGTGTCAACCTGATTTCATTATTGTTTTATTGTCACACACCGGATAGGTGCAGTGAAATGGACACATTTCCTGTGTGTCGACAAGGTTAATCTGCTGACCTAGTGCGTTTTTGGTTCCAGAGCATTCAGCTGCTGGCCAGTCAGATGGACAGTGTGGACCTGGGACAGCTGGATGAGACGGCCATAAGGAGCATTCGTCTGCTCCAGGTATGGTCTTCACTAGGGCTGTCGCGGTCACCGTATTACCGGCAGTCATGAAAGCAGTTAAATTGCACGTGACTGAGTCACGGTAATATTCTCTTATGCACTCAGGACATGTGTTGGTAAAGTACCCTAACGAACATCGGGTCGTTACTGGCCTGGTACTCAGGGCTGTATTGTCCCTCTTAACTGCTCTGGCATCAATGCAAATGAAATCGAAAATCSCATCAAACGCTTATCAAAACAGTATGATGATTTTAAATCTCACCTCACTGTGATGATCAATTTGGAGAAAGAAGTTCAACAGCAGGTTGAAACAGTAAAACATGGTTGTTTGTGGATGTTTCAAAGCCTAAGCTTTCTAAGGTGATGATTCATTCAAAAACAACCAGAGCTTATGAGCCCAGGCCTGAAAACTCTGAATAAAAATGACGATTGTGCTTTTATACAATACATAGCCTACTGCATATTACACATGGCAGAAAAACAAACATGAAACAACACTGATTTAAGATATCTTTGGAACATAATTGGTCTAGCATCCAAAATGAAACAAATTTGAGGAATGGCCTTTTTGAGTGTGGAATGTATTAGTATACATACTGGATGGACTGATTACCTTACGCTACGCTCCAAAATGTCTATCCATGAGTCTGGTAGAGAATGTATAGCACTAGTCGATGATGTCGGTTCATTGATTGTGCAGGGCGGATTATAGTTAGCCTACAATTCTAGTGAATTTGATTTTGAATAAATAATAGGGATAGGGATTTATTTTTATATTTTCATAATATGCTGACACTTTACCTTTATAACTAAAGAATATCTCACCGCCATGCTTTTCTATCGTCCTCCTTTCTCTCCTTCATTCCTTTATTAAGCCTGCAGATGGGGTGTCAACTGTTTAGTGAAATGGGTTCTGTTGCGAAAACATGTTACCATCGATGTTCCCGAACAGATTTCACAAATGAAGCTCTGTGTAGCTGCAGGAACAGGGTTGGGCGGAATATCACCTGTTGCGTATCGAAATCGTGGTTGTTGTTGTGGAGTGAAAGTGTTATTTATTTCTCAGCTGCTCCTATTAAGCACAGCTCCCCTATAAAACCGAAGTAGTCTATCCGGCATGGAGAAGTCTGATCACTTGATGAGAGAATAGCTGTGCAGCCTGAGGCAAGGACCAGAGCACAAGCTTCTTTTGCTACTTTCTCTAATCATCAATAGCCTATAGTCGCACCATGCAGCCCATATATGTTTTGAATGCAGTGTTTGGTTTTTGCCAGGCATAATGAGACCCATCTGTCCATACAACATTCTTCCAAAAGTCTTGGAAGTTGCGTTTTGGCAAACTTGAGTCAACCTTTTGGATGAGATGGGTCCCATTTATGTCTGGCGAAAACCAAACACTGCGTTTCACAGTAAGAACCTCGTACCAACAGTCAAGCATGGTGGTGGTAGTGTGATGCTTTGGCGATGCTTTGCTGCCTCAGGACCTGGACAATTTGCCTTAATAGAAGGAACCATGAATTCTGCAGGAGAATATCACACTGAGCTGCTGTTTTTTTGTGTGTGTAAGCTCAGGTTCCCTTAACCTAATATTTAATATTTGTTGAAGATCTGTTAACATTCAGTACACAATATGCAAAAATAGAGAATCAGAAAGTGGGCAAATACTTTATCACAGCACTTTATATCTATGTATGATTGCCTAACATTAGCCATGTCTATTTAGCTGGTTTGAAATGGGTTTTCGTTGTAAAAACTGAAAAGAGTAGCTGTTACATGAAACTCATGTTCACTTTGCTCTCCACAGAACCGTCTCACAACACTGTGTGGAACATCCGAGTGACCTCTGCACCTTCAGTCCTAGCATTTTTCTCCCCAATTTCGATCTTGTCTCATCGCTGCAACTCCCCAACAGTCTCGGGAGAGGCGAAGGTCAAGTCGTTCTTCTTTCAAAACATGACCCGCGCTTCGTAACACCTGTCCACTTAACCAGGAAGCCAGCTGCACCAATGTGTCGGAGGAAACACTGTTCAACTAACGACCGAGACGGGCCTGCAGGTGCCCGGCCCAGCACAAGGAATCGCTAGAGCGCGATGAGCCAAGTAAAGCCCCCCCCCCCGGCTAAACCCTCCCCTAACCCGGACGACGCTGGGACAATTGTGCGCTGCCCTATGGGACTCCTGGCCACGGCCAGGTTGTGAAGTCCCAGCATTTTTTTGTACATGATTCTACCTTCACATTTTAAAATGTTTTTTTTAAAACTACTGTCTATATTTCTATTTTAATACATAGTTATGTTTATCTGTCAATCTGCATCATGGTGTTTCTTTGCATTATTTTCGTTTAAATCTTAGATTTAAGAATCAATGTCACATGACTTTATTTGAGACACTATTCTTCAGGGATGRTCAAAGCATGCAGTAAGGGAATGTCCTAGTCTTCCATGATAGTGATTTATATAATGTCAAGGTTGTAAATATGACCAAAATGAATGAACCCTAACTACACTCTTTCCCTCATAGTCTAGCATAACATGTTTGAAACTCATTTGGGAGCCTGTTATTGTCAATGTTCTATRTATTGGCCTGTCTCAGCTTTGTCTGCACTATAGTGGTGGTTGTGCCAGTTCAATGTGTGATGTGACTAAGGTCCATGTATTTTAGATTATTTTGTGGAATTTGGACYATTCTGTTTTAAAGTAAATATGCTTTTTTGTTCAGTTATTTTCCTTAAATGTCATCTCTTTCTGGGGAACGTCTTAATTTGTGTGATGGAAGTTGGGACCGCGGTTTGGGGCAGGGGGTTGTGGCTCTGTAGGCGTTCAGATCTAGGCCTACAAGAAGCTCTGTGGTCGTACTAGTAATAAAGTACAGAAATACACGTCTTTTTCATGTTCTCTTGCTGCCATAATATGCTGTAGTCAGAGACAACTAGACATGACTGTTTGCCTGCYTTGATTCCGTGAGACAGCCTGCTCATTTTCAGTTCTGGAGGGAGCATTATTCATAAAGACTCCCCTGGAATTCAATTTGTGTCACTGATACCCATTTCAGACAGGTGTGGTATATAATCTCTATAATATAAGGCAATGGGATTTGAGCTGTAGATGAGTGACAATCCCAAAATATATCCTCTGGGGGGGAAAAAAGAGACTAGTCAATGTCAAAGCAGTAACTGACGAAACGTCACACTCCATAGCAAACTAAATTGCGTCGTAGGTATGTTTTGGGCTCAGTTGCAAGATGGTTCAGGATAAATGTCTAAATTAACTACTCAAACCACATTCCCTGTAACTGGCATTTGGAACTACAATTAAACATATTGCAACACCCCTTTGTTAGTGTTTGGATTGCTTGTATGTTATTATAAACTGGGTGGTTAGAGGCCTGAATGCTGATTGGCTGAAAGCTGTGMTATATCAGACCGTATACCATGGGTATGGCAAAACATTTATTTTTACAGCTCTAAGTTGGTAACCAGTTTACAGTAGCAATAAAGCACAAGCACATTACTTTAGTAAATACTTCAGTACATTGCCCTTTGACTTTTTCCACAGTTTGTGACGTTACAGCCMTATTCTAAAATTGATTAAAATCAATCTACACACAATACCCCATAATGACAAAGCAAAAACAGGCTTTTAGAATTCTTTACAAATGTATAAAAATGAAAAACAGTACTTTGTTGAAGCACCTTTGGCAGCTATTACAGCCTCGAGTCTTCTTGGGTATGACGCTACAAGCTCGGCACACCTGTATTTGGGGAGTTTCTCTCATTCTTCTATGTAGATCCTCTCAAGCTCTGTCAGGTTGGATGGGGGAGCTTTGCTGCACAGCTATTTTCAGGTCTCTCCAGAGATGTTCGATCGGGTTCAAATCCAGGCTCTGACTGGGCCAGTCAAGGACATTCCGAGACTTCTCCCAAAGCCACTCCTGTGTTGTCTTGGCTGTGTGCTTAGGGTTGTTGTCCTGTTGGAAGGTGAACCTTCGCCCCAGTCTGAGGTCCTGAGCGTTCTGGAGCAGGTTTTCATCAAGGATCCCTCTGTACTTTGCTCCATTCATCTTGTCATGACAATTCTACACAGGGACACTGAAAGTCAATATTAAATGAATCATTGTTCATCCGTTCATCTTTGCCATCGATCCTGACTAGTCTCCCAGTCCCTGCTGCTGAAAAACATCCCCACAGCATGATGCTGCCACTGCCATGCTTCACCGTAGGGATAGTAACAGGTTTTCTCCAGGCGTGACGCTTGGCATTCAGGCCAAAGAGTTGAATCTTGGTTTCATCAGACCAGAGAATCTTGTTTCTCATGGTCAGTCTTTAGGTGCCTTTTGGGAAACTCCAAACAGACTGTCATGTGCCTTTTACTGAGGAGTGGCTTCCATCTGGCCACTCTAATATAAAGGCCTGATTGGTGGAGTGCTGCAGAGATGGTTGACCAAGGCCCTTCTTCCCCYATTGCTCAGGCCATCTCTAGGAAGAGTCTTGCTGGTTCCAAACTTCATCCATTTAGGAATGATGAAGGCCACTGTGGTCTTGGGGACCTTCAATGCTGCAGACATTTTTTGGTACCCRTCCCCAGATCRGTGCCTTGACACAATCCTGTCTCGGAGCTCTACGGACAATTCCGGACAAAATGTCAAAATAACTGTTTTTGCTTTGTCATTATGTGTACATGATGGTTTATTTTATTCAATCCATTTTAGAATAAGGAAGGAACGTAACAAAATGTGGAAAAAGTCAAGGGGTCTTTCCAAAGGTACTGTACAGGGCATGGAGAAAATATGTTTGCAATGTGAGTAATACACAATTCCACCACCAAGAGGCAGTGTCAGACTGCTATATGACACCTTTCTAAACAGCATCTTAGTGTTCTATCATCTATGGTGTTTCAAGCCCAGCCACAACTCCCTCCTGTCAATCAAACAAACACCCTCTCTGACCAAAGGGTCAAATGACACATGTCAGTTTAATGTAATTCTCCACTGCTGTTTCACTGAGTGAGATTGAGCACAAAAACACCGTAGGATGGCCCTTCTTTAAATCCCATATCTGTCAGGATGAGAGGAAAGATCACCCAATGACGAGGAAGAAAAAATAGAGTCGAGAGAATGAAAGGATTGTTGGCTCTGGGAGAGAGGGATGGAATGAGGAAGGGAGAGATGAAGCATGGCGTCAAAGACATGGAGATATTGACTAAGATGAGTGTCGGGAGAAAAATATATAAATGACTACACAAGCATAGATCCAAGAAGATCCACAGATGGAAAGACACTGACTGACTGACCAAATGACTGACTGACTGACTGACTGACTGACTGACTGACTGACTAAATGGACAGACAGACAGAACAGACAGACAGACAGACAGACAACAGACAGACAGACAGACAGACAAGACAGACAGACAGACGACAGACAGACAGACAGACAGACAGACAGACAGACAGACAGACAACAGTGAGTAGAGTGTGAGTTGATGAGTGAGTGAGTGAGTGAGTGAGTGAGTGAGTGGGAGTGATAACTGTAATACGGGGAGAGAGAGAGGGAGTCCCCAAGCCACATGGCGGTCACACAGAGTTTTAATCTGAGCTCACTGGAAAGTTGTGATTTAGTAGGACTGAACTTGTGCCCTCTAATTGGAATAAGAGGCAGGAGGGTTACCTGGGAGGGATGTGTGTTGGGTGAGAGAGAGAGAGAGAGAAGAGGATTGGACGAGAACGGTCCTCTTCCATCAGGAAAAGTGAATGAGGAGGGGCTTCATGATCATATCAAGGCCAGATCAAGGCCACATACAGGCCATAATGCGTGTTGGTTATTCGCTGTACCTGTGCAAAAGAGAGCAAGAAGTAGAAGAGACGTGAAAGGAATAAAGAGTTCTAGAAATAAGGGAAGTTCTTGCTCTTTTCTCCCTGTGAGGTTACAGGGAGGATAGTTCAGTCTTTTCTCCCTGGAGATACAGGAGGATAGTTCAGTCTTTCTCCCTCGGAGTACAGGAGGATAGTTCAGTCTTTTCTCCCTGAAGTACAGGAGGATAGTTTCAGTCTTTTCTCCCTGGAGTACAGGAGGATAGTTCAGTCTTTTCTCCCTGGAGGTACAGGAGATAGTTCGTCTTTTCTCCCTGGCATACAGGAGGATAGTTCAGTCTTTTCTCCCTGGAGTACAGGAGGATAGTTCAGTCTTTTCTCCCTGGCGTACAAGGAGGAATAGTTCAGTCTTTTCTCCCTGAGGTTAAGGAGGATAGTTCAGTCTTTTCTCCCTGGAGATACAGGAGGACAGTTCAGTCTTTTCTCTGCCTCATTTCCTTCATTTTTCACACCTATCCAACCAATAACCATACTTTAGCATTCTCTCTCTTACACTTTCTTTAAAGCCTCAACGTCTCTATCCTCCCCAGTGAGCGAGTGTGTGCACACATTTTCACCTAGAATTGCCAGGGTGGCCCTTAGCTCACTGTGCACACACACACTCTCAGATCCCCACACTGTCCCTTGTTTGTTTATGCCCAGCCACAATACAGGGATTAATTTCTCAAAGCCGATTCGAGCTCCGGCGCACTTCCTTTCAACCATTGAACTGCAAGTGGACTCCTCTCTCTCCTTTATGTGGACTCTTTAATCTACTGAGTGAGAGAGAAGGAGAGAGAGGCGTCCCTTACCGACGCACAGCTGGGAGTCACTCAAGACTTTACGGCACTTCCTCTCTCGCCCTCTCTTTTTTGTTCACTCGCTTTCTTTCTTTCAATCTCTCTGTGGCTCTTTCTCTTTCCCTCTTTTTTTATTTCCTTCCAAGGCTCTTCCTTGCTTCTCTCTCCTTACTCGTTGACTTTTCCTGGCAAGTCAGTGCTTAGGGATTGAGGTTGAGAATACACAATATAATACACTATATAAATACACAGTGTCAAAAACTGTATACAAGAAAAATGAAGTGTCCAGCATTTAATGTCTCTATATAAACTCAGCAAAAAAAGAAACGTCRTCTCACTGTCAAATGCATTTATTTTCAGCAAACTTAACACGTGTAAATATTTGTATGAACATAACAAGATTCAACAACTGAGACATAAACTGAACAAGTTCCACAGACATGTGACTAACAGAAATTGAATAATGTGTCCCTGAACAAAGGGGGGGGTCAAAAATAAAAAGTAACAGTCAGTATCTGGTGTGGCCACCAGCTGCATTAAGTACTGCCAATGCATCTCCTCCTCATGGCTGCACCAGATTTGCCCGTTCTTGCTGTGAGATGTTACCCCACACTTCCACCAAGGCACTTGCAAGTTCCCGGACATTTCTGGGGGGAATGCCCTAGCCCTCACCCTCCATCCAAACAGTCCCAGATGTGCTCAATAGGATTAGATCCCATTTCTGGTCCTGTCTGGTCCTGTCGTGGTCCAGCGACGGTGGGTTTATGCCCACATCCGACGTTGTTGCCGGTGATGTCTGGTGAGAACCTGCCTTACAACAGGCCTACAAGCCCTCAGTCCAGCCTCTCTCAGCCTATTGCAGACAGTCTGAGCCATGATGGAGCGATTGTGCGTTCCTGGGGTGTAACTCGGGCAGTTTGTTGTTGCCATCCTGTACCTGTCCCGCAGTATGATGTTCGGATGTATCGATCCTGTGCAGGTGTTGTTTACACGTGGCTGCCACTGTGAGGATGATCAGCTGTCCGTCCTGTCTCCCTGTAGTGCTGTCTTAGGCGTCTCAAAGTACGACGACATTGCAATTTATTGCCCTGGCCACATCTGCAGTCCTCATGCCTCCTTGCAGCATGCCTAAGGCATGTTCACGCAGATGAGCAGGGACACTGGGCATCTTTCTTTTGGTGTTTTTCAGAGTTAGTAGAAAGGCCTCTTTAGTGTCCTAGGTTTTCATAACTGTGACCTTAATTGCCTACCGTCTGTAGGCTGTTAGTGTCTTAATGACCGTTCCACAGGTGCATGTTCATTAATTGTTTATGGTTCATTGAACAAGCATGGGAAACAGTGTTTAAACCCTTTACAATGAAGATCTGTGAAGTTATTTGGATTTTTACGAATTCTCTTTGAAAGACAGGGTCTTGAAACAGGGACYTTTCTTTTTTTGCTGAGTTTACATGGGACAGCAGCGTTGGCTGTGTGTGTATGTTTTGTGAGTATGGGCAAATATGTGTGTGTGAGTGTATATGTGTGCAGGACTCTGCATGTGTATGAGGTGTGTGAGCATGTCTGTGTATTTTGTGTGAGTGAGTGTGTGGGTGTATGCGTGCCAAAAAGTCTCTAATGTGCAGAACAGAGTACCAGGCAGGAAGATGGCTAGTGATGGCTGTTCAACAGTCTGATGGCCTGGTGATAGAAGCGGTTTCCAAGCCTTCAGGTCACGGCTCTGATGCACCTGTATCGTCTGCCAGACAGTAGCAGAGTGAACAGTCCATGGCCTGGCTGGCTGAGCTCCGTAATGATCTTCCTGGCTTTCCTTCCACACAAAGTGCTGCAAATGTCCTTGAGGGCAGGCAGAATGCCCCCGGTGGTGAGTTAAGCTGACCGCACCACCCCCTGAAGAGCTATGTGGTTGAGGACGGTGCAGTTGCCGTACCAGGCGGTGATGTAGCCCAACAGAATGTTCTCAATAGTGCATCTGTGGAGGTGTGTGAGGTTCTTAGGGGCCATGCCGGAATTTCTTCAGCCACCTGAGGTTTAAGAGGCACTGTTGTGTCTTCTACACCACGGTGTCGATGTGATGGGACCATTTCAGGTCCTCAGTGATGTGCGTGCAGAGAAACTTGAAGCTTTTTACCATCCCCACTATGGCCCTGTCTATGTGGATGGGGTGTGCTCTCTGATCGGTCTCCTGTAGTCCACGATCAGCTCTTGGTTTTGTTGATGTTGAGGGAAAGGTTATTTTCCTGGAACCACTCGGCCAGGGCTCTAACCTCCTCTGTGTACGCTGTCTCYTTGTTGTTGGTGATAAGGCCTATCTCTGTCGTGTCGTCAACAAACTTGATTATTGAGTTGGAGTCGTGCGTTGCCACGCAGTCATTGGTGAACAGGGAGTACAGGAGGGGGCTAAGCACACACCCCTAGGGGGTTCCCGTGTTGAAGGTCACCGTGGCGGAGGTGTTGTTGCCTACCCTCACCACCTGGGGTCAGCCTGTCATGAAGTTCAGGACCCAGTTGCACAGGGATGAGTTCAGACCCAGGGCCCAGAGCTTAGTGATGAGCTTGGGGGGCACTAGGGTGCTGAAAGCTTAGCTGTATAGTCGATGTACAGCATTCTCACATAGGTATTCCTCTTGTCCAGGTGGGATAGGGTAGTGTGTTGTGAAATGGCGATTGCGCTGTTCATGGATCTGTTGGGGCAGTACGCAAATTGTAGGAGGTCTAGGGTGTATGGTAAGGTGTATATGGTCCTTGACTAGCCTCTCCAAGCACTTCATGATGTCAGAAGTGAGTGCTACTGGGTGATAGTCATTTGGGTACAGGAACAATGGTGGACATCTTGAAGCATGTGGGGACAACAGACTGGGATAGACTGGGATAGGGAGAGATTGAATATGTCCGTAAACGCTCCAGCCAGCTGGTCTGTGCATGCTCTGAGGACGCAGCTAGGGATCTTGCGAGAGTTAACACGCTTGAAAGTCTTACTCACATTGGCTACAATTCTCCTGAACAGTGGGGGCCAGCGTCACTGACAAGTCATGGGTTTGTCTCACCAGGGGTGATGGTCGGATTCGTGTTCATCGTCGAAGGAATGAGCGTTACACCGAGGCCTGTACTCCGGAGCGGGATCGATTTGGAGGTGGAGGGTCCGTCATGGTCTGGGGCGGTGTGTCATAGCATCATCAGACTGAGCTTGTTGTCATTGCAGTCAATCTCAACGCTGTGCGTTACAGGGAAGACATCCTCCTCCCTCATGTGGTACCCTTCCTGCAGGCTCATCCTGATGCACTGCAGTAGTTAATGCAGCTGGTGGCCACACCAAATACTAACTGTTACTTTTGATTTTGACCCCCCCTTTGATCATTTGACATTATTCCATTTCTGTTGTCACATGTCTGTGGAACTTGTTCAGTTTATGTCTCAGTTGTTGAATCTTGTTATGTTCATACAAATATTTACACATGTTAAGTTTGCTGAAAATAAACGCAGTTGACAGTGAGAGGATGTTTCTTTTTCTGTTGAGTTTATCTTGTGTCTTTTGCATGTTCAGTGGAGTCCACAGCAGTTTGTCATGGCACTCACACGTACATGTATGTACACAAATATATACAGCATGTATGCATATTCAGTATATATTTACACTATAAACAGAAATGCAAGGGGGGGYAAATTACATGTATTTCTTTCTCAAAACATTGTACTTTTATCCAGATTTCGGGATGAATAGTAACAGACAAACAAATACAGAAGACAAACAGATAGGCTTGTCTTCCCCCTCCTCCTCCTCTTACTCTCCCTCCTTTTCCTCCAACTCCCTCTCCAAAATTGGCCTCCATTGTTGTCCAAACCAAGAAAGGCAACCTGAAACCTATTCATAGTGCTCAAGCTCTGATTTCTAAGTGAAGACGTTAGCTAGAAGTGCTTTCACAGGTCAGCACTGGGTGTAGGTAATCGGTGTAGGTAATCGGTCAAGGAGTGTGGCATTTGGAATGGCAGTGTTTTCCGAACGAAATCACAAGGCCTGTTAGTTTTAGAGAACTGTAGAGAACTGTAGAGAACTGTAGAGAACTGTACAAAAAATAAAAATTCTTGAAGCATTGTTGGTTAAGGGCTAAGTAAGTAAGCATTTCACTGCAAGGTCTTTTTAAAATTTGATTTGATGTCAAGTGTCCTATATATCAGTACACTCGTAACAACCTAATAATTACGAAACTTCTATTCAATCAAATCAGCCACATGTAACAAATAAGCCATTACATTTTTTGTTAACCAAATTCGACACTCATTGACTGCTGTACAAGAAGAAGACAGAGTTTGGGCCAAGTTATCCCTCTTGCCTCACCTCTTCCTCTCTGGTTGAGTTCTTGGCAACCACCCCTAAGGCCTTTCCTTATTTAACTCACCTGTAAGCTTCACCGACTGATGTGTCACCTCAAGCTGTGTCCATAGCTTTCATCCAACCAATCACATTAGTTCTGCCCTTGAAGTGGAGCCAGAGAAGGAAGAAGAAGTGAGACATTCTACTCCCTAATTTTTTCTGGTTCATATACAGTCAATGAACAAAGCAGACCAGACCCAGCTGCTATCGCATTGCTGCCTATGGGAGAACCACCCCTTGAGCCAGGGATGGGCAATTCCAGTCCTCGGGGGCTTGATTGGTGTCACAGTAGACTGGAACTGAGACCAATTTTATCAATCGTATACGGCCTGAGTAAGACATCTTCATTTATCCACCATATWTGGTGGAGCTTCCTTTAGAACAAGATTGAGGCCGGGATTCACAACTGAGCACAATTCCAGGGCTCATTCTCAATGAAGGCCTTGATTCAATCCGGAGAGTTATTGACAGAGGTTGTGAAACAGAATGTTTGCTGAGAGGAACAGAACAAAAGGTGAACTGAAAGAGTTGAGTTTTCTGTAAGCTGATTGGCTGCATCTTTTCACAAGGGGAATGAAGCAGAATTGCACATGGGTAAGGATGAACAGATGATCAAGCTCAGAGCCTGAAGCACGCCAAACACACAGACAATGTTTGCTCTTATTGGAGATTTTTTAATAACACATTTCAATATTGCAACAGCCATCTGTTTTTCTAAACAGGTAAAAATCATCAAAAAACAAACAAACAAAAAATGTTTTGTTTTAAAATTCCAAACACCCAAGTCGATTGGCAATGGCCCTAAATTCAAACGATAAAACCCCTACACAGTGAGCAGATATTTTCAACACATTGTTCTTCAAACAAATTATAAAAATAGATTGCATTTTCAAATACATATTTACAGTAAACATATTTTGTAATGGTAGAGTAAACAGAGAGAGAGGGGGGGGGGGGGGGGGGGGGGGGGGGGGGGGGGGGGGTGACGACGACAACGACTGATTCGCTGTAGTGAAAAGGTCCAGTTTGGTGCCTGTGTATACAGGGCTGTTGAGACTGTTTCTATATATGTGTGTGAGTCTGTAGGAGTATCTTTTCAGAACATGATATGGGTTTATACATGGTGTTGAGGCAAAACAGCTCCAGAGAGAGAGGGAGAGAGAAAGAGAATACATGGGGAAGAAAAGAGAAAATATACTGGTAGTCCTTTCATACCAGATACCTCCCTATTACAAGATACCATTTATGAACCACACTGAACCAATAAAACATCTATTGTGTACAGTGCATCCGGAAAGTATTCAGACCCCTTCACTTTTTCCAAACTTTGTTACGTTACAGCCTTATTCTAAAATTGATTAAATCGCACCCCCCCCTGATCAATCTACACACAATACCCCATAATGACAAAGGAAAAACTGGTTTTTAGATTTTTGGGGCAAATGTATTAAAAATAAAAAACTGAAATATCACATTTACATAAGTATTCAGACCCTTCACTCAGTACTTTGTTGAAGCACCTTTGGCAGCGATTACAGCCTCGAGTCTTCTTGGGTATGACGCTCCATGCTTGGCACACCTGTATTTGGGGAGCTTCTCCCATTCTTCTCTGCAGATCCTCTCAAGCTCTGTCAGGTTGGATGGGGAGCGTTGCTGCACAGCTATTTTCAGGTCTCTCCAGAGATGTTCGATCGGGCTCAAGTCCGGGGCTCTTGCTGGGTCACTCAAGGACATTCAGAGACTTGTCCTGTAGCCACTCCTGCATGTGCTTAGGGTCAATGTCCTGTTGAAAGGTGAACTTTCACCCCAGTCTGAGGTCCTGAGCACTCTGGAGCACGTTTTCATCTAGGATCTCTCTGTACTTTGCTCCATTCATCTTGTCGTGGAAATTCTACACAGGGACACTGAACGCCAATATTAAATGAATCATTGTTTTATTAACAGCAAGCTGGAGAGGTCACAGTCAAACCTAGATGCATAAAGTACCGGTCTGAAGTGAGCTCCGTCGGGGCAGTCCCGTTAAATCTCATACTGCTTACACAGACAAGTTACATTTGCATGATTTAGCTTATTCATCATTCATAATTCATTCATCATTAACGTTTGGTTCATGCATGTGACTGACCAATACTGGTTTATGCATGTGACCGACCAATACTGGTTCATGCATGTGACAGACAAATACCTCACAAGGCCTCTCCTCTCCAAGCTGAGACCTTGAAACTGAGATATCCCTTTCATTCTCAAAACAAGGTTCTGGGTGTACTAGCAAATTGCAGATACTGATGGTGAGGATTCCTCCCAGGCACATTCAATCAGTCAGTCACTTGCATGGACATAGAAATGTGTTACTAGAAAAGCACAAACATAAACATTTTCCATCACAATCTTTCCCTCGATCCTAACTAGTCTCCCAGTCCCTGCCGCTGAAAAACATCCCCACAGCATGATGCTGCCACCACCATGCTTCACCGTAGGGATGGTATTGGCCAGGTGATGAGCGGTGCCTGGTTTCCTCCAGACGTGAAGCTTGGTATTCAGGCCAAAGAGATCAATCTTGGTTTCATCAGACCAGAGAATCTTGTTTCTCATGGTCAGAGTCCTTTAGGTGCCTTTTGGCAAACTACAAGCGGGCTGTCATGTGCCTTTTACGGAGGAGTGGCTTCCGTCTGGCCACTCTACAATAAAGGTCTGATTGGTGGAGTGCTGCAGAGATGGTTGTCCTTCTGGAAGTTTCTCCCATCTCCACAGAGGAACTCTAGAGCTCTGTCAGAGTGACCATCGGGTTCTTGGTCATCTCCCTGACCAAGGCCCTTCTCCCCCGATTGCTCAGTTTGGCCAGGCGGCCAGCTCTAGGAAGAATCTTGGTGGTTTAAAACATTTTCCATTTAAGAATGATGGAGAACGCTGTGTTCTTGGGGACCTTCAATATTGCAGAAATGTTTTGGTATCCTTCCCCAGATCTGTGCCTCGACACAATCCTGTCTCGGAGCTCTACGGATAATTCCTTCGACATCATGGCTTGGTTTTTGCTCTGACATGCACTGTCAACTGTGGGACCTTATATAGACAGGTGTGTGCCTTTCCACATCATGTCCAATCAAAGGAATTTACCACAGGTGGACTCCAATCAAGTTGTAGAACCATCAAGGATGATCAGTGGAAACAGGATGCACCTGAGCTCAATTTCAAGTCTGATAGCGAAGGATCTGTATACTCATGTAAATATGGTATCTATTTCATTTTTTATAAATTTGCAAAAAAAAATTATGTTTTTGCTTTGTTATTTTGGGGTGTTGTGTGTAGATTGATGAGGGGAAAAAAGTATTTTATCCATTTTAAAATAAGGCTGTAACGTAAAAAAAACGTGGAGGGATCTGAATACTTTCCGAATGCACTGTAGCGAGCTACAAGAGTATGAGATAAATAAAAAATGCCTCAAAACATGTTACCTACGATTAAATGTTAACTGTTTAAAAAAATACATAATACTGACAAATGGGAGTGGCTTGTGACTGCACCGTGGGGGGTTGTGGGATTTGTAGGAACATTTATAATATGTTAAGTGTGCAACCATGATGTATAGCTAGGGCCCTGTGTTTTGGTCAACCACTTAACCTTGATTTGAAGCATTTTTTTCCAGAAATTTGAATTWGACCAAAAATGTAAGCAATTGTCTGAGGATGGTGCTTGGACCATCTGACATAAAAAGAAAGGMGGGACAGTTTGATAAAAAAGCTTTAAACAAAAAGGTTCAAATCCAGGTCATGTGACATGATTAACCAAAACACAGGGCCCTATGCATGACAGCTTGAATCGCTGGCCCCGGAAAAAACCCATAAATGATCACTCTACGACATTCTGAAATACTGCAATACTGCATATATAATGCAACACATCGATACCATACATCCAGCGACACTGGACTCAAAATGTAGAAGTCCTATATCAACTACTGTAGATTTGGTGATTGTGTCTTTGAGAAGAAAACAGTCAACATACTACAGTGGAAGTCCTCTTCATAATATCTTCTTCGGTACAGAACACCTTTATTCAGTAACAGAATCCCTCTAACTATATAAAAAAAGAAAACTTTATGATACACACTGTAATCAAAACAAACAGACCGGCTAGGAAGGGATATGCTTGACACCAAAGGACATGTGCTTTGCAGCATCCTTAAACACAAAATTACACAAATTATTTAGTCATTTAAAAAAAATCAAGTATGACCCTCGTGACCTCTTCCCGTCAGGTTGTGTGAGAGTCTGTAAACTGGAAACGCATATAAATATGAATAAATATTCGATACGTCAGCTTGAGACTTGACCTTTATTCTTAACAGTGCAATATACCCATGTAGTGAAAATGCTTTTTAGACAGGAGAAATATATTAGCGAGACGCTACATGATACCACTGACATCCCGGCTAAGGGACATTAGCCGTTCCACACACTGAGAAAACACAGGGAGAGCAGAGCAGAGACGGTTAACGGAAAAACGTTAAAAAAAGAGAAATTGTGTAACAGACGAAATCGAAATGAACAATCAAACACACGGAAATCCTTTGTTTCGATTTACAGTTTTCTAGTTTCATTTTTTTAATCAGTAGTTTCCTCCTGAAGGTTTTCCAGCCTCGTGATTGGTCGGGCTACGTACGACTTGACACGGCCTGGGCTCCGCCCACACTGTGGGAACCAGTCACTTGATCGCACTTCAGCGGCCGGAACAGTAATGTTTTAACCATTGAACTGAGACCAGTTTTACAATTTCAGCCCTGTTCGACAGACAGAACTTTTGCCATTAGTGCCTTATCCCACTGTTCTGAGACCAGTGGTAGAGGGGCAGCCCTGTAATGGACAATACTTCTCAACTAGGGTGGTTTTAACCTCAGTTCTGAGACAAGTGGTTCAGTAGAGTATCACTCTGCTTGAGGGGACAGTTCTTCTCCATCAAGGAAATGTTATTACCCCACATTTTGAGAGCAGTGGCAGACATTTTAGATGGACAGTACTTCTCTATCAGGGTAGTTTTAAGTCTCTTTAACGACTGATCCAGGGCCAGTTGTCAGAGTGGACATCTAGTCAATTTGGGTCAGCGTGCAGACAAAAGTCATACGACTTTCGACAAAGTACGTTGATCACATGACTGGGAGATGCCTCGCTCCCAAGGACTTAGAGAGAGGGAGGAGGAGGAAGAGGAGGAAGAGTGAGTGGGTGCAGTGTGGCGATATCTCTGCCGATCTCTCTATCCACTTCATTGTTGTCCATCTGGATGAGACGAGTCTCTCCTCTGTGAAAATCCTTCTATCCATCCGTCCGTCCGTCCGTCTGCACGTGTGTGTATGTGTGTGTGTGTGTGTGTCAGACCTGCACCCCTCTGCCGTGCATCTGGATGACCTGGGCTCTAAGGGTCTGGATGGCAGACAGGATCTGTTTCTGGTGCTCCAGAGAGGTGATGCCTAGACTCAATACATCTCTGTGGAGAATGACCACAGCACAAAGACATCAGTTAGACTATACCAACTCGTGATTTTCAGATGCACCAGCAACATACTTGTTTGTGCATCAACGCTCTCTCGCCCGCCCGCCCGCACACACACACACACACACACACACACACACACACACACACACACACACACACACACACACACTTAGAGCCACTCACTGGACTGTCATACGGGCCACAGACTCCAGGTAGCAGTATCCTGCCGCGGTGAAGTTGTCCTTGTAGCGCCCCATGTCCACCGCATCCAACCACTCCCCTACCGAGTTAAACGAGGGGAACGACGGAAGAGTCCGCTCTGCCAGGGAGATGGAGGAGCCCAGAGGGAGGGTTCCTAGCTGAGGGAGGGTTCTACGGATAGAAGAAGAGAGAGAGAGAGAGAGAGATCAGGGAGAGAGTGAGAGATAGATTTCAGCAAGGGATGCATGAGTCTATTGTTACCATAAGCGGTTGTATTTCTACTCTGATATCAAAACTGAGTGGGAAGTGGGAGACCTGCTTGGACGACATAAACAAACCATACCGATGCCAGCCCATGTTGGCTGGCAAAGTCCGTTACCTGTTAGCCTGTATATTGACCCTTGTTTAGCCCGTGTTAAGGATGGTTTGCAGGGGCCTACGTCCTACCTGCGTGACAGAGTGGAGGAGCCGATGCCGTCGGGGCTGCGGATGCTCTTGCTGAGAGCTGAGTGGATCTGGCTGAAGGTGGGTCTCTCGGTCCGCTCCTTCTGCCAACAGTCCAACATCAGCTGGTGGAGATGAGGTGGACAGTTCATAGGGGCGGGCAGGCGGAAGCCATCCTCTATCGCTTTGATCACCTAGGACGGGAGGAGACGGCGGGAGAGAAAGGAGTGTTAACTTACAGGGAGAAATGTGGAGTGAACGATGACTCCATCTCAGTCTAAAGTGGCTCCAGGAGATCTCCGACAACAAAACGACACCCAGACAATCTCTCTATCCAAGGTTCTTCCAAACGAGCTAATCCGTCAAACAGATGTATCCCCCATAAAGACTTCTAAATACAAAACTTCAAAAAAGATATTCTCCCCCTTTAAAGCACCGTTTTCTAACACTGTGCTCCCTAGAAAAAGCTCTTTGAAAAAGAAACGTTGAAAATGTTCCACATTCACTAAAAACACTGTCCTCTTCAGTTCTGTCCTGACCTCCGATTTAACCAAACAGTGTTCATAAAGTGTTTCTTCATTGGCGGACATTTTCCATTTAATCAGAGCTGAAAAGCAAAGGGCATGTTAGGGCAGCGTGTGGGCTGGGTGAGATAATGGTGATATTATGTATTTGTTTAATGCATTAATTTCTCAAGGGCTCAGCCAGCTTGGCCTTTGACATTTCTTTTGGAGAGTTTAGTACTGTGAACATAGAGGTAGACACAAAGTCTGGATATTGAATGAGTAAGCTGGTAATACACCGTCCCGGGTTCATGTCCTAGCTGAGGGACCGGTTCATAGTAATTAATTTCAACATTTCCTGGTCGTCTATTTTGACGTTTTATTGTTCGGATTAGTGGAACGATTTAGACAGCGTATTTGCATGAACAAGCTGTTGGCTTATTTGTGAACTTTGTGAACTCTGACTAACCCTCTATCTACTCTAATACCTTTGAATGCCATTCATGACGCGGCCTTGGATCAAAGGCATTTTGGCTCAAAGGCACTTTCACTTTTCTCTTCAACAAAGTCTTACGGGACACTTTCTGCACTCTTCTGAAGTTTGGGGTTTTCTTCAAAAGCCCCCCCCCCCKAAAAAAGTGATCCCTCTGAAAAATTGAGAGGGAGGGGAGAAGGGAACCAAAACGCACGCCCTCGTCGACACAAACTGATGGCGGCAGGGTCCTAGCGATTGGACAAATATTCTCACCCTCCTAAAATAGCTAAATTTCACATTTCCTTAAAAGAGAGCGCCGCTTCCTGTCGGGATTTTAGGCTTCCTCCAAGAGCGGGGATCGTGGTGGCACTTTGAGACCGCCACCAAAAAGCGACATGGTGTCCTTAAGAGAAACAGGATTGGTCACGGAGAGGACTTATGCCGGGGACTTAGAGCTCAGAGAGACTTTTAGAGAAGCACCCGTGGCTTTCCCTCTAATAAGATCTGAGCTAGCCCAAGTCAAAAAGTTCACACCGTTTCAGAGGGGACAGAGAAGACGGGGGGAGAGCTAGCACAAGAGAAGAGAAAGTTTAGGAGAGAGATGAATAGGTAGAGATGGAAACAGCATAGGGAATGGGGTGAGGGAGGGGACAGAGATGCACATGTGGATAAAGAGCAAAGGGAAAGAGAGAGAGATGAATAGGTAGAGATGGGAANAAAGGGAAAGAGAGAGAGATGAATAGGTAGAGATGGGAATGGGGTGAGGGAGGGGACAGAGATGCACATGTGGATAAAGAGCAAAGGGAATGAGAGAGAGACAGAGAGAAAGAGAGAGAGCGCGAGCAACCGAGAGAGAGAAGAGTTACAGAGATGAGATGGATAAAGAGACCAGAGAGGAGAAGGTCGAGTATAGAGAGAGAGAGAGAGAGAGCCAGTCACTCTACTCACGTCCTGGTTGCCCATGTCCCAGTAGGGTCTCTCTCCGTAGGACATGACCTCCCACATGACGATGCCAAAGCTCCAGACGTCAGACGCTGAGCTGTAGCGGTGGTACTGGATGGCCTCTGGGGCTGTCCACAACACCACACTCTTCCCCGCATGCTGAGAGAGAGAGAGAGAGAGAGACAGTCCGAAACAGAGAGAGATTTTCAATTCACATGTTTAACTCCACACTTGACATCTTGTATGAGTACGTTTCATGTAGCCTATGCTAGAATCTACATTTAAACATCCTACTACACTATGATTATTATATATTTGCTATTTATTTATTTGATTATTGTGTCATGCATCATGATGCCCAGCCCACATGGGTTGATAAGACACTGTATTTGTTGTATACAAATAAAATGATCATAAACACGTACAGTATCAGTCAAACGTTTGAACACACCTACTTATTCAAGGGTTTTTCTTTATTTTTACTATTTTCTACACTGTAGAATAATAGTGAAGACATCAACACGATGAAATAACACATATGGAATCATGTAGTAACCAATAAAGTGTTAAACAAAACATATATTTTATATATTAGCTTCATTAAAGTAACCACTCTTTGCCTTGATGACAGCTTTGCAAACTCTTGGCATTCTCTCAACCAGCTTCATGAGGTAGTCACCTGGAATGCATTTCGATTAACAGGTGTGCCTTGCTAAAAGTTAATTTGTAGAATTTCTTTCCTTCTTAATGTGTTTGAGCCAATCAGTTGTGTTGTGACAAGGTAGGGGTGGTATACAGAAGATAGCCCTATTTGGTAAAAGACCAAGTCCATATTATGGCAAGAACAGCTCAAATGTAATAAGAATTTGTTCTTAACTGACTTACCTAGTTAAATAAAGGTTAAATTAAAATTAAAATAATAAAAATATGCAAAGAGAAACGACAGTCCATCATTACGTTAACACATGAAGGTCAGTCAATCCGGAAAATGTCAAGCACTTTAAACGTTTCTTCAAGTGCAGCCGCAAAAACCATCAAGCACTATGATGAAACTGGCTCTCATGAGGACCGCCACAGGAATGGAAGACCCAGAGTTACCTCTGCTGAATTTATTCTGTGCAGTAGAGTTAACTCCTTCAGAGTTCAAGTAACAAACACATCTCAACATCAACTGTTCAGAGGAGACTGCGTCAATCAGGCCTTCATGGTTCAATTGTAAAAAATAAAATAAAAACTACTAAAGGACACCAATAAGAAGTGACTTGCTTGGACCTAGAAACACGAGCAATGAACAGTAGACCGGTGGAAATCTGTCCTTTGGTCTGATGAGTCCAAATTTGCGATTTTTTGTTCCAACCGCCGTGTCTTTGTGAGACGCAGAGTAGATGAACGGATGATCTCCGCATGTGTGGTTCTCACCGTGAAGCATGAAGGAGGTGGTGTTATGGTGTGGGGGTGCTTTGCTGGTGACACTGTCTGTGATTTATTTAGAATTCATGGCACACTTAACCAGCATGGTTACCACAGCATTCTGCAACGATACGCCATCCCATCTGGTTTGTGTTTAGTGGGACTATCATTTGTTTTCAACAAGACAATGACCCAAAACACACCACCAGGCTGTGCTACATCAGATGACCTGGCCTCCACAGTCACCCGACCTCAACCAAATTGAGATGGTTTGGACCACAGAGTGAAGGAGAAGCAGCAAAACGAGTGCTCAGCATATGTGGGAACTCCTTCAAGACTGTTGGAAAAGCATTCCTCATGAAGCTGGTTGAGAGAATGCCTTGAGTGTGCAAAGCTTTCATCAAGGCAAAGGGTGGATACTTTGAAGAATCTCAAATATAAAATATACTTTGATTTGTTCAACACTTTTTTGGTTACTACATGATTCCCTACGTGTTATTTCATAGTTTTGATGTCTTCACTATTATTCTACAATGTAGAAAATAGTAAAACTAAWGAAAAACTCTTGAATGAGTAGGCGTGTCCAAACTTTGACTGGTACTGTACGTACATCATATCAAAGTTTATTTGTCACGTGCGCCGAATACCTTACAGTGAAATGCTTACTTACAAGCCCTTAACCAACAGTGCAGTTTTGAAGTGAAACATAGGTATTAGGTAAACAATAGATAAGTAAATAAAAATAAATAAAAACAGTAAAAATAACAGTAGCGAGGCTATGTACAGGTGGTGGTACCGGTACAGAGTCAACGTGCGGGTGCACCGGTTAGTCGTGCTATTTGAGGTAATACGTACACGTAGGATTAGTTAAAGTGACTATGCATAGATGATAAACAGATTAGCAGCAGCGTAAAAAAGGGGTTGGCGGGGGGAGCATACTCCGGGTAGCCATTTGATTAGCTGTTCAAGAGTCTTATGGCTTGGGGGTAAAAACTGTTGATTTGGTCCTTTGGTCCTAGATTTGGTGCTCCGGTACAGAGAGAACAGTCTATGACTGGGGTGGCTGGAGTCTTTTGAACGTTTTTAAGTCCTTCCTCTGACACCGCCTGGTATAGAGGCCCTGGATGGCAGGCAGCTTAGCCCCAGTGATGTACTGGGCCGTACACACTACCCTCTGTAGTGCCTTGCGGTCGGAGGCCGAGCAGTTAGTGATGCAACCAGTCAGGATGCGCTCGATGTTGCAGCTGTAGAAGTAGGACCCATGCCAAATCTTTTTAGTTTCCTGAGGGGGAAAATAGGCTTTGTCGTGCCCTCTTCACAACTTTCTTGGTGTGTTTGGACCATTCTAGTTTGTTGGGGTTGTGGACACCAAGGAACTTGAAGCTCTCAACCTGCTCCACTACAGCCCTGTCGATGAGAATGGGGGCGTGCTCGGTCCTCCTTTTCCTGTAGTCCACAATCATCTCCTTTGTCTTGATTACGTTGAGGTTGTTATTCTGGCACCACCCGGCCAGTTCTCTGACATCTCCCTATAGGCTGTCTCATCGTTGTCAGTGATCAGGCCTACCACTGTTGTGTCGTCTGCAAACTTAATGATGGTGTTGGAGTTGTGCCTGGCCATGCAGTTGTGGGTGAACAGGGAGTACAGGAGGGGACTGAGCACGCACCCCTGAGGGTCCCCTGTGTTGAGGATCAGCGTGGCAGATGTGTTGCTACCTACCCTCACCACCTGGGGGCGGCCCGTCAGGAAGTCCAGGCTCCAGTTGCAGAGGGAGGTGTTTAGTCCCAGGATCCTTAGCTTAGTGATGAGCTTTGAGGGCACTATGGTGTTGAACGCTGAGCTGTAGTCAATGAATAGCATTCTCACATAGGTGTTCCTTTTGTCCAGGTGGGAAAGGGCAGTGTGGAGTGCAATAGAGACTGCGTCATCTGTGGATCTGTTTGAGCGGTATGCAAATTGGAGTGGGTCTAGTGTTTCTGGGAAATGGTGTTGATGTGAGCCATGACCAGCCTTTCAAAGCACCTCATGGCTACAGACGTGAGTGCTACAGGTCGGTAGTCATTTAGGGACATGGGCAACCAGTACGAAAGTAGAGTAGTCATTCCTACTGAACTTAATACAAATGAAATACAAGAAAAACGAAAACAGTTCAGTTATACAACTTATCTTGTCGCGACTTCCACGCTTTGGAAATAAAATGTGCCACAAGGAAAACGTATTTTCTGAAAAGCCATTCGAGTTTTACTTCCTCGCTACTCCAGAATAGGTTTCTGTTGTTGCATTGTTCGAAACGCAGTCGCTCTTAAATCATCATGTAAAGTACAGTCAAATAAAATGTATCCTTATACACTGCCTCAACTAAATCTAAATCGAATCAACCACTGTCAACCAAAAAAGAGTGAACAAAGTGAGTCAGACAAAGCGAGCGAGAAGGAGAAACCACAGGGAAACACACTGATTCATTATAGAAAGTATTTTAAATCAAAGTCTGCACTGCACACACACTGCACATCAGATTCAGCACAAAGGGGAAATACAAAAAGAAGCACACCTCTCCCACCGGCMTCAATGGGCTTCTTTAAAGATGTCATTGTCATTTGAATGTTTGATTTGTATAGCATTTTTTATAAGATGGGATTTTTATATTTATTAGGAGTAATATATTTAACAGGAGAAGATATCAACCAGGTCTCTCACCAGTGTGGTCTATTTGAGTAAAGACTAAACTATTTGAGTAAAGAGTAAACGATGTAAATAATATAGTACATATCCCAGTACATACAGTATGTATTACCTATCACAGTGAGTAGTGGTGAAGATGGCCTCTATAACTATGGGGGAAGCGAGTAAACAARACGGTTTTCAACAATGTAAATAACCGTACGTATCAGGAAGTAGTCTCACCAGCGTGGTACAGATGGCCTCTATGGGAAAGAGTAAAGACTATAGGTAGTAATATAATATAAAAAATAATAATAATTGTAATATATAGTACTAGTTAAAAATATACATATATCTAGTAATATACTTTTTACTTGTAATAGAATATCAGTCAGTAGTCTCACCATTGCGCTGTAGATGGCCTCCATCTTGTCCTCTTGGAGGGGTCTGAAGCCGGACACCTTGCAGCCCAGGCTGGCGTTGACCAGTACCTTGTGGGCGGCCAGGCGGCGGTGGACGAAGCCCATCTCTGTCAGGTACTTCATCCCAGAGGCCACGCTCCCCAGCATGTCCATCAACTGGAGCACGGAGAGCTGGCCCTCGTGCTTCTGGAGAGGGGGAGGAGGGGAGGGAGGGAGAGGGAGTGGGTTAAGGACCATAGAGATGCTATATAATACATTGCAGTTCCAACGGAGAACAAACTCCGTTATGAAGGATTAAATAACACGGTGGTTAGTTGTGTGGCTTATAAGGATACACAATATGCCCCGGGGATTTATTTTATACCAACCATCTTACGTAACGTTCGGAAACTAGACCAGGAGTCATGCTGAGGTAAACACTGTTACAAGAGCACACAAAGACACAGTATGCACACACTCTTACCCTGAGGAAGGAGTCCAGGGGCCCGTTGGACATGCTCTCCAACACAATCATCATGGTGTTACCTACACACACACACACACACACACACACACACACACACACACACACACACACACACAACCCACAACACATTATATTATTATAGTCCGCTGCTTGGGCAGCAGTGGTTATGCACTGCCATTCTTCACCTACTAAGCTGGAGAGGAGCAGGATGGCCTGTGTGCTGCTCTCTCAGTCACACCAAGTTGAATGATCCCCCCCCCCCCACACACACACACCACACCATCTCACACTCGCTGAGCGAGGTGGCCAGAGTGGTATCAAATAGTGAGGGAGGAGACAGAAACCTGAGAGGAGGAAAAAGAGAGGCAGTAGGAGTAGGCACTAGGGTAGGAATGGGGAACGGGAAGAGGGACAGAACACACAAAAAGTAGAAGAGGGACAGAAGAGCGCTGGTATAAGGAGGGAGAGAGAGAGAGAGAGCAGCCAGCTGAGGAGAAAAGGATGCGCTCCATTAGAAAGACAGAAGCAGTGACTCCTTAGTGACCAGGGAGTGGTGTGTGGTGTCAGACAAGAGTTGGAGCAGAGTAACATGGAAACCGAGCACACAACACACAACACACACACACACACACACACACACACACACACACACACACACACACACACACACACACACACACACACACACACACACACACACAACAACACACACACACACACACACACACACACACACCACACACACACACACACACACTCTTGCTGGCTGTGATCTAAGTGCCTTAAAATGGATACTATCAGCCTCCCTCAGGCACCCTCTATCCAAACAGACAGACTGGAGGAGAGGAGAGCAACAGGACTAAAATTATTAATTACCCCATCACTCGTTCAACATATACGTCACGTTATCATGCACACTAACATACAGCATACGCTTACTACATCACTATCATTATCGGGCTCACTACTATATACAGCTCACTCAGATCACTATCATTACTCTGACTCACTACTCTACACGTTCACTACATACTACCATTACTCTGGTCACTACTCATCAACATTCACTACATCACATCATTACTCTGGCTCACTACTCTATACACCTCACTACATCACTATCATTACTCTGGCTCACTACTCTATCACGCTCACTACATCACTTCTGGATCACTACTATCACTCACACATCATCTCATTACTCTGGCTCACACCTCTATACGCTTACTACATCACTATATTAATATCTGCTCACTACTATCACGCCTCATACATACTATAAATTCTCTGGCTACTATCTATCACCTCATACATCACTATATTACTCTGACTCACTACTCTATCACGCCTACTACATCAACTATCATTACTCTGGCTCACTACTCTATCACGCCTCACTACATATACATCATTACTCTGGCTCACTATCTATCACGCCTCACTAAATCACTATCATTATCTGGTATACTACTCATCAGCCTCACTACATCACTATCATTACTCTGGCTCACTACTCTACTCAACCTCACTACAATCACTATCATTATTCTGGCTCACTACTCTATCACACTTCACTAATCACTATCATATACTCTGCTCACTACTCTATCACACTTCATTACATCCCTATCATTACTCTGGCTCACTACTCTATCACCGCTCACTACATCACTATCATTACTCTGGCTCACTACTCTATCACGCCTACTACATCACCTATATTATCTGTGCTCATACTCTATCACGCTTCACTACTCACTATCATTACTCTGGCTCCACTCTCTAATCACGATTCAACATCACTATCATATTACTCTGGCTCACACTCTATCACAACATCACTCCATCACTATCATTACTCTGGCTCACACTCTATCAGCCTACTACATCACTAATCATTACTCTGGCTCACTACTTCTATCACGCCTCACTACATCATCTATCATATCTGCTCACTACTCTATCACGCTCACACATATATCATTACTCTGGCTCACTACTCTATACGCCTCACTACATCACTATCATTACTCTGGCTCACTACTCTATCACGCCTCACTACATCACTATCATTTACTCTCTGTACTACTCTATCACGTTCACTACATACTATCATTACTCTGGCTCACCTCTATCACACTTCACTAATCACACATTACTCTCTGGCCACACTCTATCACGCCTCACTACACTCACTATCATTACTCTGGCTCACTCTCTATCACGCCTCACTACATCACTATCATTACTCTGGCTCACTACTCTATCACGCCTCACTACATCACTATCATTACTCTGGCTCACTACTCTATCACGCTTCTACATCACTATCATTACTCTGGCTCACATACCTCTATCACACTTCACTACATCACTATCATACTCTGGCTCACTACTCTATCCACGCCTCACTACATCACTATCATTACTCTGGCTGCTCAACTACCTCTGACGCCTCACCATCACTATCATTACTCTGCGTCACTACTCTATCACGCCTCACTCATCACTATCATACTCTGCTCATACTCTATCACGCTCACTACATCACTATCATTACTCTGCTCACTACTCTATCATACACTTTTCACTTCCAAGACAGTACCTCTTCTTTTCTACCAGACCAACTATCCTGCCTGATTCCCCCCCCCCTCCCCTTAACATACACACACACTACCGGGATCCTAACAACCTCCCCTGGTGCCCCTGCTGGACGTTTAGCTAGAGCAAGTCTCTGTCTCGCTAATGACCCTCGCTGTAGCGGTGAGAAGCTTCTGATGGAGGAGAGGTAGTGGGGGCTGACAGGTGGGCTGTGGGGTGGAAGGGGTTGAATGGCGGCTAGTGGGCGTAAGCAATGCAATGCAGGTGATTTGCAATCCGAGCGGTGTGGGTGTGGTGTGTGTGTGTGTGCTTGTGTGTGAAAGTTGAATGAGTGTGTATGCACACCTGTGTAGTGAGAGGTCACACAGTGTGAGGCGGCGGGGAAATTAGAGTGGTTTCAGAGTCTGCTGCTGTGTCTCTAGCACCAATTACCGTACCCAACGCATCTGCTGCATCGTAGGTGCACAGTGTGTGTTCAGGCAGCACACAGTCCCATCCAATCCAATTCTTCCAACCTGGTCTACCTCATCTGCCCTCCGAACATTACCACCTCTGAAACTCTCCTCACTACCTTTCTATTAACCTTTACTTCTCCTATACATTTCCCCCTCTCCCTTCTTGTTGGACTTCAACTGCTGTCCGTCTGTCAACGAGTAATAGTTTGGGTTGTGCGGTCTGTTCAGTAATGTCCCCCCCCCCTCCCAGACAGTTGCCCCTATAAAGCATAGTAAAATAGGGTAGAGTGTAAATAATGGGGTTCATTTGAGATTTCGGTAACTAGCTCACCGCTGGTGATGACCCCCTCCAGACGGACAATGTTGGAGTGGTCAAACTGTCCCAGTATCCCGGCCTCGCTGAGGAAGGAGCGCCTCTGTTTCTCTGAGCAGCCGGCCCTCAGCGTCTTGATGGCCACCGGAAGCTCCCGCTTACTGGGCAGCTTGAGACAGCCACGGCACACCTCCCCAAAGTCACCTGCAGGTGGAGACACAGAGAGGGGGTTAGATAGCGGACTGCAGTGCTGGTTTATCAGAGAGAGGTGGGGGTGAGTAAGAGATGGGGTGAGTAAGAGATGAGGAGAGAAAGAGAGAGAGAGAGAGAAAGAGATATATAGAGAGAGATATAGAGAGAGAGAGAGAGAGAGATAGATAGATAGATAGAGAGAGAGAGATAGAGAAATAGAGAGAAATAGAGAGAGAGAGAGAGAGAGAGAGAAAGAAAGAAAGAAAGAAAGAAGGAGATAAAAACAGGACAAACAGGGAGGGGAGATAGAGGAGTGAAAATTGGCAAAGATAAAAGACAGAAGTACAAAGAAAGAGAATATGAGAGTATCTGAAAGCCAAAGCACTGTCTCAGTACCTGTGTGTACAATTCTCTCTATCTTGATGCTGGAGTTGTCGAGCTCTTTGGCAAAGGTGAGGACAGCCTGCACCAGATCCTCACACGTCTCTGGGTCTATGTAGGTCCTCCGGGTCGGGATCTTAACTGTGGGACACGGACAGTCACGCAAGATTACGACCTGCAACAATCTACCACAACACCACAGAAACGACACGCTAGTCCTATTTGTGAATCACAAAACTGTATTTAAGGCACGCAAACGACATCACGACATAAGTGGTAATCCGGTGTGGTCTTTCGTTTGACAACCACTGTATGGATGGTGTTTTAAAACCTGAATCCATCGTTTGTCCCGTCACCACCTTCTCACCTATTGTGCTACTTGGGAATCAACCACATCACTGCATGTCTTATTTGTGCAGCTCACGTTTCCTGGAGACAGTAGCTCAGTTCAAGGGGTTTATCTCTTATGACTTCAGAACTGTTGAGAAAAACAATAATAATATTCACTAGGAACTAGGGCAGGAAATCATTGGCAGGAAAGAGAAAATCCTGAGGTAAAAGCCTTTGAGTGTCACTTTGTTATCGGTTTCTATCCTCACAAGGCAACCTAAAAACTCTACCCGCAACAAAGGAAGTGATATTCAGTTCCTATCCCACAAGTATATGTGAACCCACTAAATGTCTGTCTTGTAAACTCCTGCTTTCTAACCTGTAATCCATTATGAAAGGTGTAAAGTTAAAATGATTTGATCTGAACATGCTCCCTTGTAGGGCAAAGCACCTTGTGCAAACGGCTCAGTGACTTTAAGTCAGTAGTGATAAATGATGTTCTCTACCCTAAGTCCATTACTAGTCACTAAGCCCTATTCAACCCTGACTAGCCCCTCAGCCTTTAACTACTATGTGACCCATGACCAATAAATGTACACTCTAGCCAACACACTGTTACCACTAGCCAATGGACTTTTCAATACCTAACCTTTGACCTCTTAACGCAGCCACCCCCGCAGTACAYGACAAGTTCTGGGATGAAGTTACCCTTAGAAACAGATCTAGGATCAGGATAAACCTCAAATTGGACTTCTACTCACTACTTAATTATTCTGAGGATTCAAAACCAGTGGTACTTAGGCCCTACTTCTACCTAAGAAGCCGGGCCTTCCCAGAAGCCTTTGGGCCAGACTGGTTCTGAAATGTGATTACAACTCTAAATCGACCAGGTCTCGACTCACTGTCTCATAACAGCTTATTGATCACACACACACACACACACACACACACACACACACACACACACACACACACACACACACACACACACACACACACACACACACACACACACAGTCTGATTGCAGAGAAAATGAAAGCTTCTACATTCCAGCTGGCCAGTGTTAAGTGGCAGGATCGAATATCCTCTTTTCCAGAGCAATGGGTTGTGTAACCACACAACAGCCCAGTGGAGGAGTTGTTACATTTATTTAAAGCAGGCCAACACCAGTTTTGATTCATTTTTCTCTCTCTCCCTCTCTCCCTGCTTGGGCTTTTTGTGTAGCTGATTCATTTCAGGGTTAATCGTGTCTTTGCCACAAGCCATTTGGGGGGGGGGGGASGGGGGGAATTAACGCATATTAACATTGCATGATTGCACGAGAGACACACACGCATGAAGGCATGCACACACACACACAGACGTAATTAGACCCACCGATGGGGGAGGAAACAGCTCCATGTCATAACTGATGGGTTAGATGGGCAGCAACATACAGTACAGCATGCTAGAAGAGTGTTGTCCAGGACTACAGTACTGTTGGGGATACTCGAGGTCCAGGGTAGGGAAACACTGTGCTGGAGGGGCTCCCGAGAGACTGCAAACGTATTGTTATCAAGGGGGAGGTGGGGGAGTGAGTATGTGTGTCAGGGTGTGTGTGTTTACGCTTTTAGTGTGTGTAGTTGTCTGTCTGCATTTGTTCACGTCTGAGAGAAAGTGTGTGTGAGCTCGTCAGCTGATGGCGTGTCATTATCCGGGCATATTTAATTCCCAACGCACGCGCGCACGCAAGCACGCACACACACACAGACACACAGACACACACACAGACACACACAGGAAAAATGTCAAACCGCCCACAATCTGTCAAACAAAGCCTTTCAAAAAGGTTGATGTAAAAACAGAGACACGGGCAACTCCAAAAGTTTGCGACAAACATTCAAATCCTTCCTTCTCGGGGGACGGCAAATCATCTGACTGGCCCCCGCTCTCTGTCTTCTTACTCCTCCTTCGTTGTCTTTGTTCCATCTATCAATTCCCTTCTCATCCTCCTCCCTCCCTCCATCCCTATTTATTTCCATCTCTCTCCATCACATATCCGCCTCACACACCATCTAATGGGCTGGAGCAGTGTGTCCAGTGTAGCCTAAACACACACGCGGAATGAAGCATTAATGGCCACGCACAAGTTAATACTTCACACGTAATCTCTCTCTGTCACATGCAGGCAGGCAACACACACTGACAGATTCCTCCGCCATCCATAGAGTGCAGACTCAACACACACACACACACACACACACACACACACACACACACACACACACACACACACACACACACACAGAGGGAGAGTGTGTCGCCACAGTTACTCACATTGGAAGTAGAGCTCRTCGTCTCCCTCTTGACTGGCCTTGCTGTATCCACATTGTCTGCAGGGAGGGAACAAACAAAGCCACACAGACGTAAAACATCACCAACGATACAAACATCGATTGATACAAGTCTTCAATCCCTCTTGGAAATGAGAAAAGGTTTCTGGACATCAGTGAATTGGAACTTGGATCAATGGTAGAGCCCCCCCCCTGTTGTTCAGTGGAACTGGCTGGACAAAACTCACTTCTGAAACTGGGCATCTACTGTGGAAATCAAACCTGCTTTGTTTGAGTGGACACACATGGGCAAACACTCATAGTTTGCACATTTCCGCAGGTACACACTCCTGCATAAATACACCCCCCCCCCCCCACCTAAACCCCCAAAACACACGCTCATCCTGTTCTAATGAGCTCTACACACTTCCTGTCACATTGCTCATCCTGTGCCTCCACAGGGGGTCCTAAAGTAGTAAAGTAGAGAAGGTGTCTAATTGGTGGGGCTTTCCAACTCAAGAGAGAGAGAGAGTTCAGGGCCTTCCTCTTAACCCTCCTGTTGTGTTCCGGTCGAATTGGAACGATTTACAAGTTCTCTCTCTGAAAAATGTAGTTCATTTAATCTGATTGTCATCAGGTTCCATGACTTTGTCCACACAGGGCATCTGAACGCACAAAACACATTTTGATGATTTTCATGACATTTTGGGTGTTTTATTTAACTTTTGTACACCTGTGGTGTTCCAAGTCAAAAATGACCGGTCATTAGAAATGAATGGGTGGGAATACAATTAGTGTATAAAATTCAGCCACATGCCCATTCATCAGATGGACACACTTCCTCTCCCAGGCCCCCACATGCATGTGTGTTTGAGCGCGCGCACGCACGCACGCACGACGCACGCCGACGCACGCACGCACGCACGCACGACGCCGATGCGCACGCACGCACGCACGCACGCACGCACGCACGCACGCACGCACGCACGCCACGCACGCACGCACGCACGCACGCACGCACGCACGCACGCACGCACGCACGCACGCACGCACGCACGCACGCACGCAGCGCACGCACGCACGCACGGCACGGGCACGCACGCACGCACGCACGCACCGCACGCACGCACGCACGCAACGCACGCACGACGCACGCACGCACGCACGCCACGGCACGCACGCACGGCACCACGCACGCACGCACGCCCACGCCGCACGCACGCACGCACACACAACACACACAACACACACACACACACAACACACACACACACACACACCACACACACACACACACACACACACACCACACCACACACACCACACACACACACACACACAACAACACACACCACACAACACACACACACACACACACTTTCACTCCCCTTCTTGGCTTCCATGGCAACCCCACAGGAACCTTTCCCCAATAGAATCTTTCCCCCACGGGGACCACACCTGTTGGCATTCTCACAAACAATCACAACATTGTTTTCAATAATATATAGAACTTTTCTCGCAGCCTGGTATATAAACGTTTTAGGCCTTGCTCCACAATTCAGCAGCACAATGACCAAACGATATACTGTATGTGAGGCTCTTGATCAGTATCTTTGATCATGACACTGGTGAGGAGAGAGGCCAGGAAAGTAGTCTGTGATAAATAGCACAACTTCTAGAAGAGTTTTTCAGCTATACTTTTCGTGGCTGTTATTTACCACCACAGACAATGCTGGCACTAAGACCGCACTCAGTCAGCTGTATAAGGAAATAGGCAAACGAGGAACCACTCACCCAGAGGCGGCGCTCCTAGTGGCCGGAGACTTTAATGAGAGGAAACAAATCAGTTTTCCAAATTTCCATCAACGTGTAAATGTGCAACCAGACGGAAAAAAATTCTAGATCACCTGTACACCACACACAGAGACGCGTACAAAGCTCTTCCCTCGCCCTCCATTTGGTAAATCCGACCACAACTCTATCCTCCTTTTTCCAGCTTATAAGCAAAAATTAAAGCAGGAAGCACCAGTGGACTCGGTCTATAAAAAAATGGTCAGATGAAGCAGACGCTAAACTACAGGACTGTTTTGCTATCACAGACTGGAACATGTTCCGGATTCTTTCGATGGCATTGAGAGTAACACCACATCAGTCACTGCTTTATCAATAAGTGCATCAGAGACGTCGTCCCCCACAGTGACTGTTCGTACATACCCCAACCAGAAGCCATGGTAGGACAGGCACAAATCGCACTGAGCTAAAGGGTAGAGCTGCCGCTTTCAAGGTGCGGGACTCTAACCCGGAAGCTTACAGAATCCTGCTATGCCCTGCGACGAAACCATCAAACAGGCAAAGCGTCAATACAGGGCTAAGATTGAATCATACTACACCGGCTCCGACGCTCGTCTTATTGTGCAGGGCTTGCAAACTATTACAGACTACAAAGGGAAGAAAAGCTGCGAGCTGCCCAGTGACATGAGCCTACCAGACGAGCTAAATCACTTCTATGCTCGCTTCGAGGCAAACAACACTGAGGCATGCATGAGAGCATCAGCTGTTCCCCGGACAACTGTGTGACTCATGCTCTCCGTAGCTGACGTGAGTAAGACTTTAAACAGGTCAAACATACACAAGGCTGCGGGGTCAGACGGATACAGGACGTGTGCTCCGGGCATGTGCGACCAATGGCAGGTGTCTCAAACTACATTTCCCTGATCAGTCTGTTAATCCCAACATGTTTCAAGCAACCACCAAGTCCCTTGCCCAGAACACAAAGGCAACCTGCTAAATGACTACAGACCGTAGCACTCACGGTCTGTAAGCCATGAAGTGCTTTGAAAGGTTGTATGGTCACATCAACACCATTATCCAAAAACCTAGACCCTCTCAATTTGCATACCACCCAACAGATCCACAAATGATGCAATCTCGTATTGCACTCCACACTGCCCTTTCCCACCTGGACAAAAGAACACTTATGTGAGAATGCTATTCTTGACTACAGCTTAGCGTTCAACACCATAGTCCCTCCAAGCTCACACTAAGCTAAGGATCCTGGGACTGAAAACCTCCTCTGCAACTGAATCCTGACTTTCCTGACAGGCCGCCCCCAGTGGTGAGGTATGTAGCAACCACATCTGCCATTGCTGATCCCTCAACACTGGAGCTCCACTGGGGTGCGTGCTCAGTCCCCTCCTTTACTCCCTGTTCACCCACGACTGCATGGCCAGCCACGACTCCAACCACCATCATTAAGTTTGCAGACGACACAACAGTGGTAGGCTGATCACCGACAAACGACGAGACAAGCCTATAGGGGGAGGTCAGAGACCTGCCGGGTGGTGCCAGGAATAACCAACCTATCCCTCAATGTAACCAAGACTAAGGAGATGATTGTTGGACTACAGGAAAAGGAGGACTGAGCAGGCCCCCATCTCATCGACGGGGCTGTAGTGGAGCAGGTTGAGAGCTTCAAGTTCCTTGGTGTCCACATCCACAACAAACTAGAATGGTCCAAACACACCAAGACAGTGGTGAAGAGGGCATGACAAAGCCTATTCCCCCTCAGGAAACTAAAAAGATTTGGCATGGGTCCTGAGATCCTCAAAAGGTTCTACAGCTGCAACATCGAGAGCATCCTGACTGGTTGTATCACTGCCTAGTACGGCAATTGCTCGGCCTCTGACCGCAAGGCACTACAAAGGGTAGTGCGTAGGGCCCAGTACATCACTGGGGCTAAGCTGCCTGTCATCCAGGACCTCTACACCAGGCGGTGTCAGAGGAAGGCCCTAAAAATTGTCAAAGACCACAGCCACCCCAGTCATAGGCTGTTCTCTCTACTACCGCATGGCAAGCGGTACCGGAGTGCRAAGTCTAGGACAAAAAGGCTTCTCAACAGTTTTTAACCCCAAGCCATAAGACTCCTGAACAGGTAATCAAATGGCTACCCGGACTATTTGCATTGTGAGCCCCCCCCCCAACCCACCCCTGCAACCCCTCTTTTTACGCTGCTGCTACTCTCAGTTCATCATATATGCAGTCACTATAACTATACATTCATGTACATACTACCTCAATTGGGCCGACCAACCAGTGCCCCCGCACATTGGCTAACCGGGCTATCTGCATTGTGTCCTGCCACCCACCACCCGCCAACCCCTCTTTTACGCTACTGCTACTCTCTGTTCATCATATATGCATAGTCACTTTAACCATATCTACATGTACATACTACCTCAGTCAGCCTGACTAACCGGTGTCTGTATGTAGCCTCACTACTTTTACAGCCTCACTACTGTATATAGCCTGTCTTTTTACTGTTGTTTTATTGCTTTACCTACCTATTGTTCACCTAATACCTTTTTTTGCACTATTGGTTAGAGCCTGTAAGTAAGCATTTCACTGTAAGGTCTACACCTGTTGTATTCAGCGCACGTGACAAATAAACTTTGATTTGTTTCATCTGAGTATTTGTTATAGTCAAAATAATCCATACATTATGCTTTTTTAACTCAAAAACGAGTTGTATGAGCTCAGGTCAATGTGGCCTACAGGCCATAAATAGAAGTTCAAAATTTGTAATGTTCACAAGAACTTAAGTTGACGAAAAGATCTAACACAACATGAGGTGATAATATATGGATTTATAAATCGGCTATAACGGGGCGGTCATTTTGGACCGGGAACACAGAATGAATTAACACGAAACGAACACAACAGGAGTGTTAAGACCACCAGAGTGAGACATTAAGAACAGAATGGGGACAGCCAGAGCCAGGCATTCTGTTTGGCCACCATGCACGCAGGCACAATACGGGATCAAGATGAGGACAGAGGCCTTGATTGAAGTTACAGTTCGAGTCGAAGGGAAGCATTCAGAGATTGAGTGGTCCGTCACTCACAACCAGTTTGACACAAAAGAAAGACACCGGGCCTGGCAGAGCTAAAGGCTAAATATGTGCATACCTATATAATAAACACAGGAGGCTGGTGAAGGGAGGACATCTCATAATAATGCCTTGAATGGAGTAAATGGAATGGGGTCCAACACATCGAAACCATGTGTTTAATACCATTCCATTTATTCCGTTCCAGCCATCACTACGAGCCCGCCCTCCCCATTTAAGGTGCCACCAGCGGCCTGTGATGTACAATATACAAGAGTTTGTGAGTGCACGTCGTTGTGTTTGTGTGATCGCAGCTGTGCATTAGGGTGTACAATATGTCTGTAGTGTGTGAATGCACGTCCGTGTAAGTGTGTCTGGCTGTCTGCCGTGTGTGTGTGTGTGTGTGTGTGTGTGTGTGTGTGTGTGTGTGTGTGTGCTTGTTAATGCGTGCGTCTGTCCACGTGTGTGTGAGCGTCCTTGTTCGAGTGTGTTAATGCGCACGTCAAGCCGTATCGCCAGTGCATGCACACGGTGTGATGGGAAAGACAGGTTTGACACATACAGACTCTTAACCAGCAGGGCCAGAGAGAGAGGAGTGGGGAAATTAAGGCAAGCCTATAGAGCCAATCTGTCAGGACCAACCAGCAGACGCATGCAGAGAGAGATAGGGCAAGAGAGCAAAAGACATACAACGGCCTGGTTCCATTTGAGCCCCTACACCTGCAGCTTTCACAGACAGGTGTAAGCTCCACCTAGCCCTCCGACATTACAAGTGGAGCCTCCACTGTAGTGTATACATTTCCACCTGGGAACTCCAAATGGGAAGGGGTCCGAATGGAACCAGGCCCAAGGTCCTTTTTATTTGATTATTTAACCTCGATACTGACAGGGAGTCAATGCCGAGACCACGGTCTCTTTCCCAGACGAGCCCTGTTCAGCACCACAATAGACATCAACACAGAATACACATTCAAGTACACACTCCGGGAGAGGAGGGGGCAGCTTCATTGTGTCTCTCTCTGTCTAGACTGGGGCGGAGGGGCGGGGTGGACTGGGTCAGGCAGGAAAAGAACGAGGGTGAAAGAGAGGAAGAATGGTCCAAACAAAGGGATGACAGGAAGTAGGGAGGAGCGGGGGAGGAGTGCAGACATGCCTGTACCTGGGGGTTGACAGCTGACAGTAGGGAGAAAGAGGAGGAAGAGGAGGAGGAGGAAGAGTGGAGAAGGAGGTGGAGAGCAGCACCACGCTAGTAGGAGCTATGTTGGAGGAGCTGGACGAGAGACTGCTGGGTAGAAGAGAAGAAGGGGAGGGGGCAGGGCTAAGTCACATCCTCTCTCCTCATTGGCTACAGGACAGGTGTAAATGACGTAATAGGACAGGCTGGATGTAAACCAGAAGGTACGCATGGTGCTTTCACCCAGAGCCTAGACATACCGAAGAGTTTGGCAAACTAGGCTTGAGATTCAGAATTTAATTGGCAATAATTCCTCATCTCTTCCAGTAAGTAGCACATTAGACTGCAATGTAGTCTGCRAACATATGAGAAATTCTGCCGAACTCCTAAAAAAAGGCAATTTTAGAGTACTGGGATTGACCTTGTGAAGAGCATAGAGAGCCTCACAGGTGCTGATATAAAAGGGAAAGGGAGGAGCTAGGCTGAGGGGGCGAGGGACATCGGGCACTATAGGTCAGGTGTGCAAGGAGGAAGTGAGCAAAGCAAAAAGAGGAAATAGAAAAGGAGTGAAGCACAGGGGGCGGATCCAGAATGGAGGAGATGGCTGCCCATTGGAGGAGAACACTGAGTGGACAGCACTGGTGTGTACCAGGCGTGCAGCAAGCGAGACAAGAGATCCGTCTCATACACCCCTCCTATGATTGTGTCACAGGCCTTCCACTTATGCTGATCGTTCTTTCTTTTCTTCATGCTACTTTTTCTTTTTCTCCCTCGATCCCCCTCTCAACTGACCGTGTGACCAACGGTGTCTGTCCGGAGGCAGCAGAGGGTAAACAATCAGTGCTCTGACCAGCCAAGCCTGAACTTCCTGAAGAGATTAGGGGCTGCTGCCCTGAAACCTTGGCACTACCAAACTCTGTCAAGCAAGAACGAACTGTGTGTCTGTGTGTGATGCATCGGTCTGTTCATGCTTATCTAAATTAAAGCAGGAAACGATTCGTTTTTATATGCAGTATGGCAATAACCGCGCGTGTCGGTGTGTGCATGACTATGACAAAATCTCCACTATATATGTGTGTGTGTGTGTGTGTGTGTTCCAGTAATGTATCCATAACTCGTCTCTAAGAGGAAGGGGGAGGAGGGAGTGTCTGGAGGAGGGATGGAGGATATTCATGTACACACCATATGACCCCTAGGCAAAACATCTAGCCGACTCCAAACAATTTAAAACCGCTTGATTTGACAGCGCCATTTCATTCAAGTGGACGTAGTCTACGTGGACAGACAGAGTGTGTGTGTGTGTGTGTGTGTGTGTGTGTGTGCCCGTCTCAGTGAGCAAATCATCTGTAAGCCCCGTGGGGATATCGGGGGTCAGCCATATTTGCAAACGAGGAAGCATGGTAATTGAGGTATCAACCCATTTGTCTTTGCCTGTGGTCGAGACATAAAGAGACGGCTAATAACCGCATTCTCATAGACTGACGAATGATGCAAGCGTTCTGGAGGGTTTGGAATAGATCCGTTCTCAGTGAAGGACAATTGGTTGCACGCTGGTAGGGATTCGGGACAGGGCGTCGTGTCCGCAGGATCGTGTCCTTGAACGTGTCGGTAGGCATGCGTCCATAAAGTACAGTATCTAGCTGAGCGTGTATGGGATTCATAAAGCATGTCGGTGTGAGGGCGGAATTGCACCCGCGAGGTGCAACGTATCCCTGTGTGTGCGCGCGTGTGAGTGTGTGCCGTGGGTATGCGAAATAAGCGCGCGCGTGCGATTGACAGTTCCTCCTCAACGTGTCGTGTTGGCGTGAATGAAGGAACGGGAGACATTTCACACTCCCTCCATCTAATCCATTTCCATCTCCCAGATCAATGTGGAGCAGGAGAAAAATAGAAGGAAATAGATGGTTGGTGTAATCAGAGATTCCTCTACACAAATATACTGTCTGAAAGGAGCA